>NW_012267300.1:2723135-2865757 GCF_000151885.1 Dipodomys ordii
AAGGGGAAACAAAGGAGGAGGCTACAATGCTTGATAAGAAATGTACTCATTATCTTGCCCATGTAATTGTAACCCCTCTGTACAGTATTTTCACAATTTAAAAAATCAAAAAAAATGAAAAATAAGAAATTGTGGCCATCCGTGCAGTACATTTTGTGAAATAACTTTAGCCATACTGCATGCCACAAGGTAGATTTACTGCTCCTATGACTGATTTTAAATTTAAATAACTCAGCCAATGCCATCACATTTCCCATATGATTATATAATTTTACCTTGATCTTTTCAAAGTCCTTTCACACTACATCAACATTTTTTTCCCCTCATGATCTCTTGAAAGTGGCAGACCCAGTATTGATTTTAATACTGCACTAGGGATTTACTCCATTTTGGTATAAGACAAAAGGGCAAAGCAGATTTATGTGCTTATTGTTGGAATTTTAACACACCACATTATATTGTTGATGTAGTCTAAGTTGTTTGGTCTAAGTGTTTCTTAATGATATGAACAGAAAATCCCACAGGAAAAATGGATAGTTCGATTCATATTAGGTAGGCCTAATATGAATTTTGAGTCTTCAAAATATAGTTCAATTCATATTAGGTAGGCCTTTGAGTCTTCAAATATCTGCCACAACTCGTTTGTTAGATATGTAAACCTCTAATGATAATATATTTTTAAATCTTTCATTCCTCTGCTTAATCTCAACAATCAGTATATTTACTAAAATAGACTGTAAAGCTTAATTTCCATAATTGAGCAAAAACTCATTATCATCTGGCATATGATTTGATATACAAGACATAGAAGCTTTTTCTGATATAATATGTTTCATTTTATTAAGGGCATAATGAACCACATAGTTTCACAGAAATCTGATTACATAATCTGGCATAGTCTGAAGATATGCTTTTGAAAGACATAATGGAAACTCAAGGACACCAAATTGCTTTTTCACTCTGAATCGAGTCCCTCAGTAGAGAAGATGCACTTAAACACTCAGAGTTTCTATAAAGGTGGCTCACACCTGTAATCCTAGCTACTCAGGAGTCTGAGATCTGAGGATCGAGATTCAAAGCTAGCCGGAGGAAGGAAGTCCGTGAGACTCTAATCTCCAATAAATCACCAGAAAACCGGAAGTGGTGCTGTGGCTTAAGTGGTAGTGCACTAGCCTTGAGCTATAGTGCTCAAGGGCATCGCTGAGGCCCAGAGCTCAAGCCCCAGGACCGACAGCAATAAAAGAAAGGACTTTAGTATAAACAGAGCCTAACTCTTTGATACCTAAGTAATGGAAAAGAAGCAAATACAAGATATATGAGGAAATGATAAGAGAAATATCTGAATGTAACATTATTAACTTAATGCTTGAAAAGAGCAGAATTTTAATGATATTTACATAACCATTAAATTGAAATATTAACAATAGGAATCTCAGAAAATTTTGCTTGCAATTGCTTTACAATTGAATATTGTGATTAATGTTCAAAGTACACTATTTCACAAGATCAGAAAGTTTCTCTGGATAAAGAAAAAGTTTAGGAAGATATACTTAAAAGGGAAAATGAGGTAAATGAGTTATTCACAAATAGATCCATAAAGCCTAGTGCATTTCTGCTTATTAATATTTATTTTGTGGATAAACAGGAGTATTCATCTTAATCCTGTTTAATAGATGATTATACTCATTAAAACAATAAAATAAATATTTGTAGATCTCAAATTTTAAAATCAGATTTTATAATTATTTTATTGATAAGAATTTGAATATACTGACCAACTCTTGTTATCAGTGCCAATGTAGTTATAAAACATATTGTATGTATCCTATCTGTAAGAGCAGTTAGTGAATTAAAGATAAAGGCAGATTTTATCCTAATTGAATCTGTTAACTTTCCTGTTATAGGATTATCATATAAACTTTATAGAGCTAAGTGAACATTTTACATACACTGAAATTTTAAATCTTGATTTAAATGAAGAAAGATTTTTAATGATTTTTGATAAAAACTATTTGTGATTCAGTGCCCTCTTCTATTAAAATGGAAATTCCCATTATAAAGTTTAGAGACATTCTTTGATTCATCAAGAATATTGTTTTATATAAGACTTAGGAAGTTGATATTTTAATTCCTAGTTCCAACTACAGAATTTTTTTGTTTGTTTACTATGTGTACTAAAGTTGCATACCAAATGTATTACCACACAAAAGAAGGAAAAAATACCTTTTAGTATATTTCCTAAAAGAGAAAAGCCATAGCATAGTAATACATGTTTAAAAAAAGAAAAGAAAATGACACAACTTTATTTTTCCAGTTCATCTTCTTTGGCTTTTGTGTTTGGAAATAAAATAGTTATGCCTTAGGGAAAATTAAATGTACATATAAAATATGAATTATAGAGCTGTCTTGAAAGAAATAGCAGCTCTCTATTGTTTGAGTAGTATACATGGACATGTACAGAGCAAGGATGACATGATAATACCAAGCTATAGTAGTATTTTGCTGTACAAAGTTCAAGACATGTTCAATTTGATTTTCTGAATTTCAAAATTATAACAATTTAAAATACATATTACATTATCACAATGTTATGTGGTAATCAAATATAAATATCTCAAAATGTAGCTCTAAGTTTGGTTCTCTGAAGTAGTCATTGCTATTCATTTTAGACAAAAGCCTATATAGAAAAAGAACATAAGTTGGTAAATATTGTTCATTGCCTAATGTGCCTTAATTGTACTATTGAATTTAAAATACACAAAAATTACAGATCATAGTGCTCTGAACAGTCTCATATCTTATCAAAAAGATCAAAGAAAGTGTCAAAAAATTCTCATAGTTTCATACATATCATCCTCTCAACAACTCATGAAAGTGATGTGTGGTTATGAGGGGTAATAGATTACTGTGTCCCAAATTTTGAAACAAAGAATATTTCTCCTCTCTTATTTATACATTCCATTTCTAATAATTGGTCTCAGTTCTGTTTTTTTGAATGATTACGTTTGGTTTGTAGCATATTATAATAGATATTAATGAAAGCTAAAGAAAAAGTTGGTTTGGGCCACTTTGGTATTTTATAAAATACCAAGCTTTTTATTTCAATATTGAAATTAAAACTAAACTAAAAATCATTGTTGATTCTGAACATGAATGTCACCAATTTAAAATGTGATCTATACATATATGCATACCCCAGTACTATTATATACTTTATCTTTCATGAACAATTTGCCTTCTATATAATTTCAAATATGAATCTTTGTATTTTACCTAAAATTCTGACAGCCTTTGTTCTGACTACCTAACAATTATGGCAAAAATCTAAAAGAGTCACTTTAATTAACTACTGTGTGAAGAATTTACCACATAGTTCAACAATGGTGGTAATATATAGACCTGCACCATGTTAAATTCTGAACCTGTTCAATGCCTACACAGCAAGATCAACAACTATCAGAAATAGCTCAGAATCTCCAAAAGGTAAGTTAAATGTGTTTGACTTGTTGTTATTATTATTACCTTATTTATTATATTTATTTGTTTGGTTAGTTATACTGGGGATTGACTCAAGGCCTTGCACTTTCAAAGCAGGAAGTCTACCACTAGAGTCACACCACTAGCCCCTTTTTGCATTGTGTTTTTGTGAGGTAGGAGTGCCCTTTATTCTCCCTGGCTGGTCTGGGATGCTATTCCCCTACTTGTTCTTCACTGTGTTACAATGACAAGGAGTAAACTCCTTGTCACAAAATTTGCTGCCAGAACCTATCTTTGAAGCTCAATCCTCAGATTTCCATCTTCCAAGTCACAGGCCTGAACCCCAGGCCCAACTTGGTCCACATGTCTTACATCATAAAATATAATTTGATTATATACAACTGAGTTTTAAACAATTGATAAATATATATAGTAAAGCTTTAAATGGCTATTTAATCTTATATATTTCACATGGCTTGAAGCAAATTAAGACAAAGTTACACTGGGTAGCAATCACTGTAGATTCTTACATTAAATATCTATTTAGATTTTTTTTTAATTAAACACTCATATTTAAGCACAGTTCAGCTGATTCCAAGAAGTCTGGTTGAGGCCTTTCTCCACTCTCTTCTCACCCCCAAATTTGTCCTAGATGATTAGTTCCATTGTATAATACTGTGAATCACAGTTGGAATTTCTTTTCTGGTTGAACTTAAACTGCTGGCTACTGAACAAATTCATAACTAAAAGTAGTGTTATACCTCTCTCAAGAGAGAGACTATGCCAGAGGTTACATATTAATATGTAGCCTAAAAGGTGAATATGTTAAAGTTAAATAGCACCACAAAATACAGAAATCCTTATCCTTACAGGCCTTCCTAACCTTATTACAAAAAAGCAAATATATGGTGGTATCTTTCCTACATGTGACTATGTTGAAATGCTTTATGCTTTATAATAATATGTATATACAGTTGTGATATTCATATTCACATATTTCTCAACATCCTGATCAAGAATGAGAATAAACTTGAGAACTGACTGCTCAAATTCTACTTACTTATGACAGTGTCAAACCAGTGCACATCTATAACGGTAAGTGTTCATACCCATGTCTTAAAATGAAGAGAGCATGAAAGGCTCAATATTAAAAATCTTTTAGACACCCTGATTATGGAATTGCAATCCCTTTGTACCTAAAAATAAGGGCTTAAAAATATTTTTGAAACATTTTAGAAGCAGACTGCAATTCTGATTGTACAAATATGTAAGCATCCATACTCAAATTCACAAAACCACTCACACCTGAGTGTCATTCCATAAAATATCTTCACATCGCAGTCTGCTGTTAGAATTATCCATCTGAAATTCTCAGACTAAGAAATATGAACTAACATTGAATATCTGTAACACCAGCTTGTGATTTTTTAATAACAATGCAATCTTCCAACTTCAAAATACTAACAAGAAGTATCCCTTAGTGTCTTGAAAAACACTGAGAAATGTCAAGAAAATGAAAATTGCATCTTAAGGAATTATATATTGTCCTAAAAGAAAGCACAGGATAGAAAGTAAATAAAGCTTGTTCGCACATTGCTGTCATTGGTATGCACTCTTGCTAATCAAAGAATTTTTTGTATAATATAGTGGTGGTAAAATACTTGCCTTTCCACAATTCTTTGTCACATCACAAACAGAACATTTGTGTTTATTGAGATAGAATCTCTTTAGTGCCACTGATAAAGCCCTTTATTCATTCAAGAGTTTATTCAGCATCTCTGTATATGTATATATATGTATATAATATAGATAAAGGCATAATATATACACACACACACACACACACACACACACACACACATATATATATATATATATATATATATATATATATAAAGGCACAGCAGATTCTAGACAGAAAAACACAGAGCCCTACTTGATGGGGCTAACATTCCAGTTAGGAAATTAAAAATAATACTCAAAGAAAATTAGTGTTAAAGAATAGAGAGTGACATGAGACTGGGGAGAAGCACAGTAACTTGGGACAGGGAAGTTAGCAAAGACAGAAGGGAACACTTCCATTTCAAATTTACTCACTCTGCCAGAAGAGTTAGGGAAGCCAAAAGTGGCTTAGTTACTATCTATAGACGAGGATAGAAAGGCATAGCAGACACTGCCATTTTATTGCTATCATTCTTTAAATCAAGAATCAATGGATGCCTGTAATGTGATAGCATCTAAATAAACCCTAGGTTTATTCAGGTAAAAATGAATCTATTACCTTGACTTTAAAGGAAACATCAAAGAGTACATATTTTATAAGATACTTTGTATAATAGATGCTTGCTACAAGACAATTATGACACGCGTATGTAAATCCAAATGAAGTTACTCTAAGAAATTAGGACATGGAGAAATGACAGGAAAAGTATCCTTGTAATTTTAGGGGGGTCATGATGATAGGAATAGGTCAGTTAGTAGCCACATGACAAAGACAAAATAGTAATGACTGGAAATCCTACTTCCTGGTCCTCAGCCAAGTCTGCTTTCCAGTAACCCTTACCAATTCATAAATCTAATTGCAGAAAAGTTCATTTTGATATAATGCTTTTCAAAAAGGGAGCCAATTTCAATACTCATTACATTATATTCCAGAAATTGCTTAAGAAGTCTGAAGAGAAAAATCTGCATTTTTTTAAGAAAAGAAACTTCTTGAATATATAAACTTCTACATTAAGATAATTTTACAGGGGCTGGGAATATGGCTTAATGGTAGAATGCTTGCCTCGCATGAATGAAGCCCTGGATTCCATTCTTCTGTACCACATATGCTGGAAATGTTGCTGTGGCTCAAGTGGAAGAGTGCTAGCCTTGAGCAAAAGAAACTCAGGAACAGTGCCCAAGCCCTGAGTTCAAGCCCCAGGACTGGCAAAAAAAGAAAAAAGAAAAGATAATTCCACAGTCATCCACAAGTAGTAGATATTGAGCTTTTCTGCTTCAAATATGCGTGAAGCCTAAGTATACATTGAAAAGATTAGCTCTATTTCTAAAAACAGAGTAGGAGGTGGCTTTTACCTATTGAAGCAGATAGTCATTATTGGAATTTCTATACTTTAGGTTCAAGTGTCTGGTTTTGAAATGCCAAGTACAGTAGGTAGTACGATCTATAGCACTACCAACAATCATACTCCCTGAGGCCAACAGGGACTTTGAGGTCAAGCTTATTGTAATACTATGTGAAATAGCCAGAAGCTAGTTGTTGAGGGCATATTAAGAGTTGACAGTCTACTAACTCAAAGTATATTTTCCCATTTTTGCTACCACAAACTCTCAAATAACACTCTTAGGTAAGTCAACAGCACATGGAAGGTGTGTGTTACAATGGAAGTGTACTTGGAAAAGAACGTTAAAACCTTTTCATCTTATTAATTTATTAATTAATTTATCTTATTGACCCAACTGAAAAAAAGAAAATTGAATTAACAGAATGTGAAGAAGCTATTACATAAAAAAAAAAGGATCAAAGGTAAATAAAGATTCAAGCTCCAGAACAAATATACTGGATCACCTGATGTCTGCTGACACTTGAGGAAGTGTAAGGAAGGTATCAGTTCAGAAATTATTTGGAAAGCAATACTAAAACAGCAACAGTATATAATTTTCTTCATAAAGCACCTGTTCACTGCATACATTCTATACATTCTCTACTTCCATTTTTGTTGTTTTGTTTTGTTTTGTTTTGTTTTGGTAAGGCTTGAGCTTTGGGCCTGGGTGTTGTCCCTGCGCTCTTTATTCTCAAGGCTAACACTCTATCATTTTGAGCCACAGTTCCACTTTCAGTTTTCTCATGTTTAATTTGAGATAAGAGTCTCATAGGACTTTCTTCAGGGGCTGTCTTTGAACCACAATCCTCAGATTTCAGCCTCATGAGTAGCTAGAATTCTAGGCATGAGCCACCACCACCCATCATATTCACTACTTTCTCTTCACCAAAGTTTCATTCTGAGTTGGTTCATCTCTTTGGCTTCTCTTCAGTTAATAATTTTGTTAGTGAAGATATCTAATCCCAAGTGTGTGTGTGGGAGTAGGGGGAGTAATCAGAATTTGCCTTAGAATAGTAAGTAACTGGCAAAGAGGAGAATGCTAATTGCCACACAGAAGCTTGTCAAATAAACAAGCCACCCATAAGGAATCTTCACCTAGGGCCTCAGTAATAAATCTGGATTCCATCATGGAGGACAAAGAAGGGCTGTGCTAAATAGTAATAAAATTAGTGTATAATTTGTTGTCCAAATAAGGTCATTATTTTCAAGTCAGAGGATGCACAGTGAATAACACTGGCACAAACATCTACTACTAACTACTAGCTGCCAAGGCATCATCAGTGAATCATTCTTTTCATGGCGATGTAGTGATAAAGATTTGTACAAGTAAATAAAGATAAGAAGATTTTACTTTTTCATACAAAAATGCTCCTGCCACAAATATTGAAGACTAGGCAGTTCCTGTCCTGCATTTCTTTTCCTGGACTTCAGTAGTTTTATTCATACTCCCAGCCTTCACTTTGGTAACTAGCATAGTTGTATGGATTGCCATGAAAAGAATGATTCACTGCCTTTGGAAGAATTGATGAGGCCTAAACCCACTTTATCTGAGTTATTAATATAATCAGGATGATGATACCTCCTTATAAAATTTACAATGAGTGATCAGAGAACACACAAAGTCTAGTGTCTAGGCCAAATATCCTGCACTTGTGGGCCTGATGGTTCTAATTGTTTTTTGATCTAGCTGAGGCTTTAGTCTCTTTTCTAGGCTTAGCCCTAGAAAATCATGTGATAAATTGAGTTGCTTCTGTCCTACTCCTCTTAACTACCTTTGTGTACTGATCTTATTAAATTCTCATGTTTTTAAGTGCAATAGTAAGGGAAAAAATTCTTTTATCAGTATTAAATGTGGTATAGGAAACTTCCAAAGAGGTTTTTCTTCCAAACTCATTAATAATTCACATCTGAAATCTGGATAGGAAAAGAAAAGGAAATTTACTAGGGGAAGAAATGGCCATCAATAAAAATGTGGTAATTTTAGCTATTGTTGACAGGTTAAATACTGTGATTGTCTGAGTTTCTATTACAACAGAGCAAAGTTAGAAAAGTCATAATTTTTAAAAGTTTTCTGGTTCAGGGAACTAGTTCATTGTCAGAAACATATAACTCCCTAATATTTTATCATGAATAATTTCTCTTAGAATATTGTAAGAACAGAGCAGAACATTTTTTTTTGAGATTTCATGAGTAGATTAACCACACATGTGAAATGTAATGGCTTTCTAAATTTTAATCCCAGGTAGATTTTTCTAGCATTCTAATCATTTTCAAGGTCTTCTCATATCAAATTTATTATGAAACGTAAGAAACTGAAGTATCTGTAAGAGCTTGCAAACAGGTTCTCTTCTAAAGGATTATTTATAATGATCACTCACATTGATCAAAAAATCTAATAAGTAAATAATATAGCAAGTGTTTGTCCTTAAAGTCAACTGCCAGGCCTATGAAACTTGAACATAATAAATATTCTATAATATTTCATGAGTAAAACCATGAACAATGTGAAGATATATTTAGGCAAAGAGACAAAATATGTTTGTCATAGGAAAGACCGTAATCCATTGTGTCTTTTATAATCTTGGATTAAACTGACACAGGTAGAGATAGTCTTGAGATGGCATTTATTGTTGGTTTATACCTAATATTATAAAAAGTCTACTGTATTCACAATAAATCCTATACTTGAAGCACAAATAAGCTTGAAGTCAAATAGCATTGTGGTTTTCTCTAGAAGTTGGAACTATGAGAGAGGTTTTTTTATGTTCTAATTATATTAAGATTCTTGACAAATCCCAGGGAAGAATTTCAGGCTCAATATTCTATTATTACTTTTAAAAAAAAGTATAATTTGTCCCATAAAGGTCATTAAATTGCCATTTTTATTAAAGAACTTTACAGTTAGAAAAATTACATAATGATATAGATCCATAGACTTTTAGAATCAGAAAAGAATATTTTAGCACATGTTGTTAGATTGGCTGTGGAGGAGTAATGACTTTGTAGATAGGAAACTGATAGCATATTGAGGTTATATAATTTGCCCAAAATGACTTGTTTCAGAAGTAGAATGAAAGGGTAGGTTTCCTTTAGAACAAGGGTTTGGTGCATCCCTTTCCACATTATTAATATTTGGGATTCACTTTCTATAATACAACTTGGGTCCTAGAACTGAAAAAACATGTTATTGGGGGGAAAGTCACATAATTTTTATATATCTTTTTAAGAAGATGAGAGCTGGGCACTGGTGGCTTACACCAATAAACCTAGCTATTCAAGAGGCTGAGATCTGAGGATCAACAATCAAATCCAGCCAGGAGACACTTATCTCCAATTAATCTCTAAGAAGCCAGAAGTGAAACTGTGGTTCAAATTGTAGAGCACTAACCGTAAGCAGAGAAGCTCAGGGTTAGCACCCAGGCCCTGAGTTCAAGCCCCAGGTCCAGTACAAAAAAGAGAGAGATAGAGAGAGAGAATATATACAAGCTACCATTTAAAGATGCAATTACGTAGTGTAGAATCAGAAATATATAATGCCATACTAAGTAAGGAAAAATCAAAGAAACAAAGAAATGATTAATGCCATGTTGTAGAACTTATGCTCTCTTCATAACACGCTTCCCTTCACACTTTGTTTAGCCACAGTTGTGGGGAGGGGGCAGGTTTGTTGTTGTTGTTGTTGTTTGGGTTTTTGTTTTTTTTTTTTGTAACCGATAGTGACAGAGCCCAAGAGCCCAGGCAGCAATTAAAGAACAGACTTCTGCTCCATTGATTCAAAAGGTGTCCAAGACAGGCCAATTTTGAAATCAGTGAATAGACTGTTTTGAATGGAGAATTCAAGGTCCTCATGCTGTGAGCAGAAACTACAGGTGCCTAGCAGAAACTATAGGTGCCTAGGCCACTGAGGCACAAAAGTGGAGCAACTTTAGGTACTCTTGGGGAATCTCTAGCCTTTAATAGGATGTATTGCTTCATCAAAAGTGATTGATTTCTTGTCAACCTAATGAAGTATAAGCTTTCATTTCCTTATTCATTAGCTTATGTAAACTCCTGCCAAAGACCACTTAGAGGCTTTATTTTACTAATGCATGAACCTAAGAGGTCTCCTGGTGCATCTTGACTTCCCTAGAGAGTTTTCACTTCTTGGTAATGCAGTACAGTTCATTTTCTCTTCAATCATGCTGTCTTGTCCGCAATGCATGGTGCCTCGCGCAGAATCTAGGTTTTGTTATAAACTTTGGGGAGAGATGTGTGTGCATGCCACATGTGTATATATGTGTATCAGACAGACAAATATTTATTTGCTGAAAAATAATGCATTTTGGGGGGGTCCAGTCGTGGAGCCTAAATTCTGGGCCTGGGCACTATCCCTCAGCTCTTTAGCTCAAAGCTGGCACTCTACCACTTGAGCCACAGTGCCAGTTCTGGCTTTTTTCTTTTTGCTTATGTGGTGCTGAGGAATCAAACCCAGGGCCTCATGTATGCAAGGCAAGCACTCTACCACTGAGCCACCTTCCCAGCCTATGCATTTATTTTAAATCATATATTCAAACCCCTTTGTTAGCCACTGAATTCAAACAAAATCAATTTTTTTTTGCATAGAAAAATACATGTTTTTCACTTTAGTTTCCAAGCCCTTAAAATTGTAAGTTTTTTTACATTATGACAGCTCTTTCCCCTTGGCATCTTGATATCCCAAATTTCCTTGGTCAGAATATAAATTATCATTTACCCTTACTAGATTCTCACTCTATTATTTTTTACTTTTCTTTAATTTTTTTCCTTCGGTTTCTGATTTCATTCGATTTCTTCCTTGCAAATATAGCACAGGTATGCTCTCATGTAAGGTTTCTTTTTTCTGTCCTTTTATTGTTGTTTAATGCATATGCTGATGTTCTTGCACATAACAACTGATTTGTCTGCTTGATTGTCTGTTCAGAAATGAGGAGTGGCCCCTCTCAGTCAGTTGAACATCACCACTTATTGCCATTTGTGCATTGCAGAATTATACATGTCAGATAGAAGCTTGAAACCAACATCAGACTGACTTCTCCCTGCCCTTCATTTTCTTTAGTTTTGAAGATTTGGATTTACTATACATTTGAAATGCAGAGTAGGCATTTCTAAGAAATTACTGATACATTTCTAAGACTTCTTATGGTAGCTCATGTATATAATCCTACCTACTCAGGAAGCAGAAAATGGGACAATTACAGTCTGAGGCCAGCATTGGGAAAAAGTTGGTCGATTCTCATGTCAACAACAAGTTGAATGTGCTGGTATGAATCCCAGGTAGTGGGAGGCCTAAATCATGGTTTAGGATGACACTGTGCAAAAACATGAGCCTATGTGTAAAAACCAACTAAAGTCAAAATAGACTGGGCATGACTCAAAGAGTAGAGGACTTGTGTAGCATGCATGAGACCCTTAATTCAAATCCCAGTGGAAATAAAGAAGGAAGGAAGGGAAAAATGAAAGGAACAGAAGGAAGGAAAGAAAGAAGTAAGAAAGGAAGGGAAGAAGGAAGGAATTTACTTTTTAAATCCTGTTTGTCAATAAGACATACATCATAAGCATTGTACTTCATGAATATGTTAATACCAAAGCAAAAATGAGTGAAGGGACACTTCAACATATGAGAACTCTATATCATAGTCCAATCAGTGTCATTTACTTACTTCTTATACATTAAAACACCTGGGAACATCAAGGCACTGTTGGCAAATATTTGTGATTGCAACCACTCAGGTTACTGAGATCCAGTGGTCCCGATTTTAAGCTAGCCTGTGCAGAAAAGTCTAAGTGACCCTATTTCCAATCAGTGAACAACAACAACAAAAAGCTAGACTCCAAGTGTGGTTCAAGTAGCAGAGTACCAACCTTGAATAGGGTTGGAGGGCAGGGGGTAGAGACTCCTAGGATCAATACTCATTGGACATAGGGATCCTGTCATCAGGGAAAGACTTGTGGTTTCCTAGTGCTAAATATAACAGGGTAAGAAACTCATGATAGAGTGTCTTTGAAGTACTATAAGCTACAAGAAAACATAGGTTAAGAAGTCAGAAGAAAAGTTTGATTTTGATTGAGAAATCCGAATGATAGAGTGTTTCTAGTGTGGTGTGCATCAAACATTATAAAGTGAGGTATTGGGACCAACTAAGTCACCTTTGTGACACTGCCACTTGCTAGTTTACTGCCTGTGTGATTCATGTTCCCAGCTCCACATACAACATCAGTCCTAACAGAGTCAGTGTTGAATTATTAATAAATTAAAGGATGAAGATGGCTGGCAGGCAGGCAAGAATGCAGGCAAGAATGCAGGAAGGAAGGCAGGAAGGAAGGCAGGAAGGTAGGAATGCAGGAAAGCAAGAAAGCAGGAAAGAAGGAAGGAAGGAAGGAAGGAAGGAAGAAAGGAAGGAAGGAAGGAAGGAAGGCAGGAAGGCAGGAAGGCAGATGGGAAGGAAGACAGGTGCATGTAATCCTAGCTATTCAGGAGGTTGAGATCTGAGAATCACAATTCAAAGCTAACCCAGACAGAAAAATATCCATGACACCATTATCTCTAATAGTCTACTATAACATCCAGAAGTAGAGCTCTGGCTCAAGTGATAGAGTGCTAGCCTTGAGGAAAAGAAAAGAAAGCTCAGGCACAGCTCCCAGGCCTTGAGCTCACGCCTCAGGACCAGCACCCCAGGAAAGAAAGGAAGAAAGGAAGGAAGGAAGGAAGGAAAGAAGGAAGGAAGGAAGGAAGGAAGGAAGGAAGGAAGGAAGGAAGGAAGGAAGGAAGCAAGGGAAGAGAAGGGAAAGGAAGTGAAGGAAGGGGAGAAGGAATGAAAAAAGGAAGGAAGGAAGGAAGGAAGGAAGGAAGGAAGGAAGGAAAGAAGGAAGGAAGGCAGGCAGGCAAGGAAGGGAAAAGAAAGCAAGGGAAGAGAAGGGAAAGGAAGTGAAGGAAGGGGAGAAGGAATGAAAAAAGGAAGGGAGAAATGGAGGGAAGGAAGATAGAAGGGGAAAGAGATGAAGGAAGGAAGGAAGGGAGAAAGAGCAGGGAGAAGGAAAGAAAGGGCAGAGGGAGGGAAAGAGGTGTGACAGAGACAGAGAGGAAGAGGGGAAGAGGTAAAACCCACTCAGTGCACGTGTGAAAAGGAATAAAATAATTCTACAGAATCTATCTCAGATGGAGAATCAAGACAACAGCACCAGTTATTTCGTTCTGAGGCCAAGAACATGGATATCCATCAGGAGGTACAAAATGCATTTTGGGAAATAAAGAAGAGCTGTTAAGTATATATACATTTCAATGAATTGCATTATCATAAAATAAAAGTTAAGCCCTAGCTATTTGAATGGCTCTAAGAGAGTCTCCCAGTACTGGCAGGAGACGGGTTAGAGATGTAAAATTAGTGCTAGAATCTTACCACTCAGCCACAGAGGCAAGTGCTAACTTTGTCACTATGTGGTGCAGGTGGAAGGCAAGTCACAAAAAGAGAGAAAGTAATTTGCTGTGAAAATAAAGTTTAATGACAGTTTTGTTTTTAATTCCAGTTAGTGATTTTACTTAGTTATATAACCTTTCAGGAAAATGAACTGCAGTGTTTACAAAATGTTTGGCTTTCTTCAAGCAGCACAGTAAATAGTTATTAAAAATAATAATAGATGTTGACAAGTAAATGTTAAACTCTAATGCCATGCTATATCCCAATAATTGTAGTCATTGATGGGAACTGTAATAAACACAGTCCATCTGCCATATTACACTTAATCTGGTCATAGGGGAAGCAGGGGAAGTGTGTATGGAAAGCACTTCCTTTCCAATCTGCCAGAAGGGGAGCAGGAGGCCAGGATTCCTGCCCCAACCCTGCTACAACCAGCCTTATTACTAATCTCTCTAAAATCAGAGTTTCAGGATCTCTGGGAGAACTTTTTTTTTTTTTTCAGGTAAGGGGTAGGTTTAATCAGTAGACCTGCTGGGACCAGGCAAGGTTGGCAATCCACATGGCTGGGAAAGAGAGAGAGCTGGGAAAGAGAGGAAAGAGAAAGAGGAAAGAGCTAGAAAAGAGCAAGAAAAGAGCAGAGATAGCAGTGAGAGCAAGAAAAGAACAGAGAGAGACAGACAGAGAGAGAGAGAGAGAGAGAGACAGAGTCTGGGCCTGGGCTAGGCCTAGTTATCTAGGGTATGGGTGGAGAAAGGTGTGGCAACATCAAATGGATGTGAAGGCCAGCAAATGGTATGTGCTGTTTCCACCGCAGACAGACTGGTTCGCAAAAGGCCGTCAGAACTGTGGGTATTCCTCAGAGCAAAAGGGGAAAAACAAACAGAAAAAGAAAAAAGAGGAAAAAACAAGAGAGGAATCCCAGCTATCCTGACTTTAAGCTCTTTATCTGAGTCACGGCACCATTTATGTTAGGTTTTTAAAAAGAGGTAGCCGAATAAGAACAGCACCAGCACTCACATGGTATTCAGGTAAGGGGTAGGTTTATTCAGTAGACCTGCTGGGACCAGGCAAGGTTGGCACTCCACGTGGCTGGGAAAGAGAGAGAGCTGGGAAAGAGAGAGGAAAGAGCTAGAAAAGAGCAGAAAGAGCAAGAAAAGAACAGAGAGAGAGAGAGCTCTGGGAGAACTCTTTACTGTGAATCTGGATAGGATTTTATGTTCCAGTTACAAAATTTAACTAAAAGTTACCTACATATTGATAAATAATATTTTCTTTTGGTTTTTCTCATATATATCTGTCATTTGTTCACCTGTAGTTTAAACTCATCAATCCCATCCCTTGTCCTAGCTTTCTATTTTAAGAAGCAAGTTATTTACCTTATGTTTCTCCTTCTCTGACTCAAATCCTCATTTCTCAAGAAGATTTGTTTTTTAAATCTGGAATATATTGAATTCCTGCTAATAAATTGCATGAGATGTGGAAGGATTTCTGCTCATAGGTGATGGCTTTTAGTAACAGCATGCCTCAGGGATAAAACCAAATTAGAGTTCCTATGATAGGGACTATGGCTGTTGTGATTCTGCACCACTGGTGTTCACTCTGATAGAGCATTATTGTCTAGGAGTCATCATCAGCATTACCACTGTTGCCATTGTTCTCAGCAAACATCACTTTATAGTCTGAGATACATACAAAGAAAGCATGGAGATGTGGTAAAAGTCCAGGCATCTTTAGCTGGCAACATGATTCCCTTTTTGGAGTTCAAATTGGGAAAGCATCATTTGCATTTGGATTTGCTTATAGCTACTTGTATGCTACCATGGTACAAATGTGTTGAAAAAAAATCTTTTCTTAAGCAAATCAAGACATTGTTACTTGACTTTATTTTTTCTTCTGATACTGGGGTTGAACCCAAGGCCTCAAACACAGGCTCAACTTTCTTGCTCACTGGTATTCTGCCAGTACTGATACTCTACCATTTGAGCCACACATTCAGTCATTTCCACATTATCCCACTCTTTACTAAAAATTTCAGTATAATAGAGGGCATACACTGGATACATCTATGGAACTATCCTAGTGAACCTCAGTGAATTTTAATGGAAAATAGTACTCTTCTATATCTATTTTTTCTTTATCCATTCATTGGTTATTGGGCATTTAACCTGATTTCACAGCTTTTTACTATGGACAGAGCTGTAGTAAATATGGGGTGCAGATGCCTCCCTTATAAGCTTTATCCTTTGGATAAATGCCCAACCATAGTATAGCAGATCTATAAAGTAGATTCATAAAGTAGACCTATTTTTAGTTGTTTCTTTTTTTGTGAACTTCCCAACTGATTTCCATAGTAGTTGCACTAGTTTTTATTCCCACCATAGTCTAGGAGGGTTCCTTCACTAACATTTCTTTTTTGTTTACTTGATGATTGCCACTCTGGCTGGAATGAGATAAAATCTCACTGTGGTTCTTATTTGCATTTCTTTTATGGTTAAAATGTTAACTATTTCTTCATGTGTCATTTAGTCATTTATATTTTACTTTGAAGTACTGTCTGTTCCATTTGTGCATTTATGAATTGGATTGTTTGTTCTTCTAGGTTGCTTAAATGTTTGTGCTCTTTGTATTCTTCATATTAGTTCTTTATCTGTTGCGTTGCTGGCAAAGATTTTCTCCTATTCTGAAGTTTTTTTTCCTTGACTATTGTTTGCTCTAATGTGCAGATGGGTTTTAATTTCATAAGTCTCATTGTCAGCAATTGCTACTATTTCCTCAGCTATTGGATCTACACTCAGAAAATACTTGCTTATACCTATATTTCCGGTGTCTACTTTATGTTTTCCTGTAGTAATTTCAGAGTTTTAGATCTTAAATTAAGATCTTTCATTCATCATCAGTTGATTTTTGAGTAGGGTAACTGATGGGTGCCTGGTTTCACTCTTCTACATGGAGATAACCAATTTTCTTTTATTTTCTTCTTTTTCTTGCTTTGGCCTGAGATCAGGACTTGAACTTGGTACCTGAGGCTTTCACTCATTCATTGGCTAGTGGTTTATCAATTGAGCCATGTCTTTAACCCTGAGATAACCAGTTTTCACAGCAGCATTTGTTGAAAATTATATCTTTGCTCGAATATATGCTTTTGATGATTTTGTAAAAAATCTGATGTTTGCAGCTATATGTGTTTGTTTCTGGATCATCTTTTTCATTTACTAGGCTTTGTAGGTTTTGTTGTGTGTTCTCTTATCACTTTTGTTGTTTGTGCTCTGTAACTATGGCGCTGCAGTATAATTCAAAGCCAGGTATTGTGAAACCTTCAGCCTTGCTCTTTCGGTTTAGGATCTCTTCTGATAATTGAGGTTCTCCTTTTTCCATATGAATGTTGAGGCTGACATTTATATTTCCGTGAAGAAGGACTATTTTAGGATATTGAATCTGTAGTTTTCTTTCAGTATTATATCCATTTTCACAATACTTGTTCTGTGAATCACTGAACCTGGGAGACATCTCCTGTCTTCTACAGTATCTAACTCTTAAGCTTAACTTAGAAATTCTCTCAAGTATCTGAACAAGATAATATACAGCTGTTCTTTTCCACTAAGAAAGGAGGAAACAGAAATGGGATTGGCCTATATGTGATTTATATGTGGCTTTTTTGGTTAGGAAGGACAGGAGAATTCAGGAACAAGAATAAAACTGAAAATAAGGCTATGACTCTTTCTCATTCAACTACTCCACTCCATGTTCCAGTCATTTTAGGGCAGTACTATTTCAGGGAATTTCAAACAGTTTTAATTCTGGGCCAGGATTTCACCAAGACTAATGTCAGTAAGCTTTTCCAAAATGATCTTAAAATATCCTTAGGAATTTACATCCCAAGCTGCTGAATTGACTTTGTCTCCCAACAGTTATTCAAAGCTTGCACTCAAGCTTATGAAGAACATCGTCAGTGTGTATAAGAACCTGCTATAGGGTGTTGTGAGATCAAATAATAAAGAGTCTGGCAGATTCAGTGTTATACAGAGTACAATTTGTCTGGGCTGACAGAGGTGTGATCAGCAAAAATAGGAGATCCCCATGATTGGCATAGGAAGGACATACGTCTTATGACATATTGGCATATGTCATCCAAGCCAGAATGTCCTTAGTTTACTTCATGTTAAAACAATAGCATCACGTAGAACTCTGGTACTAGAGTCCAATTATACAGTATTGCATACCATGCTAGTACTTCTGTCTATTTTTAGGGAAACTATGCCGGGAAAACTGACCAGGGTTACTCAGAGGCAATCATGGTAAGTAAATACAAGTCATGACAGCTACAGCCAGGTCAAGCTGAATCCCACACACATGATTTCAGAAATTCCATGAAAGCCTATGGGTCTAACTATATCTTAACCCCACCTGACCTATATATGAAATTGTACAGTTAAACTTTCATAATGAGATTATTATCTTTACATATATATGTATAGATAGATATTCTGCCTCATACAATAGTGTGGGGAAAAGAACTAAGGAGCAGAAAGAATTGAGAAAGAAATACAATGCAACCTCCATTGCTTTTGTCTATTTGTAAAGGATTAGTGTTTTCAAGTACCAAAAGGTAATCAATCTTCAGTTCATACATGTTTGTCTCCCCAACCTTTCTTAAAAATAGTGAACATGTCTTTTCATTGTACCAACTCTAATTGTTTCCATTTCTAAGTCCTATTTCTTCCAAGAAGTATACATGGTATCAGGAACCTAATACTATAGGCATGCTACAAATATATACAACTGAATCAAATTAAATGGAATTCAACTCTGATATGTTTAGTCCTAATTATCACCCAATATCTCAGTAATGAAAATCAGAAATGATCTGAGACTTCTTTTGGAAATTCATTAAGACAAAACTAGTTGGCTTTGATAGAGCTCTAAAATTTCTCTTTGGAACTCTTCTCTCCAATTATTGTTCAAGCTAGTGGGATTTTTCTTCTTTAAATTACTCAACTATTGATTTTGCCTAAGTCATAATCCTATCTTAAAAAGTCTGATCACTTTTTAGTTTAACATGTTTCGTTGGGCATTTCTTTTAGGATTTCACCTATAAGAGGCCTGTCAACCTGGTTGTCGGCTGATTTTGCTCACAGATGTTCTGTCATGTTAACAAACCAATTTCACATGGGTCTGGTGTGGCAAATACAAATTGCTTCTAAATACAGACCTAACTATTATCATTTCCATGGAAAAGTTTTTAGTAAAGAGTATAAAAGAGCATGGCTTTTAAGTATAAATACTGGCATTAAGTTGTCACTCCCTTTAGGATAAATGAGAGCATAATGTTTTCTAGTTTTTCTTTCCTTTTCTTCTTTAATTAGTCTACATTAACAATACCAGATGGTTTCATTGTGATAGTTCCATAGATATGAACAATTTACTTTGAAAAAGTTCTATAATATTCTTTTGGTTTCATCTTTGCTTCCTGCTTTCCAAGGAGTGTTTTATGAAGTTGGTTATGCAAATATATATGTACAAGTCAGTCCTCTTTGCAACACAGTAGCCTTTTCTGTTCTCCTTCCTTTTCCAGGGCATCCCTCTCACAGCTCCACCTTTGACAGGTCTATGTTTCACAATTGAGTGGAAGTGTACATAATTTAGCAATTTGATCTCATTGATCTCAGTCAATGTGTTCTCCTTTAGTTCCATCTATTTTCCCACAAATGACATAATTTCACTTTTCATTATGGATCCAGAATAAACAGCGTATTTTCTTTTTCTAATCATTTGATGTTGGATATCTTGGCTGATTCTACAGCTTAGCTATTATGAACAGAGTTGCAATAAATACAAGTGTACAAGTAGCTCTAATATATTGATGTACACTATGACAAAGAGTAGTTGACTGTCTCAAAAGATAATTCTATTTTTAGTTTCTGAGAAACATCCATACTGTTCTCCATAGCATTTGCATTAGTTAACTTTCCCATTGATCAATAGTGTATGAGGTTTTATTTCCTGCATTTTCCCAAAATTTGTTGCTGTTTGTTTTCTTAACACCTCCCATTCTGACTGAGGTGAGTAGAATGTTAGCATAGTTTTGATTTATACTTCCTTCATGTCTAAAGATGTGGAACTTTTCTTCTTCATGTAGGAATCATTGTATTTCTTCTGAGAATTACTGAATTATTTGTTCGATTACTTTGTCAGCTGATTAATTGTATTATTCTTTCTCTGTTTAACTTTTGCAGCTTTGTATATTTTCAAGTTAATTATTAGAATTTGGGAAAATCATAAACTTAAAAAAAAAGTGCCACAAAAAAGTGCCACATCTTTGACTTCCCTGATCATATCTGTTCATGTCTTTATTTTTAGTATCTATTTCCATGACTCCCATTTAACATTGATTGGAGATATGTGATCTTTTGTTTTCACACAACAGGACTGAAAATAAACTTCACTCTTGCTGTTAGAGTGAGGTTCTCATTAATTGGGATCATCTAAACTATTAACAATCTACTTGGGGAAATTATAATTAATAATTAAAAGCTCTTTAGATCATCAACCCGGAGGAGCTTTTAAAATAAAGGAAAACAAAATAGAACTCCCTTATAAGACAGAGAAAGTGAGAGACAGAGAGGCAAAGATAGACACACGAGAGAGGAACACACACACACACACACACACAAAGACACAGAGAGACAGAGACAGAGAAATAGAGATACAGAGAGTTTAAAGCTTACTGCGTTATTGAGATGAATAAAATCTACCCCATGAAGAGTATTTTCATAGCTTTTACATACAAATGTTCATCACCAACCCTGAAGGAACATTATTATTACTCATCCAAATATGCAACTCAAATACCAAAAACTAGTCTTCACATAATAAAAAAAAACACCCCAGTGGACAAATGAATCATCTATGTACGCTAATTTTCCTGAAAGGGGTTGACAAGCAGATGTTCAAGGGAGATTTTAAGACTGCAGAGAATCACTTATCTCTCAGTTCATGCACCAGAGCTTCTAGGCCATAAGCAGGACTGTTCACTCACTTGAATCCCTCTCACGTAAGCTATTGCTTATCAAATTTGACAAGTCACTGTGTTTTATTTTTGTTTCTCTTAAATCAGTCAGTCTAGGATAAGGCCTTGCCATCTGCATTTCTAACAAGCTCTTAGGAGTGTTGATGCTCCTGCTCCAAACCATACATAGGGCACCAAAGTCTAAGTTCCATGTCTCAGAAGCTCCTATTTAGTCATGTACCAATCAAAAGTAAAAGTTTGAGTTACCTATCTTTGTAGTATACAACTAGGTATTATTGAAATAAAAGAGACATAATCTTTTCAGGGTAATGTTCCTCATCTAAGTACAAATTTTAGCTAGATAAACAAAAATCATTCAGTTATAGTCGATTGGGATACTACTACTAAGTATAAAAATTTGTGGTATAAATTGTATATTTCTGGGTATTTTTATTATCTTTAAGTAGTTGAATAAAGGAGTATCCATTCAACAAAGCAGTTTATGAATGATTACAGTGTATTCTGATCAATGTCACCCCTTTCAATATTCTCGCCTATTCCTCCCAGCCCACTCCTTCCCTCACTGATCTTAATTTTTTTTGGGGGGATCCGGTTGTGGGGCTTAAACTCTGAGCCTGGGCGCTGTCCCTCAGCTCTTTAGCTCAAGGCTAGCGCTCTGCCACTTTGAGCCACAGAGCCACTTGCAGCTTTTTTTTTCTTTTTGCTTATGTGGTGCTGAGGAAGCGAACCCAGGGCCTCATGCATGCAAGGCAAGCATTCTACCACTGAGCCACCTTCCCAGACCTCAACTGTTCTTAATTTTTAAGACATGTATTTAATTTTCTGTATTAACAAAGCAGTTTACATAAACAAATGCATCTTCATCTGTGTCAGCCCTTCAACATCTTCAACTCTCTTAAATCCACCTCTTTTTTTATTCTTTTCTTTTTTGGGGGGGGGTCCGGTTGTGGGGCCTTGAACTCTGGGCCTGGGCGCTGTCCCTCAGCTCTTCAGCTCAAGGCTAGCGCTCTGCCACTTGAGCCACAGCACCACTTCTGGCTTTTTTCTTTTTGCTTAGGTGATGAGGAATCAAACCCAGGGCCTCAGGCATGCAAGGCAAGTGCTCTACCACTGAGCCACCTTCCCAGTCCTTTTTTTTTTTAATTCTTAAGGGTTTAAGTTAGAGGAAAGAAAGGCATAACATCTAGGGAAAGCAATATGAGAGGCAGGATTTGTTTGAGCTTGAGGTAACAAAGGTTTATGGCTATGAAAGGAATAAAGAAAACAAATCATATGCCTAGTTTAAATACTATAAATAAATATGGGACAGTAAATAGTATAGAGTAATGCTGGTTTGATGATACATTAAGGAATAAAGATAGCTAATAGGAACAGTTTAAACTTCTAAGATCAACCATAATTATCTACATTAGTCCTCCTGTTAAAACTTTAAATTGTGTAGTGTCTACTTACTTTTATTTGTTTATTTTTTGCTACTGTACTGGACTTAAAATCTGGACCTGGAGCTTTCCCATAGCTTTTTTCACGAACAGTCTCATGTGTTATTTCTGATGAGCTGGCTTTGAACCAGGATCCTGTGATCTCAGCCGCCTGAGTAGTTAGGATTATAAGAAGGAGCCACCATAGAAGGCAACTTACTTCTAATACTTTCTGTTAGAAAGATTAAAGCAGCTTTTTAAAAAATTTTAATCAGGTAAGAGCCATGTTACATCTGCATGTCTAAGGCATTAACAATGATGCGTGAAGAACGCGATCACACTTCTGTCGTTTATCCCAGTGATTGACTCCATTGTTTGGTTTGATTTTACTCATGCTACTTTCCTGTAAGTTTCACCAACATTTAACAAAAACAAATTAGCAAAAAGCACAACATTAAATTGCACAGAATGTTCTTATCACAGCAATAAAAAATAATTGACTGTGGGCTTATGAAAATTCTAATGAGAATGGGCTGTATCAATGGTTTTCTTAAAATCAGTGAGTCTGGTGCAGGAAGTAAGGAAAACTTGGTCCTACACTGAGATTTTCCACTAGATGGGTTATGTCTCTCAGATGTAAAATAAACAACCTGAATAGATGGTGCATGAAATCTTTTAACAACGCAAAACTCTGTGATACTATCACTTACAGGCACTTTTGCTGTGTTTTAAAGAATTGATGATGAGCTGTTCATATCAAGAAACAGATACCCAGGATTCACTCAATAAAGAAGTCACATTCCTATTTCCAGGTCAAGCCTTCTCAATGGTGTAGTCCAGATGAAGGTCTGTGATGGGAAGACTCTCTAGAGTTTCCAGGAATAGCAGGCTCCTTGCTTCCACTTGAAATGTGAAAACACATCAAGGTCATGTCTACACCTCAGCTAAATGGCTGTTGACTCTCTCAGGAAGTTAAATCCTGCAAGGGTCTAGGTTACCTTGTTTGTTTCATGGGTTTGTATATTTGCCAGTTGTATTAAACTCTAATGTGACCTTCCAGTCTACATGTGTTGAAGTATACATTTTGCTCACATATGAATGTTTTACTCAAACATTAACTAATGTTTAATGATGAGCTATCATTGGTAAGGATCCATGGAGATGAGAAGTAGTACATATTTTGGTAATCCAAAGTAGGCAATTGACAAAATAAAGATTTGTTACTTTTCATGTGTGCTTATAAAACTTGGAGAAAGCACAACCCAGTGGGTTCTAGAGCACAATGAAGGAGAAACCTAAAGTGATTAAAATATATCCAAATTTGAAGAAGAAATGATGGACATGAAAATTAAGATCACTTTCTTCACATTTTGCCATCCTCACACTTGTGTGTATCTCTATATGCAAGGTCTATATGCACAGTGATGAAGAATAAGAGCAAATAAATCTGTGACTTAGCATATACAGCTGGCAAGAGGCTGGTTCCACAGCTTGTGAGTTAAAAATAATTTTATAAGAATTCTATTGTGCTATTAATTAACCGACAGAGTTAGCATTGTATTTATTTGGATTCAGGAAAAAGGAATGTGTGTAGTAGTGGTGTGTATTCTTACAATCTATTTACTGTCTTATTACTACTTGAAAGAACACCATGCAAAATGGAACTATAAAAATCAAGATCCAAAGGGGATAGATCTGTTTTCCTGAGATTTTGCCTAGTCTAGTCCAGCACCTGGCCACAAGCCTATTGACGTCAGCTATCTTTGACTTCACTAGGAGCCTGGCCAGTTAAACACACACACATACAGAGAGAGAAAGAGAGGGGGAGAGGGAGGGAAAGAGAAGGAGGGAGAGGGAAGAAGGGAAGGAGGGAGGGAGGGAGAGAGAGAGAGAGAGAAGGAGGGAGGGAGAGAGAAACAGAGAGCGAGAGAGAGCTAGAGAGAGATAAGCTCCAGAATTTACTTAAAATTTGGTCAGGGAAGTACTCTCTGGGAAAGAGCTATTTCTCCTCTTCCTCTGCATCCCACAGAGATGATCTGAGCCTGGAGCCTGCTTTGATGTCAGTAAAAACTTGGCAACCTGATTGGTTTCATGGGGAGCAGAATAAGACAAGCAAGAAGCATAGAGAGGAGCCCCTGCCAACGATGAAAATTTCTAAACCATAACCAAAACACACACAGAGATGTAATACACAGCACTCACATGCATGCTTTGCAAATGAGAACTGAGATCAATATTATGTCAATGGCTTTGCTTCTTGCAATGAACAGATTTCTGTCATAAGATACAGCATAGCACATGGTTAGAAATGAATCTATTCTTCTTAACCAGAAATAAAAATGATTTGAAGTTCAGAAAGCTGAAAGAAAAAAAAAAGAATAAGGATAAAAGATGTTGCAAGTCCTTTAGAAATATGTTGCTTGCCTTCATTCCAATTTACTATTCCTTAAAGTTATAAAATTATATTGTGTTAATGTAATGGACAGGCTTGTTAAGATGGCCTATAGTTCCTTCTTACTGGGCCAGAGAGGCTGCAGGAAGGCTGACTGATTATATGCTATTCAGCTCAGCTCTTGAACCAGGAGGTTTAGAAGCAATGTATACAACACAGAAGTCTCCATGACTCTACTGTCAACAGAGATGTCCTGTATTACAAAGACATGGATGGCCCAGGTTCAGATTTCAAAATTAACATGTCAGATGCTGCTTGGAGTAAACTCCCAAAGCTCTTACTTAATAGGTAGATGTTGGGAGTATCCCTACTGCATACCTTCCTTCTAGTTAGTTTCCCCTTTCATGCATTCTACCTCTACCACCAAACAACCACAACCATTCTTTTATGATGCTGTAAAAAAAAAAAAAGAATATTTGCAAGTCTACTATGAAAAGGAGGTGGAAGAATTATAGAATATCACAAATGCTAGACAAAGAAAAGCAAACTTGAGCCTGGAAAAAAGTTATAATTTCTGAAAAGTAGTTAAAAAATGATGTTTCAGAAGGATTAACAAGGAATATATGTGAATGATAATGCCAAAGGAGGGAAAAATGGAGAAGGAAGATTAGAGATGAAAGTCCTAGGCAGGGGGGTAAGGTCATGGAGCCCTACAAGACATAAAAGCAGTGAGAATGGAAACAAGTTCACTCTTGAAGGATGTTTATGGGAAGAATTATTGATGATTATAAATACTGATATAGATGCAGTATTTCTAACTTTCACATGCTTCCTACATGACACTCATTTAATTGTACATCTCTAGAAAGTGGGTTCCGAGAGACAAATGGCACATGTTTTCTCTCATATGTGGAAGGTAGATCTAAAATACACAGGGTCATGATAAACTATACAGGACTCTAAGCATTCACTTATGTGAGACCAAAGGAAGACACTCTTAGAAGAGGAGCAGAAACACACGATGTCTATGTGCCTCTGATCATAAAAAATAATGCATATCCAAATGAACTCCAGGAAATGGAAATGAGTTTTCTTTTCTTTTTTCTTTTCTGCTGTTTTTGTTTTCTTTTCTTTTTGTCTTGTTTGTTTGGGAGTGTAAGAGGAAGGCACAGAAATGGAGGAACAAAGGGTGAACAAATGCAGCAATGATACTCACTGGTCACTATGTTGAAATTGAGCTATACAACTTGTGGGTGGAGGGGGAGGGGACCTGGGAGAGAGCTAGGGAAGGGGGACATTTTCCAAAAGGAAATATGCTCTTGGTCTGACTTTTGTAACTAACCTCTCTGCTTTTTAACATTTTCAAATACAAAAACTAATGAATAAAAGAAAGAAAGTAGGTTCCATTAGTAGGAAACAGAGACATGGAGGCTGATGAATTTCCAGGACAAAGCTAAGATATAAACCATTGCAGCTTATGTCCACAACCCCTGCACCTATCCAGTATGCTAAATAGATTGTATTGTTTCCACAACAGTCATTCCAATACTACTCTAAATGCTTATGTGGTGGTATGAAGCAAGACATCACTGTTTTTTTTCACCAAAAGCAGTGTGGGGAGATTAATACTTTGGTTTTGCAGTCGTAAAGCACAAGGCCCTGGCTGATATAATCCTGCTTCAGTGTCCTTGGAGAAGATGAAGCCCAGGTGCTGGCAGGACAGACTACCTGCCCTTCCCAAGCTGTGCAGAGGCCAGAGTTTAAAAAGCTGGGCTGTTTTTGCTAAGGAGCCCATTTTTTCTAACTTAATTAAAAATACTGACCCTTCAGTTCAAATACACTTTCCTGACTACCCTAGGTGGGTGGCAGACAAGAAGTATCACCCAAAGCAAACTGAACATCCTATCTATTTGTCATATGGCACATTTTTAACCATCAGAAGCAAATCGTATTTGTTTACCCCTAAAGGATCCATTATAATTCTTCCAAACATCTGCATCCTAACCGTTCTGCTGTGGACTCAATCCATTAGCTTCCATTTCATTCCTCTCAAAAATGTAGGAAGCAGGACAAAGCAATACAAAACAAAATCCCTCCCTTCTTGGATAAGGAGGGAGAGATTAAGTCCACTGTTTGCTGAGTATCCGGTTTTGTACAAAACAAAAAGGAGCATTGCTAGAGAATCTCTGCAACCCATATTCATTTTATTTTAGGAGTATTTTAACATAGGTGGACTTAAGGATTTTGTTTTTGTTTTTGTTTTGTTTTTGTTTGGTCTTAACCTGACTAGGATTTACTTGTCAGCAAAAATACTAATCAATTCTGACTTTATTAATGTACGCCACTGTCTTAACCTGGCCTAGATTTGCAAGTGCAGAATCTTAAGCATGCTGTTCTCTTACAAGTTAACAAGAACCACGAGCTTTTCCTCAGTACATTCTTGGGCCCCAAACCCTATCTTTGTGTACAAATTCTGAATTTGAAAACAGAGCTGTCAGCAGCCACCACCTGGCTAACTGACCAATGGGTGTGGTCTAAGAGTGAAGCTGAGTTCTTTATAACAGAAATGAAGTCACTCTTGGTTAATGAAGAGGCACACCAGGAACATGGAAACTGTCCAACTCTCTGACTCATAAAAAAACTAAGGAACATTAACAAGTTAGATAAGAGCAGTTCAGGCTTATTACAGCTCAAATCTCATTTGTATAGTCTCTGTCCGCAAGGAGTTTTTAACCCAGTTGAATTGGGGCAGAAAGAACTTTTAAGAGTCACCTCACCCTTTCCCCAGGGTAGAAGCAGAAATACCTACTCTATTAGGAAGAGAAATTCTGTTTACCTTAGCACTGAGTCAGGTCATTTACACTTGGGAAGAACTGAAGAGTGTCCATAGGTACATAAATATAAATGTAGGTAAATAGGTCCTTAGATCATTGTACCTTTATCTGTTCCAAGATGAATTTCAGAAGGTTCACAAGGACACAGTGATTCTTTGGTTATCCTCCTGGATTCTGGAGCCGATTTACCTTTGTTCTTATCCCAGTGCTACATTGATTTTAGATGTTGGAATGTGATTTAACCTCTCAGGGCATCAGTTTCCTCATCAGTATAACGAGGGTAATAAAAGTCTTTTTAATTAAGAAATAAAACTGATCCTTTATAGTACTTAGCTGGGACATGGGGCTTTCCTGATTTCAATTTAGATAATCCTTATAGAGTGTTTAGTATACTCTTCTTCCCCACAAGTTTTCTATCTCTCATTGAGATCACTGCTCAGTTGCTCTACTATTAGATGAGATACCAAATGTGCTGAGCTTTTGTTCTCATGTGTATGTAATAGTAAATAATATTACCCATATATTATAAGAATTAAATGGCAGATATTGGTCCTTTAGCAAATAGCCTTGCAGATAATAAGCAAGCAATAAGAGGAAGTTGCAGATAACTGCATATATACATATATAAAGAAAATTGTATCATTTTAAAGCAAGAATAACAATAAAGAGTAATGTATGTGGGAAAATTTCAAATAATCTACATAGAAATGCACCACAAAATTGCATCTAAGTTTTCTGTATGGCAACATAAAATAGCAAACTTTACAGATACAATGAGTATACCTAATTAGTAAATGTCAGTAACTGTTGATGGTGGAACTATTCTGTTCACCAAATTTAGGAGCCACTTCTCTCAGGAACATCTATCAAGAGAAGATTGCCTGAAGCAGAAAATTATCTCAACATAATCCATGTAGCTGACTTTGCTAGGAGACTAATTTCCTATGCATTGTGTAGGACCACATGGAAGTATAATTTAGCAAAACAATTCTGCGGGTCAGGGGAGAGTCACCTACATATGCTACAAGGATCTAGCTTCCTCTAGGTAGTATTAGATTAGATAAGTAAAGGGAATGGCTAGGCAATATTGTATTGTTATACCAAAATTCGGGCACCCCCAGAAGACCACCAGAGACCACGATCAATGTAAGCAACAAAGAGCCGGTTTATTGCAAGCTCGAGCTTGGTCCTCCACGCACACGGTAACTGGTGAAGCTAAGAGGCCCTGAGCATAGAATCATGCCGTTTTTGTAGTATTGAACAAATAACTTTTAGGAACTTTTACATAAGAAATTACATGATTGGTTAACATTTACATTTAAAGCAAGCTAAACTGGGCAAATAATGATTGGTTGACCTTTACAGAAAAATGTCCTTGGTCCATAACTTGACCGGAAAAAGGTTACAATTCACACCCAAGGTTACCAGTCACACCCAGACAAACAGAATGCATGGCATGTCTGGACCCGGGCTCTGAAGAATGGGTTGGTTAGAAACTCTTATTAGTCCTAGGTGGGTGGAGGGGCAACACCACTTGGGGGCTAACACCTGCCTTAAGCAAACACCATCTATGGCTCCAAGAATTGTGCATGGCTTTTTGTCATAAATTCCTAGCATTGGGGCTAAAATGGATCATGAGTCAAGTCGCAGAACTGAGATGGAGGGTTAAACAAAAATGGAATTGCTTAGGTTTCTTAAAACATTATATTTCTTCCCTAGGGCCTTACTGCCCCAGCCTCTGGGAAGGGCGTTGCAGCTTTGGGGATGATTCTGAGGACTGTAAACCCTTGGTCAGGGCTGTAAACCCTTTGAAGTCTTTTACTAAGCAACTCTAGGCTCCCAGGCTGACATTCCACTACTAAGTGACTAAAACCAGTCACAGTTAAAATCATACAAAAACCATACAATCATCTAGCACAAAGCAATTCATACAGAAGCAAAAATGGCTGTTAGGTGCTGTCTTTACATTATTATTTTTTTTTTTACGTTCTTCAGTATCAGTCTAGCAAGCTAGAGACCTTGAGGTCAAACACCCAGTACTGAGGACAACATATATTTGAGGAATGGGTGATTTCTTCATAATGAACTTCACATTCTACAAAATGTAGATTCTTCTACCAAGTAACTCTCTTAACTGAACTTTCAATAAGGAGAAATAGAATTAAAGAGGTAAATAGGTAGATGACAAAGACGATATTGATGATGATGATGATGATGATGATGATAGGTAAATGATAGACAGACAGATATTGAAAAATGACAGAGAAATGAAAGTAAAAGATATAGAAGTATTTTGCATCTTTTTATGAAGGAGATCATATAATTGAATTTCTTCACTGGAGATAGGGTAATTCCATACTATCCTAGATACAGAGTCACTAGAGGATATTTTATCAGTATTACCTATGTAGTATAATACATATACATATATATATATATAAAATACATATTATATGCTTTATATATATATATATATATATATATATATAAAATACATATTACATAGGTAATACACACAATCTGTTAATCTGTAATTGATTATTAATATCTACTAGAATTGTTAGATACTGCCTTATCTTATTAAATGTGGTTCATGTAGAGAAAACTGAGAGGAAATATTTGTCCATTAGCCTTGATGGGAAAATCAAATCCTTCCTCCCACCTAAACAGAGTGGTGAACACTTTTATGGTAGGTACAAGAATTTCAGTGGGAAGCAAAGCTCTAAAGAGTTGAACCAAAGAGCTAGAAATAATTCTTCTTGAACAAATATTATAACAGAACATGTTAAACTCTGGTAAGCTTAATTCAAACTTGCTTAACAGTATTTACCTTGAGGCTGGATGTATTAAATTCTGAGATGCAATTCAAGTCAACAATTTGAATTCTAAAAGAGCATACTTGAAATTGACATTTTCTTTTCATATTATAATTTAAAATTTATTTTTACTGTCTCATATACTTCTAATAACTTTTAGCAGAAAATGTGATGAACCCAGAGTTTTAACCTTGCTTTAAAATACAAAGTATGATCTCAATATGCCTATCAATTTGCTGTGTAATAAGGCAAAATTGAGTAGGTTTTTTTTTCAGTTTTAGAAAAATGAGTCTAATTTCCATGAGACAATTTGAGACACTGTGTAATAGGCTTTTACCTGTCAGACAAAATTGAAGAAGAAAGTTTGCTATCTTAGTCTTTCCCTATACAAATTAAAAAGAGCAAATACAGTGGACATTTTGTTCACCAACACATAGTGCTTATGTGTATGGTTCTAATGCAGAGAAGTTGCTAATAGTGATTCTGCTTCAAAACCAAGTAGCAGTTTAGGCAAGAAGCCTCCTTTGCTTCATCTCCAGCCTGAAAAAAAGATAATTTCCACACTTCCTATATTCTTATCTACTTCCCATCTTCATATCTACTTCCCCAAGTGGTTAGGATGCACAGGTTCACCCCAGGTTTTACTTGGGCTAGAGATACTATCTCAGAAATCAACTTTGTTTTGCATGTTGAAGACAGACTAAAGTTACTGATGAACATAAGCAAATTTTCATACATATTAGGGAGAAAGTACATAGAAAGTCAATTTATTTTAAATTTTTAATGTTTAGGTGATTATAATGTAAATGATTTGTTAAGCAAACCCTTGTCTTTTATTAAAATCTGAGTACTTCATGAGTATTTGTGAGTAAGGTTGGTGTAAGATATGCATATGGAACAGCTAAGGAGTGTTACATTGTTAGACTGGAGCCTAAAGCTGAGTGCTGATAGCTCATGTCTGTAATCCTAGCTACTCAGCAGGCTGAGATCTGAGGACCATGGTCCAAAGCCAGCCTGGGCATAAAAGTCTCAGAGAACTCTTATATCTAATTAACCAAAAAGCCCATTGTGGAGATGTGGCTCAAGTGATACATCACCTTGAGCAAAAAAAGCCAAGTTACAGTGTGAGGTCCTTAGTTGAAGCTCCAGAATGGGTATTAAAAGGAAGAAGGAGCTGGTAGCTACGCTTTAATCCTAGCTACTCAGGAGGCTGAGATCTGAGGATTGAGGTTCAAAGCCAGCCCAGGCAGAAAAGTCTGTGAGACTGTAATCTCCAATAAACCACCAGAGAACTGTATGTGGCACTGTGGCTCAAGTGGTAGAGTGCTAGCCTTGAGCTGAGGAGCTGAGGGACAGAGCCCAGGCCCAGAGTTCAAGTCCCATGACCAACCAAAAAAAAAAAAAGGAAGAAGGAAGGAAAGGAGGAAGGAAGGAAAGTAAGAAGAAAGGGAAGAAGGAAAGAAGGAAGGAAGGAAGGAAAGAAGGAAGGAAGGAAGGAAGGAAGGAAGGAAGGAAAGAAGGAAGGAAGGAAGGAAGGGAGGAAGGTAGGAAGGAAGGAAGGGTGGGAAGGAGGGAGGAAGGAAAGGAGGAAGAGAAGAAAGAAAGAACAGAAAAAGAAAGAAGAAAGAAGGGAGGGAGAGATAGAGGGGAAAAGGAAAGAAAGGAAAGGAAAGGAAAGGAAAAAGGAAAGGAAAGGAAAAGGAGAGAAAGGAAAGGAAAGGAAAGGAAAGAAATGGGGGTCTGGATACAGAGACTTACACACATTCTTTCTAAGCAATATTGTAAGTTATAGTTATTATCCAAAGGTTTTTATCCAAATTCTTTTTTGCCTATTTTTTTCTTTTCTACAATTATGCTTTTAGATAATTATGTAGAAGGCACATGTGATTATTTTTCTTAATCTCTATAGTTCTACCTGCATTTATATAGAAACCCATGATTATTTTCCAAGGAAAAGAGGCAGCCATACAAAGAGAAAAGCAGAAGTGTTTGTAGTATGAACCTTGGTGAAAGTATTAATTTCATCAGGTAAGTAAACTTTATGTAATTGAAGGAAATGACCAAGTATAGCTGAATGCAAAGAAATTGGCCTGGCCAGAGAAGCTGAATCCAGGAATAATATATGCAGTGGTAACCAAAAATTTAATATAATGCTTCCTATCCCAATTGTTTATTGTGATCTAACAAACCATCTATGTGCTTGGTAACTTAAAGCAACAAGATTGTGTCACTATTCGTGATTGTGAGGGCTGGGTGTCTAAGGATCAGACAAGCAGTAGTCAACATCTAACAGCCAAAGGTCCAGCTGGAAGGTGTAATGACTTACCACATCTTCATTGTTATCCAATTGGCCCATGTTCCCATAAGCTAAACCTAAATTCTTTGCTTCCTGGTATCTCAAGGTTTCAAGACAGATAATAAAATAAAAGAAGCCAAATAGATAAGAGCTGGTTTTCAGAATTCATCCTTCAACATTTCTGTCACTTTCAGGTCAATAAAGATCACATATTTGGTCAAGATCCAAAAGACAGTCTACACTGGATAATTGAAAGAGAATAAACATTGTAAAGAGTATGATTCATTGAGAGGCACTGATCTGACAGTTTACCACATTTCTGATCTGATCGTTTAATTAGTATAATATTCTCTAATAGGATTTTTTGACATCTGGTATTGGAGTCATTAAAAAAATAAGGTCAAAATCTTGATAGATGAGAAATTACAAAAATTCTGACAGAAAGAGAAGAACTTTCTGTTTGTTCCTGATAGGGCAAGGCCCTGGTAGGAGTCCTCTTTGAATATCACTTGGCTCCGAGCAAATTGTCAATAACTTTTCTTTGAATGAATGAAAACAGAAGAAATGGTGATAAGTCAATTGCAAATACAAAAAGTCAAATCAGGTGTACATTTGAAACTCAGATTTCAAATTCTTCTCCAAGTATGTAAATTAGACTCTCAATATCTCTAAGTCACATTTGCTTTCAGTAAATACAGTGATGAATATCGGACTTTTCTCTGAATGTAAAGAAGCAAGTTACCACAAAATGGTAGGTTTACACTAATTCATTATTCCCCATAAAGTTAGCAAACTCCCCCTGTGCTTTAAAAACACTGGTTTATAATAGGTTGAGTATTAATTCCCATTTGGACATCTGTTCTTCCCTGAGATTAGCTGTCTCCTCATGTTCACACTCCTTTGGATCCTGCTCATTCTCAGGGCTTGGCTTTTCAGGGGTCAAGTCTGTGAAACATCTCTCACCTTCTAGTTTTTATGTTTTGAAATTTGTTTCTATCACTCACAGTTGAAAACTGATGACCCAGGAAACCAAATAGTTTGCTTTCTTCATTCTGTGCAATGTTTCATATTCATTTTAAAAAGGATAAATTTGCTGAAAGATCTGAAATTCTTTCTGTCTAACCTTGAAATCTTCATCTCAGAAATTAATAGAACATAATGAATTTCCTGAAGATTTAGATTTTTTTCCAGAGGATTTCTTTTCATCAGAGTTAGATATAAGAAAGAACTCTTGTTTCCATATATACTTCTAGAGATTTGGAGACATTAAACATCAACACATCACCTTTGACGGGACCATTTCCACTGAGAATAGTCAAAACAGAGGACAGCAAAGCATCTACTTCATCACTCAAAATAGAGTGCTCAGTCTCTAAAATGCTGTGCATCTTCTTACCCAAAAGTCAGAGCCAAGGAGCACAGTCCTATGAAAACTAGTTTCTGAAGTTAGACTGCTACAATTCATACTTAGTATCTGTGTGATTTGAACTGAGTCACTTCCTGTTTACTACTCTAAAACTCTGTAGCCAAGGATTTTGTGAAGGTTAAATGAAGTATATGTGCTTAGTACCTTGTTGTCCCAACAAGAGTTTTCTCACAATTAGTATGCAAAGTAAATCTCATAGAAATAAGTAGTTTTATATATAATTATATGTAACCTCAAAACATACTGCAAGTGACAACAAAAAACTGTCCCTATTATAGATTGAAAATTAAGAGGCATAAATGGTTAAGCTACTTGGGATAATCTAATTATCTTTTATTCATTCATTGACCCATTCATTCAACCACAACAAAGTGAGGGCTTGGTGAATGCTAAGCACTGGTTGGGCACTGCGCTTGAGATAGAAGGCAAATTTGAAGTGCTTGTGTACAAGAAAATTTAGTTAGAATCATTAAAGTGTCTTTACTCTCAAAATCTAGTTAATAAAATAAATACAAATGAGAAATATATTCCCAGATGTCCATCTAAAGAACAGATTTGCTGTTATTAATATTATTATTATTATTGCTGCACAGAACCAGAGAGTAAATACTTTTACATTTGTGGGTCATCTGATCTCTGTTGCAGCCATTCTATTCTACAATACTAGTGCATAAGCAGTCATTGACAAAACACATATGACCAAAACAGGCTGGTCACATTTCACTCCTGGACAATGATGTCCCAATCATCAAAGTCTTCATTGATGAAAGCTGCTAGTTACCATCTTTATAAGGGAGCTATCCCTGGATTACAGATGGCAAAAAGTTCACCTTCTGCAATTATTTTTATAACTACTTGTGGCATATACTTTGCACATACTCTTGTCTACAATTATAGTTAATGGCTTCGAATAGATTAAAAAAAAAAGAAAAATGAGAAACATTAAACATGCCAAGCTTGTCTAGTATATACCAAGCAGGAGAAACCTCACATTCCAATATGTTGCTAATCATGATTAATTCTTTTTGTATTCATTGTAGGAACATTAATCATGATTAATTAATTCAGTATAAATGTGGATATAACATTTAATTTCTCCTAAATTTCAGGGGAACCTACTTCCTTGAATAATTGAACAGAAATGAGTTGTAAAAGGAAAGATGAGCAAAGTTGGCAGTGCCAGCCATAAAGTACAAGATGAAGCAATATAATGATACTGCTTGAGTGTTATATTAATAAATGATGCATTTGATGGGATATACATGTATGTTTGTGCCTCCTAGTAATACTTTACAGTGAACAAATATTTCTAGGAATATGAAAAATTCCAGAACTAGGTAAAGATACACAGGAAAATTGTGGTTGGTCTTCTACTCCCCACCTCTGATTCACTTTCTGGAATTTTTGACAATGTGACATTTCTCAATGACAGGAGGAAAAAATTTCTCAGTGGAAACTACTGATGTCTGACATTGTTTTTCTATATAATGCTTTATTTTACAAGATAAAAAAAAACCACCCAGTTTGCCATCCTCCCTCTCCCTGTCAATATGCACACATTAATGCCTTGGCATAGTCAGAAGCAATAGAAAAACAGTATTTTTAATTTTTAATTGGTCTGTATAATCTATCTTCTTTGTGCCAAGTCAATATTTTAGTGTTTCTTTAGGTATTACCACAGATATCATAGGTTGAAAGTAGAAAGACACATGCACACACAGAATTTCATTGCATTACTCCAACTAATCACATTCTTTTTTCTTTAACATTCATTGTTAATGTTAAATTCCTTCCCCTCCCCCATTTTCTGGTACAGATGATGATATTTTAAAGCCAGACTTATTTTGAAGTCTGAAAAAGAATAATCACAGAACTAATAAATATAAACCAATCTTCCTCTTCTTCCTTGCCCTCCCCCTCCTCTCTCTCCTCCTCCTCCTCTTCCTTTTCCTTTTCTTCCTCCTTCTTCCTTCCCTCCTCTTCCTCTCCCTCCTCCCTCTCTTCCATTTGCCTCCCTTTCCATGTAGCTTAGTTAGGAACCACCATTTATTTACATGTTAAAGCTGCTGGGCCAACTCAGGTAACTTTTGTGGATATATTACTGGGATTAAGTGGAGATTCCTTGCATTTTTAGGTATGCTATTCATGTTTCCTCTATGGTATTTTTCTATTGACTAAGTATGCTGTCATGTTGGATTGTGACTGGCATACACAAATTTACCTCCACTTTTAGACTATGACCTCCTCTAAGACAGGCTCTATAGCTAATTCATCTGTGTGTCTTCTCTCCTATTACTGTGCCCAGCCCACATGCTGACACACTTTAAAAATAAAACTATAAAGGAGTACTGAAGGCTTTCTAAAGAACTTTTTAAAGAACAGGAAATTTTTTTGAGTATTTTGTTTTCTTTTTTAATTCTGAGTTCTGGATTTGGGAAGTTCAAGTAGAATGTAGAGATTCTAAGAAAGAAAGTATTTTTCTCCTTTCTGTGTGAGTTACAAAAGTCAGTCTTTCTCTTTTAGTTGGCATATTGAAGATGTACCATCCACTACTACTGGGGAGACATCCTGGGATCCTGAGCCGAGAGGCACAGCTGCTCTGACACAACATGGAGCTTAAGAATAAAGTGTCTTTGGAAAAGAATAAGATTGAATAAACCACAAGAAATTATGCCTTTGGTTATATCATTCACACTACTAGAGCAAAATTCCACTGAAGCCAACCTCACAAATTATGGCCATGTGAGAAAGTAAAATTATGGCCCTTTACTGTGTAAGCCAGCTACAACTGGGCTTGCTACCACTGGAAATTATTGAGTGGATACAATTGTCTTAATGCAATTAAACACTCAAGACAATTGTAAAAAATGAGGGTTAAAACACACATATACATATATGTATATATATGTATATAAACAACACACAACATACATAAATGTTCTATGCCTTGTATGTGGAATAAGCCATGATTCATTAGAGATAGGTTTGCAAAGCTGGAGTGTAAATCTCTAATTTAACAAACCTTTCTAGACTTACAGATTTTTATTCCTATTTACACAGATCTTTCAAACTTGTGACAAATAACCATTCCCCCCACCCCTAGTTTGATAGGCTCATATGGTTGCTAGGCTATATCTTGTAAATCAGCTGAAATCACCATACAGATTCTTCTGGAGGAACTGATTATGTCAGCTGATCTCTGCTCCATTAATTTCCAGTTGCTCATTTTACACAGATTATATGATCTTTCCCTAGGGTAGGAGTTGGGGATTGAGATGATAGGAGGAAAGGTTAATAAAAGCTGTACTATGTTTTCATGATTCTCAGCGCTCCATAGGAATAAAAGAAAATGTCTTGTCATGCCCTGTGGTTCAGAAACATTTGAATTGTGGACACTCTCTAAAGAATTTTATGTAAAATTGAGGTCCAGTCTCATCTTCTGCTATTTCCAGAGAGAGGTCAACCCATATAGCCACTGTGTTTGGTGATGGACAAACACCAAGGAGTAGAAAGCAATATCTGAAGTGCCAGGGAAGCACATGGTTGATCACACAATCACCTAGAACCAGGACCCGCTAAATACTTACCATCCTGAGTTATAAGGACAAGGTGCTGGGGACATTACTCTGGGTTTATCTGATGGCTTGTCAGCACATGTTGTAACATTTTCATCACCCAAGCTGACAAATTTTGCAGAATCAGGAAATAAGGTGTGCAGATGTCTCTGTGTGTCTTGTAAACAATCTAGGGTGGGTTCTATGGAGCTGGGAATGGGGGAATCGAACAACACAGGGCAGCTTTGCAGATCACAGCCCAGGATGATTGCTTGACAGGTCTGTGCCAACTCTACTGGCAAACAAATAACAATGAGCCATTTCCCTTCTCTAAGGACTCTGTATTTTTAAAGGGGGATAATAAATGCAAAGCTGTGCAAAGCCTGGCTGGGGGAAATGTGAAATCCATCTCCTATCATTTGCATAACATAATCAGCAGTGCTCTGCTAATCAGGCTAGAGGAAGCAGTTGGAACATGTGTTCCATGGAGAGGTCCTGGAGTGGTCCCTGAAGTACATTCTGCACCTTCCTGAGCTTTACTCACAGGTGACTGGCACCTTGACATACTTGGTGCCTCAAATTACAGACCAACCTTCACAGCCCTTCTACAAGAAGAGAGGACAATGCCAGAGCAACGTTTCTGTCTATATCCCTTACTCCTGTCTTTTCCAAGAGTCGGCATTTGTCCAATTCATGGCTATGAGCATGGTGACATGACTGAATGCTAGTGTTTCCCACTATTTCTTGCTTTGCACATGAATGATTCATTTTACAGGGCTACAGCTCTGGCTCTTTCTGAAGGTGTCTTGAGACCAGGGTAATTCATATCATTGTAATTCTACAGTACAAGTGCTACTGGGTCCATTTTGTATTAATGTTTCCATGGCAATCAGATACTTGACATTTTATTTAAACTACTAATCTAGAGTGGCTCAGCAGCCTATAAGAGAAAGTTGAACCCTAAGATTTCACTTCAGAAACCAATACTAAACCAAACAGGTAAGGTGCATAATTAACTTTCACCATTTTAAAATTCTAGTCACAAACGGGTGCGAAACACATCATGAAATGTAAGCTCACTGCAATTGCTCCCTTTGGGGTCCCCTTTTGTGACTCACATTCAAAAGAGATTTCAAGGGCTGGGGCTTGTGAAGGTCTTCCCACTCCCCGCTTGCCTGCGCTCTGAACACCAGCCATGCCACACACGCGGCAGCTCTAGAGTCAATTCAAACTGCCTATGATTAAAAGATGGAAATGTTCCCTACAGACACTGGGCAATTTATTTGTGAAAAAGATTTAATGAAGAATTTCAAAGCAGACAGTGCCCTACCAAAAAAAGCTCATTTGTGAATCTCTATGTTCTCTGTGCTGCCCTGAGCGCCTCCAAGGGGAGAAGGCCGAACCAGAGCCCTGGAACTCTTGCCAACTGAATCACATGTGAATTTTTCAAGATATAAATAATCTTAGCAAGCTAAAGGCAGTAGAACAGGCTGCTTTTAGATGAATGGCCTATAGTCAGGTTCTGGAAAGGTTTTTGGCCCCATCAAATTGGGAGATAGGTTGTTTGCCCTCTGTCCCAATCACGCCAAGTTCCAAGCTCTTGGTGGCATCTTCTGACCATGGCTACCTCAAGACAAAGCAGCCCACATTCTCGCGTAAAGGTCTTTCTTTCCCCATCCCCCCCCCAGCACCCCCACCCTCAGGATCATAACATGACCTTTTTTCATCTTTCTGTTGCTTTAGCATTTGGATCTCAGCGGAGACAAGCCTCACATGTAGGACAGGTAATAAAATGTAATAAAAATTAGTTTCTTGGGACAGTTAAGCTTCAGAGCGAGGGGCTCCGAATTCAATTTTCCCCTTACTATGTGCCTGACCTTGAGAGACTTATTTATACTTTGTAGGACGCATGAATAAATTGGGCAAAAAAAAATAGTTTCTCACTGATGGGGCTTTATTTTTCTATGTGCAATGAGTAAAATTATAAATGCAAAACTCTTACATATATTTTAAAATACTGGTCATTATTTTTAACAGAGGAAAACAAATGACACAGCATCATAATTCAAATAACACTCTCCTAAGAAGTGACAGAACTTGCTGGGGTGCAAGAGAAGAATGGTTTATGCTTCCTTTTAGGAGATCAGACAATTCCATCAGAAAGCAATATCCCTCATTCAATGTAATCTCAGTCAAAATCCCTGAAGAATTTCAGTTGATATTGAAGAGTTGATACTAAAACTGATACAGAATTGCAAACAACCTAAGATAAGCAAAACAATCTTGAAAGAGGGAAGGGAAGAATGGATTTAGTGTTTGGAAAATGGAGGAGAATGAAATAGGAGTCGACCTGACTTGATTCTCAACAGGCTAGGACTGTTTCTTTCCATTGAGGGGAGCAGATCTTTTCATGGGTTTGGAGGTTGTGTGAGGGACTGGATTTGGGGCCAGGTTTATATGGATCTTAACAAGGAAGCAGAAAATAAAACATGGGTTATGGTCTCTTGGAGGCCAATGGTGGTGTCCTTAGCCAGGCCCCAAGTAGAATGCTCTGCCTGGGGTGAAGGGATCTTCAGCTAAGCCAAGGTCAGAATAACTTGCCTGCAGAAATGCATGTAAGCTCACACCTGGTGATGGGCTTGACCTGGGAGAATAAGGTAGGAGTCAATCCTTCATATTCCATCTTTAGACATAGAAAAAGATTGGGCCAAGAGGGGAGAGGCAAGTCCTTTATTTAAGGTCTTTGGATACATAAAAAGATTGGGCTGAGAGGGGAACAACATGGAGGCAGATTCCCATCATCTAGATCTTAGATTGTCTGATTTTAAGACTTATCAATGGATCAGATTTGAGAGACTGAAATCAACCCACAGTAGGAGAGCCATTTCATTTTTGAGGAGGATAACCAAGTAAGGGATTTGGTAAGTTTCTTTGGAATAAATGCTGGAGCAAAGAGTGAGATATTCATGTGGGAAAATGAAAAAAAATTATGAATCTCTGAATTACATCATGCATAAAAATTAGTTCAAGAGGCAGCCTATCTAAAGGTAATACTTTTAGTAAAAAGTATCAACGTTTCATCATGGGTTAGGGATAGACAAACTTTCCTGAGATCACGAAAAGCAATAACCATGAGAAGAACATAATTTTATGTTAATAAATTAAAAGTCTCATTTATTTAAAAACTCAAATAAGAAAATGAAAAGTAAATCACGGGGAGAAAGATCTTTGCCAAACATATCTATAGAAGACTACATATTTCAAATCTTAGTTATATAAAGAAATCGTACAACTCAACAACTCAATGGGAAATGAACAAAATATTGATTCAATGCTTTGCAAAGAGGTATTAAAGTGGGGAGACTGGGTCTGGCCAGTGTTGTCTTGGCCACATGGTAGATGGTAGGTTCTGGCATCTTGTCTCCATAAAGGGGGGAAGGTGAAGCCCTCACCTCCCTAGTGATGGGCATGCCTAAATTTCTGGAGGCAGGGGTGGAGACTTGCATGATAGGTTACTAAACCTGTCAGTCCAGTGCCTGGGACTCCAGTTTTCTGTGTCCTGCCCCATGACCTGACCATATTTAGGCCCAGACCAGCTCAGGTGCCATTACACCATGCCATCTCTTCTCCAGTCGCCATGGTGTCCCACTTTCGCTCTCCATTGGAGTTGAATTTGCTTGTTGGTATTTTAATTTTTTCTTTCCTCTCCAGCTTTTATGGCTCAGATTTCTAACAGTGTTAAGTGTATTTTCTGGCTGCTGGTCTTTGAGACAGGAGTCCATCATGCAGTCACTGGCCTTTTAATAAAGACTCCCAATGTGACCTCTCAAAATGTGGTTTCTCGTTTTTCTCACTGCACTACATTTATGAATGTCTGGTAAGCACATGAAGAAGTACTCTGAATTTCATTATTAGATAAATTCAAATTAAAACTTACTAACTACCCACAAGGAAAATTCAAGCAAGAAGTCAAATAGTGTGATTCTTTAGAAAGATAGAAGTTCAACAAAATACCAGGAAATGGGTACTTGAAAAGATAGGGTGGGGTCAAAGGGGAAAAGGTTGAAAAAAATGAAGAGGAGAATGTGGGAAGAATACAGTCTTTAATTCAATGTATATCCTACAAAATTAAAAGTGAAGAAAAGGATGAGAGGGATAAATGAGAATGTTGAAAAGAGTGACATAGATCAAGATGCATTGTGTATAAACCGCTTTATTAAATGGAATCTCCTTTGCATAACTACTTAAAGGTAATAAAAGAATAGTAAAATCAGAAAAAAAAGACTAATAACACCAAATTTTAGCAAGATTACAACAGAACTCATATATTACTGTCAGAAAAAATAAAAGTGTATATGCACTTTGGAAGAACCATTGAATACTAACCACATGCCCTACAAACCAAATTTTCTAAAATCCATCTCTCCACTAAAGAAAGGAAAATATGTCCACACAAAAGCTTCTTATATGGATATTCATGAAAGATGTATTCATAATAGCCTAAGAGGAGGAACACATTAGGTATCCATTAAGAGAGGACTAGCTTTTAAAAAGAAAAAAAATGTAGTGTATTTATACAATGGACTACTTAGACTAGCAATTTTTAAAAAGGAAAAATGATTTTAAAATATATAAATGCCTAGCACTGGTGGCTACAGTAATCCTAGATACTCAGGAGGCTGAAATCTGAGGATCATGGTTCAAAGCCAGCCCAGAAAGAAAAGTCTATACAACTCATATGGACAATTAACCACCAGAAAACTAAAAGTGGAGCTGTGGCTCTAAGTGATAGAGGGTAGCCTTGAATGAAAGGACTCAGGGACAGCACCAGGCCCTGAGTTCAAGCACCATGACTGACAAAAAATAAATAATGAATACCACATTTATGTAACAATGTCAATGATTCTGATAAATATTTAATTATATTTACATAAGCATTAGTGAAAGAAGACAGCTACATGGTGACATAAGCATGTGATTCCATTCATATGAAATTCTAGCACAGTTAAAACTAAGATAGAAAATGTATGTACTTTGTATTGGAGATCTAATACTCAGGGAAGTGGATTCTGTTCTTATCTAGATAACAATTTGCTTCACTTAGACATATTCATTTGTTAAGCAACAGTGAAAATTCTCTTCATTTATTCACTTTATTATGTGTAAACGTTATACTAAAAGTCAAAACTTTAACCAAATATGGAGCTATAGTTAATAATACAAATGCCGAAGTGTATAGGGAGAAGCATAGTACACCCAAAGTCATATGGATTAAATTGCAAAGATGGAGAGATAGGTAAGACCGGTATGTAATAAAGAAAGCATAATGAAACATTAATGGCTCAATTTAGAGGAGGCTCATTACAAAATTCTTTCACAGTATGTTTGAATTTTTATAAATTTAAATATATGTACTGGGGAGAGTTGGTCATTGCTTCTATTTACTCACAATTACTTAAAGAATTCTCAAAGGAAAATTTTATTTTGTAAGATTTGATCTTTAGATTGATTCCATTAGATTTAACAACTCAGTTAACAAATAATTTGGGGAGTCTGCTAGGAAATGAAGGTGGAGTATCTATGAGGTAGTCATGCTCTGCCCCTCGTGAATTTACAGTACCTTACTGGTACCCACTAGAGGAAATAGACCAATTACAAATGATGAAACATGGCATTAAAGGCTCAATCAAGTCCTGAGACAGAAGAGACCAACGATTTCATGTGAGGTGATCACAATAAACTAGTCACATAGGATAAGATTATTGGTAGAGCTGAGTGAAGAACAATCTAATTGGAAGGCACAGGTGTGCCTGATACTGAACCTAAGCAACTAGCCAGAGAATGAAATATGAAATGATTCTCAGTAGAGGGCCAGATAGGAACAGGATGACATGAAACCATATAGGTCCCAGCAACTTTTAAATCAGAAGGTGATTGGATCAGCCCTGTGTTTTAAAATTAATGTCCCTGCTAAGGAGAGAATGAACTGAGTGGCCACCATAAGAGACCAGAAAGAAATGATATTGGCCAGGGCCAACGTGGATGGCAAGGAGTGTGTTTATCAGTGGGTGGCCTGTTAGATGTGAAGCTAAACATGACTGTTTTGACTCTAGATCTTCAAGGATAGCTTATAGGCATGGATCTAGTTTCTTGACTAAATAAATGTCCTCTGGTGCCTGGAAGTCAGGTGAGAAATGAGTTTTCTCTCCTCTTGGGAGGCATCTTTGCCTTCATCTGCTAAGCCAGTAGTTGTAGTGGTTTTCGTTCTTCTTATACATTGTATATTAAAATCTTTTGAAAATGAGTTTACAAACAACGAAAGTTTTAGCTAGGTGCCAGTGACTTACTTCTGTAATACTCCTTACTCCTTACTCAAGAAGACCTGGGGATTGTGGTTAGAAGCCAGCAGACAAATCTGAGAGACTCTTATCTCCAATTTAACCAGGAAAAAGCCAGGAGTGAAACTAGCTCCAATGGTAGAGCATCATCCTTGAGTGAAGGGACAACACCCAGGCTATGAGTTCAAGCCTCAGTATGCATGTACACACACACACACACACACACACACATTCACACTCTCAAGTGAGAGGTCTGTGGGCAAAATTAAGCAGATCAGTAAGATTCAAAATATTACATTAAACATAAAATTGCATCTGCCAATTAAAAATATTTAAATGTCTTTGTTAATGATCACTACTATTGGTGGAACTAGGGGAGCTTTGTTTTGTTTGTTTTGCATTCTTTAAACTAATTCTCCAGATTGCCTGTCAGTCGGTATTAATCAAAATCACCAGATAACTATTCCACTTTGCTCCCATAGAAGCAATCATAGCATTTCATCTTTAAAAAATTATAAAATGAAAACATCATAGCAATCTGGCTTGCGCATCTGTCACCACACTGTTTGCCAGAACTAATTTGGCTCTTTTGGTTAAGTTCGTTGGCCAGGCCACATCTTGATCCTACCCACACTTCACCTTCCATGCTTGGAAGGCTTCTATTCCTAGGACAACCATCTCTGATAGAAGCTTGCATGGCTGATTCTCCTTTGGAGACTTCCCAAGATTAGTCCTAAAACTCATTTTGTTGGGTTTCAAACCAAAGTCTGATAGTGTTTATATGCAAAGTATTTAATTGCAGTGTGTTTACCTTTCTACTGTAAGAATTAGATTGAAGTGAAAACTACCCTCTTAATTGGATATGTCAAGAAAAGAAGACAGTAAACTAAGCTACATGTGCAAACTTATTTTCAGTAGGTAATTATGACTGGAGGTCTTAAGGAAGTTAGAACATCCTCTCTTCAAAGAAGCAAATGATCACTTTTAATATGACATGCAAATAGGAACCAGTTCATGGACTTACATGTAATGGTATTCTGCCTCATATTTCCTTCTGGAAATATGAGTACTTCATGCCTCAAGGCATGAGTATTTCCCCAAGGAGGAAAGAAGCTGGCCATGGAGTCCTGTTTCTCCTCCTCAGAGGATGCTGTTAATGCTCCCTCCCTGGGAAAGACCTGTGCTACAGGGCTGTTCCGTTCCTCTAATAAAATGGAGTGGCTTTGCTCTGAATCCTTTGTGCTGACCTGGCACCTCTTACAAGCAGAGCATCCGTGAGCTGGGTGGCTTATCGGGGGACTGTGGAGAAGTGGAACACAGAAGAACAGGACAAAAGTCTTTGCTTTCCTTTTTCCTTGTGGATCAGGCGAAGCAGCAAAGGTCACCCCTCCTCCATTGTGCTTATCTTCAAGGAAACTGCAGAATTGAGAAAGAACAGGGACCTGCAAGCTGGGACTCTCATTTTTAACCTGCGTTGAAAACACAGGGGCTTGGAGACCTTTTTTGGTAACCCTTTAAACTGAAGTCAAAGGGTTCAAAAAGAAAAGGAAAGTCTATGAAATATATACTAAAGGCAGAAACCACTGTGAGAGAGGGAAGTAATATGTGATTTGGGATAGATGCCTTTGACGTGTTCATTGATCTCAGTGACTTGCAGAGTGCTGATAGCACTCTGGCCTCAGGGTGAGGCGCCTCGCCAGCTTCCAGATCAAAGGAGCGCCTAGGTGCTGAATCTCTGGCGTACTCCCAAGCAGAAGTGCCTGGAGCCACATTTGCTAATTACAGGTTGTGTTCTGCTGTTTCCAAACAGGGTGAAAGTGACAGAAGTTTAACTGTGAATAATTACACACTTGAATAAGTATGTGATTAGCACTATTTGTTGTGGTTGGGACTGGAGTGATGGGACAAGAATGGAGTGATTGCATTATTTACAGCTTAATTGTAGACAAGTAATTACTTATGTAAGCTGATGGTGTGGGGTCAGAAAGGACCTGAGGAAGAATACAGATGATCTGAAATTCAACTTATCAAGGCAGTCAGCTGCCCTCCCTCCCCCGGAGCAAGATAAAGAGAATCAACTGTGCATTTCTTGAATGAAATGCTTTGGAATGTTAAATGTCTTGCTCTGTCTAAGCAAAGGATCAGCAGAGAGATTCTAAAAGAAAAAAAAAATCCTGCTTGGAAAGTAATAAATCACAAATGCCACCTAGTGGTTCTTGATATCCAGTGGCTGCCTTATCTTTTGCAAGTTAGCCACAGCCCAGAGTTGGTAAGGATTTTTTGCAGTGGAGGAGGGGAAGTTTCCCAGTCTTGCTTGAGGCTTGGGTCCAGTGGTTCAGGAATCGAAGTTTATCCCTCATCCTCACCTACTTTTTATTTCTGCCAACCTCTTGGTTTTAGTCAGCTCTACCAGAGCACCGTAGACCCATGTTTTCCTCCACCTCCTTGTTCTTGTAACTTAGAGAGGTACAGTGGAAATGTGAGTGGAAGAATTACTTTTTGCTTTTTTACTTTATGCTTCTAAGCCAATCAAATCAGTGAAGAAATCTTGCTCAGGGTGTAGGCACCTGGTTTCCTTTCCTTGGCTTCCAATGCCATTCACCAGGTGGTTGGAAGGCACTTTCTAATTACATGCTCTTGGTTCAAATGTTCTGTCTAGTTTGCATCTGAAGGGATCCTGTTGCTACAAATCCTCCCTGAGAGGGTGCCAGTTTGACCAATGCATTAGGAGGGGGAAGACTGGAGAAAATGAAAAGGATTTCTAAGCCATAAAAAAAGCAAAACAAAACAAAAAAACCAGATTTCACATAGCCCCTTTCCTCTGGCTTGTTTTATAATTTTGTTAAATGATAAGTAAACAGCCAGTGTTCCTCTAACAGCTCCATACTGAATAGCTAGAATTCCCTGTAACCGGGCCCAGAAAGTATGGCTGGAAACCCAGCTGTACAAGCTGACATGTAAGGAGACTTTGAATGTGGTGCTGTTCCAACAACTGTTCCCAACCAACTGGAATCATCATCTTCTTCTTGGTCTTCTTTTTTTTTAATTTATTTTTATTTTTATTTTATTAATACCAGGACAAAAGTAACAGTAACCCTTTCTGACCACTGTCCTAAAGATGTTATTTGTTGAATGTCGCCACTCTCCAGGTGCAAGTGCTGTGATTAGACATACATTTCGTCAGTTCCAATTGTGGCCCTCTTTTCTCTACACTTCATTTCTCAGGATAATATTTACATCCTTTCTTTGTGGAGCATTCTTCTACAAAGGACCATCCCATGCCTCTTAGGACAACCTTATTCTCATTGTTCCCACACTTGCGGAAGCTCTGGTACTTCAAAATATGTCCAGTTTGGGTAAGCACATTCTATACATAGAGACAGCATTTATTGCCATGACAAGAAATCTCTTTCCTTCCCCAAGTTAGATATATCCTTCTTAGATAGTGTGTTAGTCCCATCATTTTCATTGTTTGCATTTTGTTTCAGAGGCTTTGACATCCAGGCCCTTACTGACCCCAGAGATTTTTGCCCCATGTAGGCCTCCTAAATTTCTAGAGACAGGAAACAACTCACCCAGCTAGCCAGTGTACCTGTCAGAAACCAACTGCTTCATCCACAGGTACAGTATCACCAGCTTCTTGATCAAGCCCACCTTATTATATATCTTTTCCCTTATCCCTGAAGAGATGACAAGAAAACTGGAAAGGACCCCTATATCCTAGAGCTCTCTAAAATTAGTCAGAATACCTATCGTAAGCCAAAGTTGAAGTTATTCAGACAATTCGTCCATAAGCCAGTATACCTTGTTTGGCTTGTGGATCTTACCCATGTGTTTTCTTCACTTCCTGTATCTCCTGACTTACCCCACACTTCCCAGGATGATGCTGTGTGGCACAATGTATCCCTTTCTCATTGGAAATGTGAGAAAGTCTTTTCCTTTCAATGTCAGTAGTGTCATTATCTGTTGATCTTTCTGAACCCAAACAGTAAATGTATACTCTAAAACTGATCATGCCTGTCTGTCTTAGCTATGTTCCCCCGGGATGCTTACTGCAGAACATTATCACTTTTGCCTTCTGTAGTACTCTCCTTCCCATTTCCCACTGAACAACAGTCCAGATACATTACCATGAGAAAGGCTCGTATCATGGGAAAAGTAGATGTGTGAGGCTGTGTTCTTCCTGCTGCTCTCAATCTGTCACAGACCTCAGCCCTATCCACCATTATACTCTAGATAGTTAGCCCTCCCATTCTGACCACTGGGGATACTTTTTCTCTTTCTTGAGGTGGTTGGTACCTTACCTCCTTCCTAAGTCCTTCTTAATTTGAACAGAATATTTTGGAATTGCACTTTATCTCCTTCATATCACTTTAGGTGGGGAATGGGAGGTTATATTTGTTTTGAAATACCTATGTTAGGCTGGATATATTTGAAGAACTGAGATTGGCTTTCAGACAAACAGAAAAGATGTGAAACAGAAAGTTTATGTATGAAATTAAAACTCCTACCACTAGGGAGGTGGGGGCAACAATATCACAAATTTGAGGTCAGTCTGGAATATAAAGAAGGTTCAAAGTTATTTTGAATTATATAGCTAGACCTTGTCTCAGAAAATCAAGAACTGGTGAAAGCAGAGTATTAGAGCACTTGCCTAACATAGAGAAAGCCTTACATTAAATATACCATTGGTTTATTTATTAATTGATTGATTGCTTATTTACCACTTTATAATTAATTAGCTAACAAATTAATTAATACAAACAAGAAGTCCACTGGAAAGTCAGTACAGAATTAAGGGCCAAATGAAAATTTGTGACACATTAGAACTAATCAAATCTTTATGTTCCCAATGCATACTAAGCAGCTGGTTGAAATTCTTTAAGAAACATCCCTTGGGGAGTAATCCCTTCCTTTCTACAATATGTACTTTGGGATCATTATTTTAATGTCAGAAATACGCATTCTTTTCCATGAGATAAAAGTTTCGTCTCTGTTTCTGTCCCTCTCTTGTCTCTGTCTCTTTCTTTGTCTCTGTCTCTTTATTTTTCTCTGTCTCTGTCTCTATCTCTATCTATTTGCTTTCAAGAGTAATATCTTTTGATTTTGAGCCTTTATAATCTATCAGATGTTTATTCTTTTATCTCTGCTGCTGCACCTCCTTGAAAACCCTACACATAGTCAAATCCCAGAAATGACCAGCTCACAGATAGCCTATATCCAGCTAAGTTTCATAGTTGCCTCCACGTATCTGTTTGGATAGAGAGTCTCTCATCATCCCAACACCCTAGTGACATTTTAGATTTTTCTACCCATCCTAGGAAGGAATTAGTTCCATTCACACAAGGGCTTATTGAGGTCATTCTTTCAAAATAAGTGAGTTTATAGCACTTGTGTTCTCTGTGACCTCTGATCTCTTAAAAATACCACCTTTGTCTTACACATTGATGAAGGTAAGAAAAACTGTTACATTGCCACATACTTTCCTATAGATTTATAGTCTCCAAAGCAACAGAGAAGTTGTGCATGAAGAGGTGTGTTGCAAGTTGCTGGATGTCATCATAGTTCTAGCTACTGTCCATCAAACTCACTGATCGAAGTAAAGACTGTTTTCTCTTTGTTTTCTCAGGGATATCAATGGTAGGAAATGAAACCTCCAAACCTAAAGGAACCAAAGCCTACTATATCTTTAAAATTAGCATTCGGTATTTTGATGGGAAGAGGCTTGGGAATGTCTTTCCCTAGTTACTAAGTGTAAGATGTTTTTTCCCTCCTCACTTGAGCAGGCAGCCATTAAACATCCCAATCAGAAGAGAATGCTAAATCGCTGGTGACTGCAATGGCATAAGCTACATTTAATCATTTACTTTGAATCTCTTTAAGATGATAATACCCTTGTCTATAGGAGAATCAATATGTTGCATTAAAGCAGGATTTGATGTCACATAATACAATATTTAAAAGCACAATGGAAGAGATTCTCAGAACAATTCAGCCCTGAGTAGAAACAGATAATGAGTGCTGTGATTTCTACCTTCCTGTTCTTAAATAAGTGATGTCTTTTTTCATGAACGAAACATTTGTGAGAATGCTCTGTTCTATCCAAAGTTGTAAACTATACGAAGTCCTTCAACTGCTTTGTTTATAGATTAAGCTTTAAAAAGTGATAGGATAGCTCAGTGTGGTAGCGCATGCCTGTGACCCCAGCTACTCAAAAGGTAGAAGTCGAGAGGGTTGCTGATTGCACTTCTAGGCCATTCTTGGAAAAGTGTCCATGAGATCCACATCTCAACAAACATATAACCCCAGCTACATAGGAAGCCTGGATAGGAAGGATATGTCTAAGGCAAGCCAGGGGGGGAAAACATATGGATCCACCTAGGAAAAAAAGTAATGTAGCCAGGTGCCAGTGGCTGTAGGCCAAGCTACTCAGGAGGCTGTGATCTGAGAATCAAAGTGCATCTGAGGTTTAAGTGATAGAGCACTAGCCTGGAGCCAAAAGAATCTCAGAAACAGCACTCTGCTCCTGAGTCCAAGCCCTAGAGTGAATGGGGTTGGGGGAAGGGGACTTTTATGAATTAAAAAAAACAACTAATGTTAAAATGGGCACGAATCAAGTGGTAAAGTACATGCCTAGCAAACGCAAGACATGGCTCATGTACTAGAGCTATAGTGCTACTTTTAAAAAAAGAAGAAGAAAAGGATAAGTAAGAATAAAGAGCCATAGCATATGCTTGGATGGTAAAAGAATGTCATCATAATCCTTCAATGAAGTTCAACACATAATGAGATGTCATGCCAAGTAAAAAATCCCAGGATAGTTGTTCATGGGAATTATTGTCTTTCTTCCTTACTCATTTTGTAGTTCCAGTAAAGCAGCAGGGTCTCTGGCTTAGCACCAGGCTAACAAGAGCAGCAGCAGTTTAGGACAGGATGACAAGAAAGGCGAGTGGAGTGGAGACCTAGCACTTCCTTCTCTTGAGAGCATTTAGGGGGCGAGTCCAATGGCCAAACAAATCGAGGAAGCAGCTGTGTACACTTCAGGAATTGGTGAGACATCTGCCCCCAAGCTCACTCTGAGTATTTAGGTGATATTGCCAAAGATTGAGGTTTAGTACAAAGAAGGCTTTGCTAGGATTTGGATTTGGCCACTATTTGCTGACTTTGGGGCTTCAGATGTTTTAAAAATTATATGCAATATCATTTTCTATCCCACAAGAACCTGCCTGGGGGTTAGTGAATCAATGACTCACATGTGCTTTGAGCATATTGGCAAGTTTCTCATTTCCCAAAGTGTTGTTCTATTTGAAAAATTTCCTGACTCCTGTCACTTAAGCAGCAGTTACACTGAATGCCAATCTCTTTGAGCCGGGACAGGAGAGAACTAGGATTTCCTTTGTTCAACCACCCTATGATCTAAGGGAGTCTGGCACAAAATGATCTTGTGGATGGATGAACATCTGTTATTATTTACAGTGATGCCACAGAATAGAGCCACACTCATTTTCTACCTCCTGGGATTTTGGTGAGGTTTATCCTAATTATTCCAGTTATGCATTATATAGAAGAGAAGAGTTCTGGAAGTATAAAATATATACCTGGTGTTTCCTGATGACTAACAAGTCATTTCAATTTACCATTTACTTAAAATTTGTGGTTTTTATCACTGAATTTAGGCTGAATATGTGAGGAAGAAAAAGTATTTCTAAATTATCTGGGAATTATTTTTGTGTGTACGTTTTTTATTGTAAAAATGCTCTACAGAGGGGTTACAGTGGCATGAGCAATGTAATGAGTACATTTCCTAGTGAGTATTGTTGCCTCCTCCTTTGATTTCCCCCTACTATCCCTTCCCTACCACCTCTACAACTAACCCCCCCCCAACACACACCGAAGTTTTAAAGTTCATTTTCAATATAGTGTTGTGTATATCTCATTGTTACAATGGGTCAACATGTATCCTTATTTAAGCATTTTGCTTTTTCCCTTCCTCTCCATATAAGAAGATGTTAAGCAAAATGAACCCCAAGATAGGGACACAAATATCTTTTTTCTTTCTTGCTATTGTTTTTAATGTATTTATAATGTACCATGTACTTTCTTTTTGTTTCTTTGCATGTTCCTCCCCCATGGTATAATCCCTGTTTTCACTGTATTTGATGTTGGTGCCCTGCATCTTGTATATACACTTCTCTGGGAAATTTTTTAAAGCTTTTATTATTCCATTAATGTGTAGACATGAATCCTATATACTGCATTGTTGTAGTTCATATCAGTTAGGAAATTGTAATGTTCTAGAAATTTCACTCTTCTTTCCTTTTGTCTCTCTCATTCAGGATGATCTTCAAGTATAAGGTTTTCATTGAATTCCAGATCAGAATAATACCACAATGGTCCACAACTGTCCATCTAATAGTGGATTCTATTTTCAAATTAATATTTCTTCTTTCTGGCTCTGGAATCTTTGAGTTATACTTGAATCTTCCCTTCTTTAATGTCCACTTAGTTATCACATTTGGCTATTCTGTCTTTTGACTATATTGTATGTCCAATTTTTTCCCTCTAGTCACATGTTCACTTTTGTCTGAGTTCTGTTAGAGACTCCTGACACTTGTCCTGACTCAGTCTTTCTTCCTTTTAATCCTTCAGCTTGATGCCAGATGACCTTCCTGATATTAATATCTTACCATGTCTACACCCTTCTATAGTCTTCATTGTTCTATAATATAATGATTCTTTTTATCCTCTACCTTTCATCTCTTGCAACTGACTAATATGTACCTTGTGCTGACTTCATACCAAATGCAGTGTTTAAATAGCAGAGTCATGTTCTTCCATGCCTCTGTCCTTGGGTGAATTGCTCCTATTTCTAATTTTTTTTAAATTTATAAGTATAACCATTTCTCATTTTTAACATTTCAGTTCCTGTTATTTCTTAGATAATCTGAAAGTATACTCATAGTCCTTTATCAGGACTAGATAAAGAAATCCCTCGTGTTTTCCTGTAAATGTGGAAGCTAGATTTAGCTTATAAACTTAAAAACAAATGCATCAGGTAGATGAAAGTGTATACAAATGTCTGAATTGAAATATAGTAGATTCAAGGGAGAACTCAAAAACTGTAAATCCTTAGAACGGAAAGTCAAAGTTCAACAAAATATATACCAAAATATATACTCAAGTGGGTAATTGAAAGGGGTCAGATGGGGTCAATGGGAAAAGCATGGACAAACGAAGAGAAGACAAAGGGAATGCAGTCAAGAATTCAATGTATATCCTATAAAATTAAGAAGAGCGAGGGAATGAATAGGTAGAGGAAAAATGGGTGAGAATGTTGAAAGGGGTGACACTGATAAAGACGCACTGTATTCATCAACTTCTTTGTTAAATGGCAAGTTCTTTGTACAGCTACTTAAAGATAATGGAAAAATAAAATATGCCCCCTCCCATAAAATATAATCTATTGTTCACAAAGGACTCACAGTACCTATCACTCAGTAGTTCCTATTCAGTGCTGGCTCACCTGTGGACTCTTAGAATTGAGGTTTTCAGTTTTATTTTTTATTCTGTTTTTTTTTTTTTAAATTCTGTTGGTCCTGAAGCCTAGCCTAATATTAGCACAAAGCCCGAGTTACAAACTAGAATAAACTTGATATTGAAGAGGACAGCTTCCTGTCCCATTCATAGAAAGCATAGCTCACCTGTCAGTTCCCAGAGCAGTCACAAAGCCTCTTAAAGTTAGGAAGCACAGGGATAGATTCTGATTTCATGTTCTACCACATGAGATGGATAAATCCTCTGAAAGTTTCTTCTGGAACTTGGACAAAGCAGATCTGGTAATCCAAGCTAAGAAGCATATTGGAATTGTCCCAAAAATAGAAAAGAAGAAAATGATTGGAGATCCAAATAAAATATAGCTGAGAGGAATGCTCACTGGGAATTTAGGGGTTGTTTGTGTCATTGTAGCATGATATAGAATATCCTAATACAGGTAAGTTTTAGGCAAAAGAATAAAATGTATATGATCTGAGGGGAAAAATAAACCTTCATATACCATTTTTGTGGATGTAAATTGAAAAATTATTATGGAAATCAGAATGGAGGTTACTGAAGAACTAAACTGGAACAATTATATGATCATACTGTAACATTCCTGAGCATAAGGAACCAAAGTCAGCATACAATAAAGGTATTTGTATACCTTTGTTTATTGTAACAATATTCACAATAGTCAAGTAATGGACTCAGCCTAAGTGCCCAACTACTGACTGAAGGATAGGAAAATTATATATCACATATATGTATTATATACACATAAACACAAATATAAGTTTCTATATATATGTATATCTGTTTATGTATATATACACATATACACAGCCCTAAATAACAAAATCTTGTTTGTAAAACAATACATAGAAATAGAGATCATCATGTTAAGCAAAATGAGATCCATTTAGAAAAAAAACAGACAGTAATAGAAAGGGAACTATTAGGGAAAAGAGAAAGGATCAGGTGATGGAAAGATCAAATAAGTGAAGGTAAAAAGGATATAAGTATAAAATCAAAGTATGTTATGAATATATACTTATGAGTCACAGTACTTCTATGTCACAACAAAACCCATTATTTTGTACAATTAATATAACCTAGTAAATAAATACACAAATAAATAAATGGATAATAATAATTTGACCCAGAAAATTGATATCTTTCTCCAAGAATAGTTTGGCCTCAATTTCTCCTACAAAATAATATTGAAAGATAATTTTCTACCTTACATCTTGGGACCACATATGCTGGCTTGTTTTTTTCTTTCCCATTCTTTAAGTGGATATATAAGAGACTTAATTGGAAAATAGAAATAGTGTTTCCACTTGGAACTAACAGGAAGGCTGCTTTTGGCTCTAGGAGATAAAAATAGGGCATCCCTTTGGACCAGCAGACAGTCATACTAGTGCTATATCTGTATCAGAGATATTGGCCCCTAAACTCACAGTTCCTCTCTTACAGTGAAAATAATTGACAGTATACATGGTAACAGACGCTGATCAGATTTCCATGTTGAACATTGGGACTTAAAACTGTTGGTACTCTGGCTATTGCTATAGCTATGAGTAACATAGACCTGTGTTTCTGAATCAAGGTTTTCAAGTATCCTGTCAACACTTAGGAAATTATGGCATAGATTGTGAGTCAGGTTACATAGCAGAACTTTCACAGTTATGAAAAATGCAAGGAAAACTAAGTTGGATTTAGGTCTAGAACTTGACTTTTTAGCAGTTAAATGTATGATGTCCCTCCCAATAAGCAAATAGATAGTGAATGAAGCAAAAATATCTCCAAGGCTAGGAGCTACTGAAGGCTCCATTTCAGTTATACTTTTTTTGGGGGGGTCCAGTCATGGGGCCTGAACTCTGGGCCTGGGAGCTGTCCCTCAGCTCTTCAGCTCAAGGCTAGCACTCTACCACTTGAGCCACAGTGACACTTCCGGCTTTTTTCTTTTTGCTAATGCGGTGCTGAGGAATCGAACCCATGCCTCATGCATGCAAGGCAAGCGCTCTACCACTGAGCCACCTTCCGAGCCCCAAGGCTCCATTTCAATACAAAGGATTTGTTCTCCCTGAATGGGTTCAAAGCTCAGGTGTAAGAATACCTTTCACAGGCAAGCAGACAAGGCAGGAAAGACTTCTGCAGGACCAGTATAGCTTCTGAGTCTGCATGGAGTACTGTAGGTTCTAGAAGATGATGCAATTTTCTGTGTAGTTAGCCTACAGGAATGATCAGGAGAGCAAAGGGCATACAAAGAAAGCACACACAATCACTCTAGAAAAGAATTGGACATCTACATATTGTAAGATCTAGCAATTTAGCTTCCAGACATGTAATAGACACTCTGTTGGTTATATCAGGAGAAAACAAAAATATTAACAACACTTTGGATTATAATAAGATATTGAAAACAATTGGAACATAAATTGACAGAAAAATGTCAATAAACCTCATTATCGTGCTCCACTAGATTATTTAGCAGTGAAAATAAATCAGCATAAATGATTCTTAGCCTACTGAGAAAAGTCACTGAAGAATATACACAGCAATTTTCATAAAGAACAAAACAAACAGAACTATATCTACATTGTTTAGGACAGTAGTTTTTTTTAATGTTTTTATTTTGCTGGTACAGGGCTTGAATTTAGGCCATCATACTCTCATTTTCAGCTAGTGTTCTCACTTGAGCCACACCTTCAGCCTTAGGGTAGTAGGTTTTCCTTTTCTTTTTCTTTCTTTTCTTTGTGTGTGTAGGGGAGGGGGGCAGGGGATTGGGGAGCATGATAAGGCTTGAATTCAAGTCCTGGGCACTATCTCTGTTTTTGTTTTTGTTTTTTTTTTGCTCAAGGCTATAGTGCTCTTCCACTTGAACCACAATTCACTTCTGGCTTTCTGCTAGTTAATTAAAGAGTCTCAAGAGTTTCTCTTTAAGTCTTTAGCCCACTTATTTATCGGGCAATTGTTTCTTTGAGGGTTTGTTGTTGGGGGATTTAATTTTTTGAGTTCTAAGTATAGTTTAGATATGAGCCCCTTGTCCGTTGTGTGGCTAGTAAAGATCTTCTCCCAATCTGTAGGCTTTCTATTGATCTTGCTAGCTATGTCCTTTGCCATGCAGAAACTCTGCAATTTCATGCAATCCCATTTGTCCAAGCTTGCTTTGATTTGTTTTGTTGCTGGGTCTCTATTAAGAAAATTTTGGCCTGTGCCAAGGAGCCCTAGAGTTTCTCCTATTCCTTCCTGTAATGTTTTCAGGGTGTCTGCTTTTACTTTGAGGTCTTTTCTGGGGCAGGGTGATATATAAGGATCTAGCTTTAGTTTTCTACAGGTGTTTAACCCATTTTGCCAGCACCATTTACTGAAGAGGCTGTCTTTCTTCCATTCTATTTTTCAGCTTCCTTATCAAAGATTAGATGACTATAGATCTGTTGCCTCATTTCTGGGTCTTCAGTTCTATTCAATTGGTCCTCAGATTTGCTCTTGTGTCAGTACTAAGCTGTTTTGATTACCATGGCTTTGTAGTAGAGTTTGACATTTTATATTGCTATTCCTTCAGCACTGTTCTTTCTGTTAAGGATCATTTTTGCTATTCAGGGTCTTTTATTGTTCCATATGAATTTTGGGGTTGCTCCTTCTATTTCATTGAAGAATAAGGTTGGAATATTGATAGGTATTGCATTGAATTTGCAGATAGCCTTTAGAAGTATTGCCATTTTCATGATGTTAATCCTCCCAATCCAGGAGCATGGGAGGTTTTTCCACTTCCTAAATTCTGCTTTAAGCAGAAATGAGAATGGCCAATAGACATATGAAGAAATGCTCAACTTCTCTAGCCATAAAAGAAATGCAAATCAAACAGTGACATTGCACCTCACCCCAGTTAGAATGGCTATAATCAAGAACTCTAATAACAACAGATGCTCGAGGGGATATGGACAGAAGGGAACCTTACTACATTGTTGATGGGAGTGTAAACTTGTTCAACCACTATGGAAAGCAGTATGGAGTTTCCTCAAAAGACTCCACATAGGGACTCCACATAGAGCTCCCCTATGACCCAGCAATCCTACTTTTGGGCATTTATCCAAATGATCACAAACAAGACCATACTAAAGCTACGAGCACAACTATGTTTATTGCAGCATTATTTACCATAGCTAAGATATGGAACCAACCCATATGCTCCTCAGTAGATGAATGGATCAAGAAAATGTGATATATATATATATATATATATATATACATATATATATGTATATGATCAAGAAAATGAGATATCTATATATATCAAGAAAATGTGATATATATATATATATATATATTGGATCAAGAAAATGTGATATATATATTGCATTGGATCAAGAAAATGTGATATATATATATGTATATAATAGAATTCTATGTCTCATTGCCCCAGTTGTTAGGAAATGGAAAGACTTGGAAAAAATTATATTAAGTGAAGTAAGCCAGGCCCAGATAAACATAGGTCCCATGGTTTCCCTTATTTGCAATAACTAATATATGTCTAGGACAAGCAGAAAAGGTCAAAAGCTATGTACATATGACCATATAAGATGATGTGAAGTGAAATGAACCCCAAGACAGGGACACAAGTGATTTTTCTTTCTTGCTATTGTTTTTAATGTATTTATAATGTACTATGTGATTTTGTTTCTTTTGTATGTTCTTCCCCCATGGTGTAACCGCTATTTTCACTGCTTTTGATTCTGGTGCCCTGCATCTTGTATATATGTTTTTTCTAATTTGGGGAAGGGAAGGGAAATAACAAAATACTGAAACAAGATTACAGGTTGACCCATTGTAACAATGAGATATACAAGACACTATGTTGAAAGTGAACTTTATAATTTCGAGGAGGAGCATGAGAGGGAGGCAGAATTGGAAGCTTGGGAGGGAATGGATGGTAGGAGGAAAACAAAGAAGAAGGTAACAATGCTCCATAGGAAATGTACTCTCATTACCTTACTCATATAACTGTAACCCCTCTGTATAGTAGTTTTACAATAAAAAAAACATTAAAAAAAAGAAAAGAAAAAAGAGTCTCATGGACTATTCTGCTCAGGCTGGTTTTAGAACTGTGATCCCCAGATCTCAGATTCCTGAACAGCTAAGATTCCAGGCATGAGCCACCAGAGCCATTTAATAAAAATACATGTTACATGGTGGTCCATGGACTACAGTAAGAAATAATTTCACACACACACACATTTTTTGCAATAATACTTAGCCTTATTATATATATTGTACCCTGGTAATTTTTATTCCATTTGACTTTATTAAAACAAAATTATGTAATAATCTATTATTTGATTTCATATCACAATCTGTAGCATAAGAACAATTGACAAATACATATGTGGTAAAGGCAATGGAGCAATTAATCCAGAATACATAATAGAAAGTATTGTCAAAAAAACCCCAAAAACCTGGACCATTGGGAAAGTCCACCATAGTGATAATGTTCTACTTTTTAATTACCCTATTAAGCTCATGACTATTTGTTTCATTATTTTGTTTAATTATATATTTATACTGCATGCATTACATGCCAGTACCAGTCATAAGAAAATATGTTTACAGGGCAAGGAAGGTGGCTCAGTGGTAGAGTGCTTGCCTTGCATGCATGAGGTTCAATTCTGCAGCACCACATAAGCAGAAAAATCCAGAAGTGGCGCTGTGGCTCAAGTGGTAGAGCAGTAGCCTTGAGCTGAAGAGCTCAGAGACAGTGTCCAGACCCAGAGTTCAGGCCCCTCGACTGACAAGGAAAAAAAAAAAAGAAAATACTTTTACAGAGAAGAAAAGGTGTTACTTTATTTATTTATTGGTTATGGGGCCTGAATTCTGGGCCTGCTCAAGGCCAGCACTCTACCACTTGAGCCACAGCACCACTTCCAGCTTTTTCTGCTTATGTGGTGCTGAGGAATTGAACCTCAGGCATGCAAGGCAAGCACCCTACCACTGAGCTCCCTTCCCAACCCCAGGATCAATGATCTTTATCTTTTGGATGTCATGTGACACCACCTAATTCATTCCTGGAAACCAGCACAGAGCTGTAAGTTATGCAAATTTTGAAACTTGTTTCAGAGATGTCAGGAGCTTGTTTAGACCTCAGAACTTCTAATGAGGAAAACAGCCCCTCTTTTCAGGGGTTAGAATCCCAATGATCAAGTGAAATCAAGAAGGGATTTTCCAGTTTGCATTGCAGAGATCAGACCAAAGGAACTCAAAGGAGTTCTTTTGGTAAGGAAATCTCAAAACAAACCACAGCAGCCTGATATAAATGTAAAATTCCTCTATTATTAGCAGTGTCCTGACAAGTAAAATAAATTTGCATTTTAACCACAGTGGGCCAGGTGCCAGTGGCTCACTCCTGTAATCTTACCTAGCTACTTAGGGGACTGAGATCCGAGGATCACGGTTCAAAGCCAGCCCACACAGGAAAGCCTGTGAGACTCATATCTCCAATTAACCACCAGAAAACCAGAGCTATGGCTCAAGTGGTAGAGCACTAGCCTTGAGCTGAAGAGCTGAAGGACAGTGCCCAGGCGCAGAGTTCAAGCCCCACAACTGACAAAAACAAAACAAAACAAAACAAAAAAACCCAAAATAATAACAACAAAAACCACAGTGTGCCCATTAACATAAACAAAGAAAAGAAGGAGAAATTGATCTCAGTTTTAATCTACAAAGAAAATTGCCCCTTATAAATTGAGATCATAATGTGGATTCAAATGTTTTTCAAATAGCTGTTGTGAGTATCCATGCAGATCCCAATGATTTCTTCTCCAGGGGTAGATAACCTTTAAGTTTTACTCTCTCAATATAGTGAAAACATAACATTTTTGTGTGCTTGTGAGTTGTGGAGTTGATGGAGAAGGTGCTAATATCCATATTAATTAAATAGGTTTTCATATTTAATGCTAGCTCAGAATGTGTGGTTTTACCTTGTTCTTCTCCATTCTTTAATGTATAAATCCTGGCTGATAGTAAGTATAGAAAATCAAAGTAAACATGCCTACTGAAACAGTACTTTTTATTCCTAATGCATTTTTGCATAGATTAATCCAAAATGGATAATGCTTGTATTTATTGATCAATAAATGGTGTTTAAAAAATTATGATATTGGTTGAAGTAAGCCAATTACTGTCTGGTCTCACTATATTTTATTGTGTATCCAGATTACTAAAGATTCACAGGGCTTATATACATAGTTGTCATAATAAGAAAATGAATAGAAATAATTAAGTGGATATAGCATAAGATGTGATCACTTTAGTATTCATTTTTTTTAATACCTGAGAACCTCTCTTAGACATAAGAATATATTTGCATTGATCCAAATTTTTAGAAATATTCAGGGGGAATGGTATCTAAATGTTATCATTGAGGTAATATTTTCAGGTACTTACTGGTATTACTCTCTTAATATTCTATTTCTGGTCAACTTCCTGGTTCCCTTTAGACATAGGGACCATGTTCCAAGTCTGCACAATATATTTAAAAGGAAATGATATGTCACTGATAGTATAAGACCTCTAGAACTGTTCTGTTGTATGACACAGTACTTAGTACTGTTGGGGATGGGAGCTATTCTCTTATGTGAGTGTCTAAATGACAATGACATGTATTGACCTATGATACATGTAAAGCTTGAGCACACAATCAAATTTTGTGGTTGATCATGGGATTGCTTGCTTGAAAAGTTATCTAGTTGAAATAGCAAAGTTCTCTGTGGTATAATTGTAGTAGACATAATCTGACTGATGTTTGTCCTTTTTCTTGTCATATCTATTTTCAGTCTTTTAGCCTTTTTGCCATGACAATACAGGTGCCCATTGTTGAGAGATCTTTCTATTTTCATGGAAGCAACACTTTTGTTTTCACAGAATCCTGAAAACAAGGAAAGAAGGCATAGTGAAAACCTTAATGGAAAACTAGAAAGGATGACATTTCTGGGACAGTTATTCTTACCTCCTGACATTGCTGTAAAAAGGAGATTTTGGTGAGATTTAGACATTGGTATTGGCAATCCACTCCAGTATTTACCTGATAAAATTGGAGACCGATCTTGATTTGTAGTTCATTCTTTACAATGAGCTAATTCATATACTATTTGTTTTTGCATGCAATCTTTGCTTGAAAACAAAATTCCTTAGAGATGCAACAAAACAAATGCCAAGAGAAATAGGTACTAGGAGAAAATTTAGGGAAGCAGATTGAATTCAAGTTAGAACGGTAGGATGCTATCCAGCTTACTTTCCTGATTTCACAGATGAAGAAATTGAAGCTCTCAAAGGTTAACTGCCTGAATCCATACAGTTATCTGATGGGACAGCTTGATTAAATTCATTGCTATTTCTTCTATATCATATAATTTCAAGGTTTTCATAAAGATAAAATTTCTATTTTTTAATGTTGTGCCTAGACCAAAGCTACCCAAATATAAATTTAATTATACATGACACAGAAAGTTTCAAGAAAGAGTTTGCCTTTGTACACAATACCTAACATAAAACCTACTCATTTAAGGTAAAGTGGAAAGAGAGAAAACAACCATATTTTTCACTTTCTGAGTTATTAATATTTAAGAATTTATACATTGGATATATCCTGATTTAGAGACTAGACTTCATTGGCCAAGGATAATGATGTAGCTAAGAATAAACAAGATGCTTTAGGTATGAAGACATAAGATTTTTACACACACACACAACAACAAAAACAACACACATATACACACATACACATACAAACACACATATATACACATACACATACAAACACACATATACACACATGACCTGTGAAATCTCTTCTTTTTCTCCAATAAAGGTTTGTGAATACTCAAATCCTTAGTTGGCATTTATATTCTCCTAATCCTTGTTTCTTACATATTTACTAACTTTACATATCACAACATGATTATCAATCCCATTCAAAATTTCATTTTCTTAGAATTAGCTTAATTCTCTTTTTTAAATTAAAAATCTTTTGGTGTATTTATTATGATTTAGCTTAATTTAGGGAATATCAGATTTACAGTGATGAAGTATCCTATTGAATACATATAATTTTATTTAGTTTGCTTGTTATTTTTTGCTTTTTTATTTTTTAATGTAAAGATGCTGTACAGAGAGGTTACAGTTACATGAGTACATTTCCTAGAGCATTTTTAACTCCTCCTTTGTTTTCCTCTACCATACCTCTCCTCTCCACTTCCCCAACTCCTGTCCCTCCCCTGCACAAAGTTATAAAGTTCGTTTTCAACATAGTGTCTTGTGGTGGGCGCTGGTGGCTCACACCTGTAATACTAGCTACTCAGGAGGCTGAGATTTGAGGATCAGTGTTTAAAGCCAGCCTGGGCATGAAAGTCCGTGAGATTCTTATCTCCACTAAAGCACTAGAAAGCCGGAAGTGGCGCTATGGCTCAAGCGGTACAATGCTCTCCTTGAGTCGAAGAGCTCAGGGACAGCGCCAAAGCCCAGAGTTCAAGACCCACGACTGACAAACAAAACTAACATAGTTTCTTGTACATCTCATTGTTACAATGGGTCAACTTATATCTGTGTTTCAGCATTTCATTCTTTCCTTTCCCTCCCCAAATCAGAAAAATGTATATACAAGATGAAGGCACCAGAACCAAAAACAGTGATAACACGGGATATACCATAAGGGGAAACATACTGTTGTCACGGTACTTGATTCTGGTGCCCCTAGCTTAATTCTCTTTTATGTCCACAGTCCTTTAAAAGTCTTTTCTAGGGCTGGGAAGGTGGCTCAGTGGTACAGTGCTTGCCTTGCATGAATGAGGCCCTGGGTTTGATTCCTCAGCACCACATAAGCAGAAAAAGCAGGAAGTGGCACTGAGAGACAGTGCTCAGGCCCAGAATTCAGGCCCCATGACCAACCAAAAAACAAAGTCTTTTCTAGAGCCTACCTTTTCCCAAAGGAAAGGATTTTCCCAAAATCAGGATTTTCTGACTCAAATCTATCTTCTTCCAATCTATTTTTAATAAAAATTTATATTTAATAAGAGTAGCAATGCCTGGAACTACCATCATTACATTTTAAAAGCTCTTCAGGTAATATAGACTAAAGACTAAGAACACCAATCCTGGAGAATTTGCCAACCAAATCATTCATGGAGCTACTCATTCTTAACACAAGTTATAGGAATGTTTTCATATATGTAAATTTCTGGATTTTCAAACTAGGATGAATATGTGTTATACATAATTTAAATCCTCATGAAACTTGTTTCTTGTATGAGTGAAACTAAAACTCTGAAAGAGAAAGTCTAGGCAGAAATATAGAATGAACCACTGATTACAACCTTTAGTTGTTTATATTTTTTAAATTTCCACTTAAGAAGGAGATTTCTTTCTGATGTAATGAATCTCTCTCATAATGGAATTTATTTGAAGCAAAGAATAATTTAGTTGTTTTTGGTGAAGCAACTCAACTGATTTTGGTTCATCCATTTTGTGAAGTCTATTGTAACTCAACTGTATTAAGAGTTGCCTCTGTCCAACACTGGTGGCTCATGCCTGTAATCCTAGTTACTCAGGAAGCTGAGATTTGAGGATCACAGTTCAAAGCCAGCCTGGGCAGGAAAGTTTGTGACGCTCTTATCTCCAATTAACCACCAAAAAACTGGAAATGGATCTGTGTCTCAAACTGGTAGAGCACTAGCCTTGAGCAAAAGAGCTTGGGTACAACACCCAAGACCTGAGCTCAAACCCCATGGCCAACCCCTACCCCCATCAAAAAAAAAAAAAAAAACGAAAAAGAAAGAAAAAAAAAAAGATAAAAGACTTGCTTGCTTCTGAGGTATGTGGGGATAGGATTTTTCCATTGGTGGTTTTAGTGCAATAACACTTCTTTAAGTTAGAAGGGGCTTTCCAGAAATCAATAAAATACTGAGAGTTTAAGGACAATTTACACATCAATTATATTTACCTGTTAATCTACCATGAGCAGGAAAACAGTGCAGAGTGCCTAATCAGAGTACAACCACAGAAGACCATCTGGGTCCCCATTAGGCTAATGTTTCCAGTACTATGAATGTCTGCAACAACCACAACCTCCAGCTGCAAAGAGCCATTCCTTCAGTACGATTTTCCTAGCTTCACACTGCAAGGTGCACACTGACCACAATTCATTATATCAGAAGTGGTTTCACAGTTCCAGTGTCTGAATAGTCAATATGGAGGTCCTAAGAAAGCTTTGGGTTGGGAATTCTCTTGGGAACAGATCCATTACTTCCTATACAAACAAACAAAAGCAAAATCTAACTAAACCATTTATTAAAGCTATTTATTTACATATTATATAATTTATTAAAATCTTTTGTTGTTATTATGAAGGTGATCTACACAGTGATTACAGTTACATATGTTAGGTAAAGAATATATTTCTTTGTGGACTATATAGAACAGAAAGAAAAGAAAATTAAAACAGATAAAAAGAAAAAAATAAACTCCTCTTTCCATTTCCTGGAGTTCATGTCAATAACTATTACATTTTATGATCAGATGCACATAGAGGCATTGTGCCTTTCTGTTCCTCTCTTAAGAATATCCTCCTTTTCCAGTGGTCTGCATCTTGCATATACTTTTTTTCTAATTTAAGGAGGGGAAGGGATATAAGAAAATGCTGAAATAAGGATACAGGATGACCCATTGTAACAATGAGATGTACAAGACACTATATTGAAAATGAACTTTATAACTTTGTGGTGGGGGAGGGAGAAGTTGGAGAGGTGGGGAGGGAAAGGATGGTAGGGGAAAAACAAAGGAGGGGTAACAATGCTCTATAGGAAATGGACTCATTACCTTACTCATGTAACTGTAACCTCTCTGTACAATATCTTTACAATAAAAATGTATATATATTAAAAAAGAATATCCTCCTTTGAGGCAACAATGCTTGATAAGAAATGTACTCATTATCTTGCCCATGTAATTGTAACTCCTCTGTACAGTATTCTCACAATAAAAAAAAGAAAGAAAGAAAAAAAAGAATATCCTCTTTTGGCTTCACTGTGTGTGAATAGTCATATAAACTATATTTATATGCATATGTATATGAGTTATACCTAACATATAAATTATATGCATAAGTTTACTCTATATAATTAAATAATTATTTCATTTTATTATAATTATGCTGAACCATGCCTAATTATATTCTTTTAGGCAAGGCTGAATATAAGAAATACTAAGGATCATCAAATTGACATGGAAAGATCTAGAGAAACGGAAGCAAGTAGAAGTGATCCATGAGAAAGGATGGCCTCTAGACCACTGTTCCACTTCAAATAATGATTCAGTTCTTTATATAAACTCTAGGATTCTAAAGGCAAACCATTTCTAGAACTATACTTCTTCTCAGTACTCCTATGAGATTAACTCCTATTGTCTTTGATAGTCTGAGTTTTTACTTTACAGAACCAGGTAAACTCAACTTTCCTCTCTTGGGAATAAGCAGAAACTTCCCTTGTTCTCATGAACAAAGCATCAACTATAGCCACAGTGCATGTTCACAGGGGCTGTTTTCCAATAATAGCTGTCTGGTACTGGGGAATGTTTATCTAGGAGGACAGAATACTAGGCATAGATAGGCTACAAATACTACTTTTCAGCCACTATAGGCTTTGAAAGTGAGTCAGAGGTTTTTTGACATTATTATTGGCTCCTTCTAAAATGTCATACTTGTTCACAAACACTGCTGACTTGGGTTCCAGGTAGCATTTCAAATACGTGACTAACACAGACTATTTGACCCCCTTGAACACCTATGCAATGGTTGACATTACTGCCCTCACATTTCACATGATAGCATGCAAGATCTAATCTTTTTTTTTCTGTAGTGTTATAGTGACCTAAAATCTCAGCCCACCCTGGCCTTCCTCCTATTAAGGAAGAATTACTATTGCCACTAATTGGTTAATAGTTATAGTCATATAACTAGCAAATACATAGATTTCAAATCAGGAATTTGAGCACTAAAATATTGAACAGGGCACTGGCATCTGTAAAATCCTAGCTACTGAGGAGGTTGAGATATGAAGACCACAGTTGGAAGCTATCCAGGCAGGAAATTCTCATCCTCAATTAACCATCAAAACCCAAGTGTAAGTGGCTCAACTGACAAATTGCCAGCTTTCAGAAAAAAAAAAGAGCCAAGTGAGAGAGCAAGGCCCTGAGTCGAAGCCCTAGTACAGCAACATGTACATGTAATGCATAAACACTCAAAATATTGAACAGAGTTAATAGTCTTTCACAACATCCCCTACTTGGCCTCTCTGATTAACTAGTATTTATGTTGTACAAAGGCCCTGTTTCCATTTAGCTTGTCTTCATGGTTAAATGTGTTTAATCTGTAGCATCTCTTACCAGAATCCTAGTGATAAGAGTTAGCAGAAAAAGCAGCCCATATGGGACAGCCCATATTGTGGACAGCAAGATAAGCTGATTTACCAAAACTATCTTGAGGAATCTGGGGTGGAGTGGTGGTGGTAAGGGGGTCCAAAAGAATGGAGAAGTAAGAACTGAGCACTATATCTTTGGCATCACAACCTTATTTGATACAGAAAGGTGAGCCACCAGTCAGAAAGCTAGCTTCAAAAACTCTAATTGCCATTATTTAACCTAAGACTAAACTCTGTAATGAGGAAGATGACCAAGATGGTTCATATGGGCTGATGTGCTATCTTTCACATGGCATGTCTATGTAATGTGTTTTCTTTCTCTGTTATATTTCTCTCCTAATAAATTTTTCTGTCATCTCCATTTATATTTATGTCCTGCTTGAATTATTCTCCTACTAGATGAGAACTGAAGTTGTTTAGGTGCCATTAAATGTGGTGGTAAAAATGTGGTGTGGTGGCCAGAAAGTTAGAGATTGAATTGATCTTTTGCTGACTGAAACCCATCAAATGGCTACATTAGTTAATTGACCCTGATCTACCTAGTTTGCAATAACACATACTTCCCCTTCCCTATCTACTGATTAGCATCCAGCTAGCTTCTCTACCCTGGATAATCAGGTAAATGCAAGACAGCATATGGACAGAAAAGTGGAATGTGATGGAACCTAGAACAGTCGGCATACCTCCACAGGCTGTGTTGTCTGTATGCAGAATGTCTTTTTTGTAACCCCAGATAAGGTAAAAGTGTAGGCAGGAAAAGATGAAAACACAGAAATTCAACCATGGTCAGGCATTTATTCTTGTCTTTCATTCTTTTTTGGTATAGAATGACAAAAGATCCCAGTAGGTAAAATCAGTGTTTCCTAAGAAACCTGGACTCACACACAGCTTATACACATGCATTATTTTCTTTTCCCAGAGCCACTAATGTTGTGAGAATGTCCTACATTTCCATTCCCTCCCAAACCCAGGAGGGAAATTGGGAACTTGAATAGACCTTTGAGATCGGTAGTGTGTCCCTCCTGCCTTGTCCTCACTTTCTCCTAATAAGGTGAGTGAGGCCCCGGGAGGTTAACTGACTTGCACAAGGTCAGATGAGCTCAATTGTCTTCTAAACTCCACATGGAACTTTTTCATTTCCAGCTTTAAATTATTTATTCAGGTTTTTTTTTTGCCATTTTCACTTTATTGAAATGAACTCTCTCTTCTTGCTATTATAACCTGGAAGCTATTTATCCAACCTGATTTAATTGGATTTCCATGCAATTGTGTTACATCTTGCAGTTACTATTACACTTTATCTTCTCTGGGTTTTTATGCCTTGATGCCAACTGTTAACATCATTTGTGTCTGCTTTATTATTAAATTACCCCAGGTGTTTCTTTGGTCAGGTTTACTTATATTATAACCACAGTTAATAATAGTAACCTAGGCAAAATATTTCAAATCCTAATTTAGAGTCCATTAAGGGAAGTTGAAAACTAAGGGCTATTACTGAACATATTTTGCTGTTTGCCACATTAGGACTAGAATAAATTAGCTTCTTTGGTTTCTGTTTGCACATTCTTCACCCTGCCTTCCTCTGATGAGGCCTATCAGTGAAGAAATTCTCTCCTGGAACCATCCATCTACTAAAATTAGCCTTAGGAAATCATTGCAGACATCAAACATTGAGCAAATGAACCCCACTTTAAAAAATATGTACACAAATTAGATAAAAGCCCAGGGAAGGAAGGTGATGGATGGGTCACGATTATAATCCTCCTGTAATCAGGAGGCAGATCTGAAAATCATAGTTCAAAACTAGAGCAGCAGAAAAGTCCAAGAGACTCTTATTTCTAATTAGCCACACAAAAGCTGGAAGTAGTGTTGTGGCTCAAACAGCGGAGCAGCGACCTTGAGTGAATAAGCCAAGCAAAACCACAAAGTCCTGGGTACAAGCCTCAGTACCAGTAGACATACACAGAAAAGCTCAGGGGAAGCCAAAAACATTCCCCTAGCTCAAAAATGCTGGAGAAGTTCTCAAAAATATTCTGTTTTTCTTAGTGGGTATGTCCTTAAATTAGACACTAAGGCAATATTTCAGAGCTTAGGAGAACAGATTCTGAGATATAACAAAAATGCCTTCAAAAGTAAAAAGTAAAAGGTTGGTAACAGAAAAGCTGATAAAAATTTAGTCAAGTAAGTGTTTCTATATATTATATATGTATTATATGTAGAATATATATGTAGCTCAGGAGAATTATAGTGCTTGCCAGTTTGGGGGAAGATATTTTGATGCCTACTCAGGCTAAGGCTTTATTTAGATGGACTCCAGTCCAATTGGCTGTCAGCTGAATTATATGCACCATGGACTTCAAAGGCTCTGTGCTCAATGGAAACGTCCAGGATTGAGAGCTGTGTGAAATAAGTGATTGTGCCGCAATGCTGGCTGCCAAGCTGGGGTGATCACTTTTCAGTCAGTGGAAAAAACGTGGTGTGCAAATGGACATCACACTGTGATAAGGGGAAGTCCAAAAATATAATTCCAACACAGCGAGCATACTGAGGCAATCTCTCACTTCCCCTGGACAGCTATACCCTGCAGGTGGTAGTTTTCACTGGTAGATGCAGTAGTGTAAACATGTACGCCTTGAACATTCTGCTCCTACATGGGTAGGTCCCAGGTAAATCCCAGCAAAACTTGGAGTTTGGCTGAGAGTAAAATTTGTTCCAGATATTTGCTTTAGCAGTTTTCCATGACTCATGAGTAGGACAAGGTTATTCAAGGCAACCTTGGATACCCTCAACTGCCTTTGGGGACAGTGAATACCTGAAATGTTGACAGGGACTTGTCAGATGACAGACAAGAGCTGAACAACCACAGCTTGTGTGTGTGTGTGTGTGTGTGTGTGTGCTGGTGCTAGGGCTTGAACTCAGGGCTTGGGTGCTATCCCTTAGCTTTTTCACTCAAGATTGAATTACTCTACCACTTAAGCCACAGGTCCACATCTGGCTTTTTTGTGGTTAATTGCAGAAAAGAGTCTCATGGACTTTCCTGTCCAAACTAGTTTCAAACCATGATCCTCAGATCTCAGCCTCTAAGGGAGCTAGGTTTAGAGGCAACAAGCTGCCAGCAAAATGCTTCATAGGGCTTCTTTAAACTACTCCATGCTCAAGCTTTAATCTCTGTTACAATTTAATTACCCAAAGACTCTGAAGACTGTCAGAAGCTGTGCCCTATTCCCGAGCCTGATTTCTAAGGTCTAGGGTCAGCTGATATTATTGGGTTGGTATTTATCCTGTGGGCTGCGGGCTAAACTTGGAGCATATTGATCTAGAGGATCTTCCTCCGTTCACTCTAGATGTTTCCAATATCTTTCAAATGAAACTTTACTTTAAATAAACAGAGCTGTTGGTTTATCTGCCCATCTTCTCATGCATCAATTAATGCTATAGCACAGGATAAGAAGTAATAAGCTATAGATATTTTTGTCAAACCTGAAGTTTCAGACTTCCCCACTTTAGGCAAGGGTTGGAGGGAGATGAAATTTGATGGTTGTTGGAAGGCTTTGTAAAGAGCTTTCTTTAGGGGCAGCACTGCAGTTGTTGTAGGGCTAAACATTAGACTCAGCAAAGAAAACTTATGTTGCTTCTTTCCCCAGATATTGTCCTCTAACCTGACCTTTAACATATGCACATAGTCTTTGACTTCATGTCAATAGAATTTCTTGATGATGTTTAGAATAAGTCTTGTAGAATAATACTGTAATAAGCACATTTGTGCTGGTAGCTTTAGAATGGCCTTGTTTGTGATTGTTTGGGTAAATGCCCAAAAGTGGGATTGCTGGGTCATAGGAGAGCTCTATGTGGAGCTTTTCAAAGTGATTGAACAAGTTTACACTTCCACCAACGATGCAGTAAGGTTCCCTTTTGACCACATCCCCTCCAGCATCTGTCATTATTAGATTTCTTGATTATAGCCATTCTAACTGGGGTGAGGTGGAATCTCAAGGTTGTTTTGATTTACATTTCTTTTATGGCTAGAGAAGTTGGACATTTCATCATGTGTCTATTGGCCATTCTTATTTCCTCTTCAGAGAAGTCTCTCTTTAAGTCTTTAGCCCACTTATTAATGGGGTGGTTATTCCTTTGAGGATTTGTAATTAGAGGATTTAAGATTTTGGGTTCTAAGTATATTTTAGATATGAGGCCCTTGTCCATTGTATAGCTAAGATATGGAACCAACCCAGATGCCCCTCCGTAGATGAATAGATCAAGAAAATGTGATACACACACACACACACACACACACACACACAATGGAATTCTATGCCTCCATCAGAAAGAATGACATTGGCCCATTTGTTAGGAAATGGAAAGACTTGAAAAAATTATATTAAGTCAAGTAAACAAGGCCCAAATAAACATAGGTCCCATGATTTCCCTTATTTGCAATAACCAGTATACCTCTGAGACAAGCAGAAAAGATTAAAAGCTATGTATATATGACCATATAAGATGATGTTAAGGGAAATGAACCCCAAGATAGGGACCCAGAGGTTTTATCTTTCTTGCTGTTGTTTTTAGTGTACTTATAATGTACTATGTGATTTGTTTTTCTTTCTTTTGTATGTTCTTTCCCTGTTTTTAGTATAACCCTGAATATAACCCCTATTTTCACTGTATTTGATTCCAGTGCCCTGTGTCTTGTATGTACATTTTTCTAATTTGGGGAAGGGAAGGGAAATAACAAAATGCTGAAATAAAGATACAGCTTAACCCACTGTAACAATGAGATGTACAAGACACTATGTTGAAAATGAACTTTACAAGTTTGGGGGTGGGGCAGGGAAGAGTTGGGGAGCTGGGGAGGAAAGGGATGGTAGGGGAAAAACAAAGGAGGGTGTAACAATGCTAGATAGGAAAAGTGCTCATTACCATACTCATGAAACTGTAACCCCACTGTACAGTATCTTTACAATAACATATATATATATATATATATGTTAAAAAACAAAACTCTTGTAGAGAAAGATCTTCACCACTAAGTGAGCGTGGCTTTTCATAGAACCTGAACGTTTTAATTTTGCAACAATCTAATACAGGGGTGAGTTCTTAGATAGAAATTAAAACTGATGAATGAACAATTAGCATTTGGGATAGACAGTGTGGCCTAATCTTATAATATAGATGTATGAGAGGAAAGAGATTAATGTACCATAAAAGATGCTCACCCCCACCTTATAATTCTAGAAGCTGAATTTGTGGTCATAAGAAGCCATTTCTTCTTGTGTTAGTTTAGCAGAAATAGATCAGTTAACCCACTGTAGAACAGCCTATGCTGATTTTGATGTTCTGACATGGATGCCCAAGACCATGCAATGAGAAAAATGCTCTTCAAGTTATACTGGTATGATTCAGGAATGCATGTGCTCTTTTACTGACATGAGTTTAAGTTATAGACACAATTACAACTTATCAATAAGAATGACTATTGAAGCACTGTTTAGAGTCATAATTAGGGATAAACTTTATATTGATATAATTACATCATTTTAAAAGAAAATTGATAACTTTCACTTGATGGCTAACTCCCTTCTTCTTCCTGGCCTCCCTTCCTTCTCTTTACTCTTCCTCCTTCCCTCTCTTTCTCTTTATATCAGATTATAAATCTCAGAAAAGATATACACAAAAGTTATACTATATAGTGTCAATGACATTTTACTTTAACTTTGTTTTATTTTTAAATTTAGTGCACATCTTTGGTATTGTTTTCTTTTATTCTTCAATTTGCCATATATATCACATAATGAAACAACACTTTAAACAAAATAACATATTTTGGTATCTGATGTCCTTACCAAAGAATTTTAAGGTATTTCATTGTCGTCTTTATTTTTTTTACTCTTTGGTGTTTCTATTCCTAGTGTATGAAGTTAGTACTTTTTTGCCACTCTTGCTTGAGAGTTAAGCAGAGCCTGGGTATGGCAATGCCCACTTGTATGCTTTGCTAAACCATACAAGGTTGCTACACTTATTATCCACCACCATGTCATGGTTTGTTGGTTTGCGGGGAGAAAGACTCCACTTGCAGGTTGACTTCCCACCTTTTACCAACACTCTCAGTGCTGTCTTCCCTACAAGGTGAAGTCTGTCCTTCAACAATCACATCCACCTGTGCTGGCTCCAATATGGATGCAACATTGTCTGGCTTGGCTTCCTTCAATCCACAACAAAACCAAGTTAGAGGCAGATGAAAGTACAGTCATTCAGAAAGCTGCCAGACACATGGGTGAATTCTGTGTCTAGCAACAAAGCAATGAGGAACCAATGTTTGAGGACACATACTTACTTCCAAGTACTGAGTGGATGTTTTCCCTCATCTACACTATATGTGGTCACAGAGGAAGAGATGTGGGCTTCAGAATTGAATTTAGTGGGAGTCCCTCCAAAAGGAGTAACTCCCATTCCCAGTGCTATCTCTAACAGCTCCCAACACTTCCATGAGTATAGGGAAATGGTCTCCAGATAGCCAGTTTTTCCTCATGGAGCATAGATAATCCGTAATATATAGAAGTCATGTTTAAAGACATAGCAAGTAACTTTCAGAGGTGTGGATGGTAACTGTAGGGTCTAAATTCTCCACACCATTACTCCCCAAACCAACTATAATGTTCTCCCAAATAAATGACATAAATTTTGGAAAAAAGATGGAAATTTTGAGATATTTATTCCTGCCATTACATGCTATTTTTGCTCCCCAATTATGGTTAAAGAATTTTCCTTGTCAATTCTAGTGTGGAATAAGATACAAGTTGTACAAAAAAACCCCACCAAAACTACAACCCATAGGTGAGGTCCTCTGTCTTTATGGTCTTGAAGAATGAGTCCATGGACAGTAAGGGAGAAGTAAAATGGCAAAAATTCACTGAAGAAAAAGATAAATGTAGCTCCTGCTAGATGGGAGGGGTCTCAAAGGAATGCACTGCTTGGCATACATCCTGCAGGTTTCTACAAGGTCTCTAGGAGAAGAACTGTGCATTTCTCAAAGTCATTGGACAGCTCTGTGTGTGGGCCATGTCAGTTCTCACACCCAGTCCTCTCTTGGTTGGTTGGCCATTCCAGCACATACTTCTGGAGATCCAATCCATTCACTGTTTGTGTTCAAGTCTTCTAAGGACAAAGGGCCATGAAAAAATGCCCAGGGGCCTGCTTGCAAGACTGCTCAAGGTGATGGTAATGAGGTATTTAGGAGCCTGGGTATGGTACTGCCCAAGGCCATGGTGAGGAATGTAGATGATCTATGGGAAGGGGCCTTTGCCCTGATTGCTTAGCTAGGCCCTTTTCCTATTCTCACAAGTTTCTAAACATGATTTTTTTCCCTCCAAAGATCTCTGAAATGTATTTCATCTACCAAGTGCTAATGAAGCTTTTTATCAAACTTATTAATGAAACATTGCTGTTGATAGGGAAGCTTCCTAATCTTGCAGACTGGTTTAGGATGATAAGAATTCCAAATGGTACACACTGCATTAAGTTTGATCAAGCAACCCCTTCCTTGAGTGGAGATTAATCCAGACCATGATAGGACTCTCTAAACCTGCCATCTTTAGAATCTGTGAGTTAGAATTGCTGGTAGTAAAGCCAGATATATAAATCTCAACAAGAATCAATTCAGAAGACATCAACTTTCGCTTGTGAATGGAGGCAGTGTTGCTGTGACTGAGTATGTGGTGAGCGCTGTAGAATCCTGTTAGAAGGGTGTTAAGTAGTTTTCACAGTTTCTCAGGGAGTGTCGCTGCTTGGAGGCTCTAGGATGCAACTGACTTGAGTAATTGATGTCTTCTTAGGACTCACGAAAAAGCTTTTCCAATTCTTAAATTGCCTTATAGAGAATATGTGTTAAAGTTCCAGAGCACCCAACACCAGAAAAATCTGTATTTGTTACTGAGTACATTAAATATTTTATTTGAAAAAATTTTATATATGAAATAGTCATCCAATTAACAACCAAAGACACATAAAAAGAAGTTGCAGATAGGTGCTGTTGGCTCATGCCTTGAATCCTAGCCATTCAGAAGGTGAGATCTGGAGTATAATGGTTCAAATCCAGCCTGGGCAGAAAATTCTACAAGACTTAATTTTCATTTCACCTGCAAAAAGCTGCAGTAGACATGTAACTCACATAGTAGAGTACCTGTCATGAGTAAACAAGCCTTGAGTTCAAGCCCTAGTATCTTCTTTTTCTCCATGTTCTCTACCTGCTTTTCAATTTTCAACATAACAAACTCCTGCAAATAGCCGGTATATTTACATATAAAACAAATATGCATTAATATTTTATTTTCCCTCATTTGAAGACAGTAAGGAACACATTTTACATACTGTTCTGAATCTAGATTTGTGTGTGTATATGTGTGTATATTTCTATGCTTGTACTGGGGCTTGAACTCAGGGCCGAGGGCTCTACCACATGAATCACAGCTTTACTTCTGATCAAACGTGATACAAATCTAACTCAAAGTGAACCAAAGACAGAGTGGTGAAGGATGCATCTTAATTTGATCCAGTTCAGCAGAGTCCTTGCCACAGAAATTCCATCTCAGTCTTGGGTCTTCCTTAATGTCTCGGACAGATTGTTATTGTCTGGGAGCATGTGAACATGCATACTTTCCTAGGAAATAAAATTCTGAATACAGCAGCTTCAACCTCCATCCTTTGCATCCCCAGACACTGAAGGTTTGCTAGGCACTTTTATGTGAGAAAATCTATGTTTCCACATCCCCCTGCCCAGAATCTTTACAGTTATGTCTTTCCCAGAACCAAACCCTTTGATCCTTTCTAGCTAGAAAAGAAGATAGGAAGTTGGAAAGCTGAATATGTTGCTCAAGTTGAGCATAAGATATCACAAAACATATCAAGGTATCTCTAGTAAAGAACCAACATGCAATTCATGTCAGTGACTGCCAACACTTAATATAAGTTTGTTGGATGATCTGAGCACCAGTGGTTCTCAACTGTAATTCCAGCTACTCAGGAGGTAGAGATCTGGAGGCTCATGGTTCAAAGCCAACCCCAGCAGAAAAGTCTGTAAGACACCATTTCTAATTAACCTGCAAAATGATAGAACTCCAGTCTACTTCCTTGCTTATGCAACGAAGCAGTGACCATAAACTTCTGAATTCAAGTCCTGCTACCTTTATTAGATAAATATCACATGCTTGAGGGAGTTGTCATGGAGTAAGATGTCTTCTTGTTGCTAGCCAGTTCAGTTTGTGTTTCCACCCCGTCAAAGAAAGAGGATGAAGAACAAAAGAAAACAACCAAAAAATATGGAAATACAAACACTCCCTCCTTATCCCCCAAATCCAATAGTAATAACTAAACTTATCTAAAACCTTAGCTATCCCAAAAAAAACAACACCATTTCCACTCACTCTTACTCAGTTTCTACATTTCTAGGTTCCCACTGCACAGGATTTCATTACAGTTTACACAATTGGAGTTTTCTTGTTTGAATTGCATTTAGGCCATAGTGTACCTATTTATCCAAGCTTATATGATATCTATGCTTATTATATATACAAATATATGTAGATATATATCTATTTATATCTATATATATTTGTAAATATATGTATTTATACATAGACATCATATATGCTTTTAGATATTTATGTAGTTTTATGTAGATATATAAGTAGTTTTACTAAGGGGTCTCAATTCCAGAAATCAGGTTAGGAGTACAATGCATCTTAGTCAATTTACCCCTTCCCTAGTTCTGCCACTTCTTTCCACATTACATGCAAACACACACAATACACACACACACACACACACACACACACACACACACACACACACACCCTTGTATCTATAATATCTATCTATCTATCTATCTGCTAGTACTGTGGTTTGAACCTAACTTGCTCTGCTTGCTTGCTTTCTCCTCACTGGGGCTTGGTTCCATTACAACTTGAGATAAATCTCCAGCCTGGCATTTTGCTTGTTGACTAGAGAGCCTTGAAGACTTTTCTACCTGGGCTGACTCAAAACTGTGATTCTCCTCCAGTTCTCAGCCTCCTAAGTAGTTATGATTATGGGCATAAGCACCAGAACCTGGCTGAAATGATTATTAATAAACAGAGTAAGAAAATTGGTCCTAAATTCTCCAGAACAACTTGCAGTGCCTTGCAACATCCTGCCCCTCTGTGTCTTACCTGATGGCTGTTCCTGATGCCATTCATTCTTCCTTTCTTCAGAGTTTCCCATGTGATATCCTCATGTTAGAATTGGGCTGAATGTGTGGAGCACATTTCTGTATTTCAGGTCTCACTAATCAAATATCACCTTCATGAGAAACCTTTGCTGAGGGCCATGCCACTTAAATCGATGCTCATCTGGCACAACTGACATATATCTCCCTAGTTACTTTATTTAAATGTTGTTCTGTTCTCTAGGACATTTTTGTTTAGTTTCTTAAAAATATCTTACTACTTTTCTTTTTCTGTCTCTTGCTCAGTTATGTATCTAAGTAGGGAGCTGAGCATTTTACATAAACTGTGAAATTCTTTTGAAAAAAAGTAGAGACAGCAAGCTTATTTGGGGGAAAGATGTGATTTAGAGAGCTTCTAACTTTCCTGAGTTTCTACTGTGCCAATAGTAAAGCCTTATTAAATATATGCAATAGAACATGGCTCAAGGAACCCAAATTTCAAGGTAATACTCCATAGATTGGGTTTTCAGCTCTACTTTGTAAGATACTTCCTTGAGTAAGATACTACCTTGAGTAAGATACTTCTCGAAGGCTGTCTCCTTATTCTGAACATGCAAAAAGTAACAATAGCAGTATTGGGCAGTTGTACTTAAGTGTCAACTCATAGCCAAGAGCTCAGCTTATAGTGACTCCTTGGTGGACACAAGGGAATGACATGGAGCACTCTGTCTCTGAAGGGCAGTTGTCTTCAAGATGATGGCCTCTCTCAGATTGCTTGTTCAGTGTTTCATGTTGATAGTGATGGCAAAGGCAGAAGTAAGTGTTAGATCCATAAGGATGTATAGGAAGGAAGTTGCCATCATGTATAACTTTTGTTAACTGATAGACCTTGTTGCACTGACAACTAAATTTGTACCTATCGTAAACCACAGGTAGTCAGATGTCATTGCCCATCTTGTAACCCTCTCTATATGCAGAATGCACAACATACAAATGCTCGGTCAATTTCAGATGATTTCCACTTTGTCTGCTCTGTTCAAGCTTGGATCACTTTCAAGATGACAACATGCATTTGTTTCTTTGTTTTTGCTCTTTCTGGGGCTTGAACACCAGGTCTTGTACTCTTGCTTGATTTTTTTTTTTTTAACTCAAGGTTAGACTCTCCCACTTGAGCCATACTTCCACTTTGGGTTTATTGCTGTTTAATAGGAGATAAGAATCTATCAGATTGGAACCACGAGTCTCAGATCTCAGGCTCCTAAATTGCTAGAATTATAGGAACCTAGATTATCTGTGTATTTTAAAATGTTTCGGAAAAGGAGTAATATCAGAGACCCATGGTAACATATCAGTTAGTCCCAGAAAGATGCCTGTGAGTTCTTTACTACCATGTAGATTTTGTAGATCAATCTAACTGGCTTCAGATTGCAAAGTGATTCTTTACCATGGAATTCAGGTTTAAAAATAGAAGCTATTTTTAAACTGTTCGGTGTTAGCGTTGCTGAGAAAACAACAATGCAATATTTGCAACTGGTCTGTAGTGTGGTAGCAATTCTGAGATGCGCCTGGGGGTTGGTGACATTGATTTCAATGAATTGTTTTATTCCTGTCAGAATCAATCCATCAGACAGCCACCTCGTTCTCAACTGTGACTTCATCTTGTTTCCATCTTCTCACTTCTCTCCAGCCCTACAGTCAGTCAGGAAGGGACAGGTTTCCTTGGAGACAGGGTGTTTAGAGAATGTATGCAACCAACGAGTTCTGATTCAGTTATTAGAAATCCTGTATGCTTCTCTGTGGCTCATTTAAAAATGCTTGAAAAAATGGCAATAGATTTAAAAATATAGAATTGTTTCTTTTTAGACATGAGGACAATATAGTCAAATAAGCCTATGACATATTTTTCCATCTTTAAAATAAGAAAATAAACAATTGTTGTGTTTCTCTGAATACATATTTTCTTGCAACAAAGGGAAATGGATGAAGGAAGCTCTTTAGGTTTGTCAGAACAAAGAACTTGGGAATATTAGTTTTTACGAAGACAAAGTCTATATGAATTTAGACTAGTTTGTTATACTACTTGAGGAATACCATGCCTAACATTTTTTCTCTTTTTTATATAAAATTAATAATTTTTTTCTAATTTTTAGCTTTTTAAAATCAGTTTAGTATTTCTGTATAGGGTTTTCATTGGTAAGGTGTGTGTGTGTGTGTGTGTGTGTGTGTGTGTGTGTGCTCACGCAAAATGTGGGGATGCATGCAAGTACTGGAAACAGAGCTTGAACTTAAGACCTCTCTCTCTCATATTGCTTGATTGCTCATGGTTGGCACTTGCCACCTGAGCCAAGCCTCCAGTACAGCAGAGAGACAGAGTGTTTTAGACTTCTCCCATTGTCTAGTTTCTACCTAAAATTCTCTAGATCTTATCTTCCAGAGTAGCTAGAATTAGAGTAGCTATAAATCACTGGTATGGGGGGTCATTGATATGTATTAAATATACAAATGCATATACTTTTTAGGTGTGATACTTGCTTTCTTAATTTTTATTTTGTATGTAATGATCCTGAGGCTTGAATTCAGGACCTGGGTGCTGTTGCTGAGCTTCATTGCTCAAGGTTAGCACTCTACCACTTGAGCCACAGCTCTATTTCTGCCATTTTTGGACTTTCCTGCCTGGGATGGCTTCAAACTGGGATCCTGAGATATCAGTCTTCTCAGTAGCTAGGATAAAGGGGCTGAGCTACCAGTGCCCAGACCTCTTTATGCTCTCTTGAAGGGTGATTTTTTTTTCCTCCTACCACTTATACACAGCAACTGACCACTGGTCATTTTCCAGTTTTAGAGACTTTTCAGAGTCAAATGCTTATAGAACCATAAACATCAGATGCTGGCTGCTTTCCAGGCATTTGCTGACATGATAAAAGGAGGGTCGAGCTTCCTACTACAGACAGTGTTGTTTATACAGCCTAAGGAATGCCTGAGTTAACTCTGCTTCAGCAAGGGGATTGACCCTGCAGGCTGTAAACTATTAACCACAGTGTTCCTTGAACCACAAGGAATAAGCACAGATCTCATTAGGGAGGTCTGTGCTTTAATTCTTGTCATTGAGTCTGTAATTGACCCTACTGAGTGTTCCATTCAGTTCTATAAAGTAAGGTCATTAACAACTCAGGGTGAAGGGCTTGTGCCACACTCTCCTAAATAAGTGCCTTGAACTTAAATACAGAGGCAGGGGGACTTACTCACCTACCTGTTTCATGGATGCTAGGTGGAAACTGAATCCCTACTATTTTCTCTCTAGTCTGCATCTTCATGCCAAAGGCATCTCATCTCTTCTCAAATTACTTTTGCTGAAATGAAAAAAAAAAATACAGCTGAATCAGAGGAGATCGGTTCTTGCCAGTAACTTAAAGTAGTGTACGCTCTGCTCAGTCCTATACCTGGTACTTAAAGGAATATAAAGGGGTCTTACTGTTATATGGGAACTCAGAGGTCTCCTGAGTGATTCCAAAAAGATTTAGTAGCATGTCAGGAGACCATGGTCTGGCTACCAGAGCAGAGGAAAGGCCACAGGGACCTGGAACATGTCAGGGGAACTCCCCTATGGAGTTTCCCTTCCTCTGTAATTCCAGTCTCTGAGGCTGTCTGCTGGTGGCTTCAAGGACCTTGGCACTGGGATCTTGCTGATGCCTCTAGATGTTATATGGGAATTTGGTTGTGAGATACAGAGAAGCCACATCTTGAGAGGTTGAATTGAGGACTTGCATCCTCAAATGCAGTCAATACTGTTAGGAAACTGAGCCAGGAGGATAGTGAAGAAAGAACAGAAAACAATCTCAACAAACCAGATCAACTCTTATGGAGAAAGAGGGAGGCTGTGGTGACCTGAGGAGAGTCAGAAGACAGGAGGCATGGGGCAAGGGTGATGGGTGAAGAGGCTTAAGTAGGGCTATGGTTATGAGGAAGGGTTACAAGGAGTTCAGAGTTCAAAGAGTCTCAAGAGTTTGTGGTACAGGTCTTGGAACCTATTGTTTAAGTCCCACATGATCTGCTTCTAGGAATTCAGGTGCCTCTCACCTAGGAGTGGGCATGGGGAAGTGGAACTTCACCTCTAGAGTTTTCAGAAAGTCCTCATCATCCAGTAAGATGCCAAGATGATGGTGAGGACAAGATTGTGTAACTTAGACTCAGAATCCATATTCCATTACCACCCATGGCACATTTGGTGAGTGCTCAGTGAGCCCTGTACAGTGCATTTTATAGATTTTCCTCCTTTTATTTTTTTTAAATTTTATTGTAAAGATGCCTTACAAGGGATTATAGTTACATGAGTAAGGTAATGAGTACATTTCTTGTCAAACACTCCTATTATTCCTTACAGAGTACTTCTAGTTAAATTATAATCTACCCAACTGGGAGCTGGTGACTCACACCTGTAATCCTAGCTACTTCAGATCTTTGAAAAACTTCATCTCTAAAATAGCCAGCAAAAAGCAAGGCTGGAGGTTATGTCTCATGTAGAACTCCAGACGAGCAAGCAAGCACAGAAGCAAGCAAGCAAGCAAACTGACCAAGCAAGTCAAGAAAGCATGAGGCTCTGTGTTGAAAGTCCAGTACTGCCAAAAATATTTTTAAATCTGTTTTAAAGGTGCTATAACAATTCCATTGTCCACCTTAATCTAGAATTTGCATGCCTATATTGCACATAGCCAAGTGCCTTCTGTTGTAAGCTAATCTTCCTGTCACAATTAACATATAGTTTCAGCTTATTTCTCATCTCTTTCTTCCTCTTCCCCCTTTTACTTTTCTTTAAATATATTTTGTTTGGGGTAGTTTATGAATACAACCTGATTTTTTTCTAATCTTTCCATATTTTTCCAGATTTCAATTAGGTTTCAAGAATAAAATAAAACTATCATATTTTATTAAATGCACCTCTTTCATTCCTTATTTTCCCCAAAGTGCACATCATACTTAAGTTGGTATTATTGTTTCTTTAACCCATTCCCTTTCTTTCTTCTTTTTTCTTTTTGTCCTAATACTGGGACTTTACTCAGGACCTCTCCTTCTCTCTTCTCTCACTTGGCTTTCTTGCTCATGGATGGTATTCTATTACTTGAGCCACACCTCTACCCTGGAATTTTGCTGGTTAATCAGGGATAAGAGTGTTGTGACTGGGTGCAGGTGGCTGATGACCTCTGATCCTAACTACTCAGGAGGCTGAAGTCTAAGGATCACAGTTCAAAACAGCCAGGGCAGGAAAGTACAGAGACTCTTATCTCCAACTAATCACTAGAAAAAGGAAAAGGGAAGTAGAGCTGTGGCTCAAAGTGATAGAGTGCTAGCCTTGAGTGAAAAAGCTCAGGAACAGCACCCAGTCCTTGAGTTTAAGCCCCACCACCCCCCCTCAAAAAAACAAAAAAACAAACCCAACCCCCCCCCCACACACAACATGACACAAACAAACAAAGAGAGTGTTGTGGACTTTCTACCTAGGCTGGCTTTGGACTGTAATGTAATCTTCAGATTCATATATATGTGAAATATTTAATGGCTTTCTACAGGGTTTAAAAATTTTACATATTGATATTTTACAATATGAACCCTTCTAAGCTTACTTAAAAATTCTTATTATTATTTAGAGATTGTTTTCCATGTGAATTATAAAATTATGCAAGTAATAAATATAAGTTATATAAGTATATAGCAATTTATTTCCCCTTTATCCCATTGTACACAATGAACTTTATTTTTCATTATTTTTTTTGTGTGAAAATACCGTACAGAGGAGTTACAATAACATGGGCAAGATAATGAGTACATTTCTTATCAAGCATTGTTGCCTTCTCTTTGTATCTCCTTCCCATCCTTTCCCATACTCCCTCCACCTCCCCCCACCCGGTCTTCCCCTCCCCCCCAACAAAGTTGTAAAGTTGGTTTTTCCACATAATTACCTGTACATTTCATTGTTGCAATGGGTCCACCTGTATCCCTAGTGAAACGATTTGTTTTTTCCCTTCCCCTCCACAAATTATACCAACATCAAATACAGTGAAAGGAGGGCTTATACTGTGGGAGAGGGACATACAAAGCAACATAGAAATCATCTTATAAATATGTTAGAAACAATTGGATGAAAGAAAAAAAAAACATTTGAATACTTATCTTGGGGTTCATTCCCCTAACATCAAATTCCACTAAGGTACACAACCTGAAAGTAGATTTGCTGATTAGAGTGAATGTAGATTTTTAGTTTTATCAGACTCTTCTGGAGGACTGAGGTTCAAGACCAACCCAAAGCAGAAAAGTCCATCTTCAAAATAACTGGCAAAGAGCAGAGCTGGAAGTGTGGCTCCTTAGAGCCATAGAATGGCCCTTTAGCAAGTAAAATGCCCTGAATTCAAACTCCAGTAACCTCCAGAGAGAGAAAGAGAGAGAGAAAGAGAGAGAGAGAACAAACCAGAGAAAGAAAAAAAGAAATATAAGGAAACAAAAATTGAAAAAGAAGAAAAAAACAAAGAAAGAGAAAAATAGAGGGAGGAAGAAAACAAATTTCTTTCAACTTTATTTTTCTCTTTTTTCTTTCTCATTCTTTCTCTTTCTCCCTCCCTTCCTTCTTCCTTCCTTCCTTCCTTCCTTCTTCCATCTTTCTGTCCTGTGTCTTGAACTCAGAGCCTGGGCTCTGTTCCTGAATGTTTTGCTCAGGGCTAGTAGTATAGTACTTGAGCTACAGCTCTACTTCCAACTTTTTAAAAGTTCATTGGAGATAAGAGTCTCATGGACTTCCCTGCCCAGGCTGGCTTCTAACTGTGATCCTCAGATCTCAGCCTCCTGGGTAGCTAGGATTACAAGGTAATCCAGACAGCACCTGTCTGAAAACAGATTTCTTGAATCATCAAATGAACACAGTAGGTTGGTTAACACAGGTAGGGCTCCATGTGGTCCTGATTTATTGTTTATTATAACAGAAACATATTGTGCAAATGTAAGAAAGGGGATGATTCCCTACCTCCACCACTACTCCAATTAGTTCATAGCAGTAATAATTGGAAGGAAAAACACAACCTAAAAAAGAGGAGACTGATATTTCCATTTGGACTTAGTCGTTGATGTAAAAAAACTTAACTATTTAATGCAGATTGGGAATTAGAAATCATAAGAATAGTGAGTGCCCTGGATTTTTTGTATATTTCACTGATATTTTTGATGATTAAACTAAAAATTGTTAAGTCTGTTCACTTGTCTTTTTCTTTCTTTCTTTTTCTCCACTACTGAGGTTTTTTGAAACTTTGTGCTTTCAGATGCTTTCATGCTGAGCCATGCCTCCAGCTCTGCTTACATGGTGGTTATGTTTAAGATAGTCTTATTTCTTGCCCAGATACACACCCAAACCTCTATCCACCTATTTCAGGCGGTTTCTGGAATGACAGGTTGATGTCACAATGCCCAGCTTCCCTATGTTAAGTGGCTTTGTTAAACTTTTCTGCCCAAATTGACCTCCAAATCATAGTCTGCATGTGGCCCAGGCTGAAAAGTGGATATAACTGTGCCCAACTATTGTTGGAGAAGAGATCTTGAGAAACTTTCTGCCCAAGCAAGCTGGCCTCAAACCAGGATCTTCTCAAGGACCATGATTCTCCCAATCTCCCCCCCTCACAGGTAGTTAGGATTGTGACCATTAGCCACCAGAGACCAGCTATCTTCTTTTGACTGTTATGTATATGCTGGAAAGGTTTGCATAGAAGTAATAACAACACACATTATTTTCCTGTCTATTATAAAGTTACCTATCTGAATGACCAGATGTTTTGTGTGTTCACAGTAATGATTTGTGTATCTATATGGTTTGTTTTCTAAATTTCTGCCTTTTCTTGTCCTTCTTAGTTATCACCCACTTATAAGGAGTTTTTCTCCACTTATAGCTAGTTCTAAGCAACCAAGACCAGAATTATATCACAGACTACAAACTACACTTGATGAATAAGTAATTTAATTCTCCTGAGCCTGTAGTAAAAGTCCCTGATCCCAGCCTTCCTTTTAAGAAACAAGCCATGAGGAACTTATCCTTGCCTGAGCTCTCTTGTTCTGGGCCCCCAAACCCATCACTTTTGCCAAGTCTTCCTTCATGGGAAGTGAACTAAAGATATATACTTCAAACCAGAAGGATTTCCTGCAACCCAAATGCTGCAAACCATGCTACATCTGGATACAGATTTCTCCAGTCATTAGACGGGAATATCTAGAGAACTAAGAAGAACTGGGCAAAATTCTTGAATAGCTTTAGGTAATTTGAACATGCCACTTCTTCCCTCAGTGAATGTCATTAACCTTATGAAATTATTCTGTAGTTTTACCTAATAAGTCAGAATCCTTGAGTATGGAAACCCTGCCAAAAGGAATACTAGTTCTCTGGGCTTCTTTAGTCACTGTGATTGGGAATGCAGGTGATTTCTACCAACCCCTTACTTTACTTATTCCTGAGATAGACTGTCCTTTCTTGTAGCTTTAAAAATTTCAAATGTGTATAACTGAACATGTACAGATACTGGGAACAGCTAGAGAAAGCACTTTAAAGTTTTTATAAAAACACATTGAAAAATTATTTAGTCATTATGCATGTTACACTGAAGTTTTCATTAAATAATAATGAAATATTTTGAATTTGTTAACATTTTAATATCCTGAATCTCCTTATTTTTGTGTTATCATACATAAGAAATCATTGTTTCACTTCTTACTTCTTTTCAGCATTCTTTATTATTTAATTCTTTCAGTATTCTTTTCAGTATTCTTATTGATGTTGTCTTGTTTTTGGTATTGGGATTTAATTCAGGATATTCTGCTTAGGAATAGGTGTTCTATTGCCACTTTTTACATTGATTGTTTGTAGGGTCCTGCTTTATGTCAAGACCTGACTGGACTTCTGCAATCCATCTTGCTACTTGTGTCATTGAAATGATAAGCATGCTTGGTTATGTCCCCCTTTCCCTCCCCAGAGTTGGGCTAACATGGCAGCCAACTATTGGTTGGTACAACCATGGTGCAACGCGGCAGCCAACTATTGGTTGAGATCTTGTAAATTTATTATTATTATTATTATTTGTTGATCATGGGGCTTGAACTCTGGGTGAGGTTCCTGTGCTCTTCAGCTCTATCAATCTTTTGAGCCATGGCACCACTTCTTGTGAACTTTTACGTCAAGACTGGTGTCAAACTGTTCACACGATCTCCAAACACATCCTGTTTAAAATATTTTCTTTTAGCTTTTGCATTTTCAGAACACTTCTAACAAATCTGTGACTCAGTGGTTAGAGGGCTTGCCTAGCATGCATGCAGCCCTGGGTTTGATTCCTCAGTACCACATAAAGAGAAAAAGCTGGTATTAGTGCTATGGTTCAAGTGGTAGAGTGATAGCCTTGAGCTTGAGCAGAAAAAGCTCAAGGACAGTATCCAGGCCATGAGTTCAAGCCCCAGGATCGGCCAAAAAAAAAGAAAGAAAGAAAGAAACCAGAAATGGAGCTGTGGCTAAAGGAGGGCTTCTTCAAAGGATCTCAGGATCAGTACCCAGGCCCTGAGTTCAAGCTCCACAACACACTCTCTCTCTCTTTCTCTCTCTCTCTCTCTATATATATATATATATGCACACATATATAAAACCTTAGGGCATAAGACAGGGGCTAATGTCTCTCCCACATGTATTCCTACCTACTCAAGAGTATGAGCTCTGTAGATCACAGTTCAAAGCTAGGCCAGGCCAAAAAAAAAAACAATAATAATTGCAAGACTCTTATCTCCAATTACCAAACAAAATCCAGGACTGGAGGTTTGGCTAAGGTAGTAAACATCAGCTGTAAGTGAAAATGTCAATTGGGAATGCAGTGCCCTATGGTCAAACCTGATACCACCATAAATAAATAAATAATAAAGAAGCCAACAAATCTATGTGTAGGATTTAATACATATGGGCACTGTTGAATATGTACAATATATGCAAATACATATGATGCCTGTTACCTTACTGTTATGTTCTCTCTTCAAGGGTGAGCGCTTTCCTACTACTCATGCACTCATGCACACCCAACTGACCAGTGGTCATTTTCCAGTTCTAGAAACTGAGAGTAACATAGATAACATAGTAAGCCGTCCACCTGTGGCTCTAATGGTATGCACGGTTGTCGTTTCTTTCTTAAATGAATGCATTGCTTGTTTGTTTTGTTTTTATTTTGTTGCCCATTCTGGGGCTTGAAACCTAGGTTCTGTCCCTGAGCTATTTTGCTCAAGGCTAGCCCATTACCACTTGAGCCATAGCTCAAGTGTCTTATGAACTTGGTTGTCTGGGCTGGCTTCAAACTGTGACCCTCAGATCATAGCCTCCTGCATAGCTAAGACTGCAGGCATGAGCCACTGGTGCCCGGCTTCAATGCTTATTTTTAATTTATAGACTGAAGTCTAATTGAAATTTATTGTATACTTATTGAGTGATTGTTATAACCCAAACCTTATGCACTAAGCATAATTTCTTAATTGCCTAGAAAACACTGCCTTCCCCTAATAGATTTTATTTTTCATCTAGTTGCAAGGAATGAATTCAAAATGCAGGATAGGATAACTTATCCAGAAGCTAAGTCAATGGTCAAAGGGCTACAATATCTTTTGCATCTCAACAAATGAGTACTGAATAAATAAATAATTAAAAAGAAAGAGAAGGATATTATCTTTCATTTACCTTGTAAGATATTGCTGAAGAGGTAGAATTTTAAACTAAATACTTAAATAACATTTGCTTTGAACAGACAGATGTGCAGAAGAGACATTTCCAGCATGAGTGAAGATGGGGCTTCACTTCGAGGAGTTTCCAGCAGATTACTTAGGCTGAATATGAAACACCTGTTTTCATGGGTTCCTCATAAGTGAAACACCTTAAAATAAATGAAGGGCATGTTCTCTGAGAAACATTGCAATTGCATCTTGAAAATTACACTTAGGAAGAAATATATTCCATAAAAATTTTTTGACCTAATAGTTGAGCTTTCTTTTATAATTTGCTCAGAGGGAAATCATATCAAAGATTAGCTATAAAATCTAGCCAGTAATCATGGATAATCTAGTTTATGTTAGTAAATTAAGATTACAATTAATTTTAAGCAACCATGTGTGATCACTCAAGACTAAAGTTGATTCATTATCTGATTTCAACACTTCCTGCTAACAAAATTTACCCTACTTATTCAGTTCTCATATTGACCTTTCATGTTTGTTTATAAGAAATCTGCCTATGACTGGTGCTGGGGATCTGCCATGTTCTTGCCCTGTTATTGAACCTGCCCTTGGCCAAAGTTGTCTTCTCTTGTGGCATCAATTTAATTGGTCTTCCCATTCCTCATCTTGCTTTGCTGAGACGTTAGTGTACATTTCAAGAATAGTCAATTCCTCTTTACAAAGTTGCCACTACTCAAGGAACTAGAACTAGCTCTATTTTGGTTTAGATGGGCAGCTGGTCCTGAGGCATAGCCAGAACAAAAACAGTACTATTGTACTTAACATCTGTGAAAGTTTCTCACAAGCTAACACTTGGTATTTTCTCTCTTTTTAGTTCCTGCAAACAACTCCCCAATAACTTTCTCAAAAAAAAAAAAAGTAATGCTTCCAGCCAACAGACAGGCAGATAAACCAACATGGGCAACACGAGACTAACCACATTTGCTCACAGGCAGCATGAGACTAACCATATTGGTTCCACAGCCCTGTGCAAGCACAGTGCTTTATCTGTATTCTTTCATCCCTTCCCTCAAGAGCCTTCTACTTTCTTCCTCATATTCACACCTGAAAATTCAAAATATTATGTAGCTGTTTTTGGCTTGATTTTCTTAGTTACCACCATAGAGTTAATCTAGTTTACAAAATTTGCAATTAGAAAAAACATTCAGTTAGGAATAGCTCATAAGCTCATACAAAGGAATTAAATACATCCATCTTTTGAAAAATAAATACATATATCTAAATTAAAATAAACTTTTAATATGTGTGGATTTCTTTTCCAATTTTGACCTTCAAAGTTCTCTCAAAATTTAGAATTTACATTTCTACTAATATATATTAATGCATTTACTTAAAGCAGATTTTTTCCTATGTAATATATATAAATATATGTGTATATTGTTTTATATATTTGATTTCATGTATGTACTGGGGCTTGAACTCAAGGCCACATGATCTCCCTTTTTCACTCAATGATGTCATTCTATCACTGGAGCCACACCTCCATTTCTGGCATTTTGCTAATTAATTGGAGACAAGGGTCTCTCATATTTGTCTGGGCTGACTCTGAACCCAATCTTCAGATCTCAGTCTCCTGAGTAGCAGGTAAGAGCCACCAGCACTTGGCTGCATTTGGCTTTTAAATATTAATCTTCATAAGAATCCTGGAGTTCATTGTGGAGGTGATGGTGAATTAAGGTACACAGAGCCTGAAGGAATTAATGCATCTTCTAGTATGGCTCTAATGATGGTTTTGATGTGGTAATCTTTATTTCTCAGAATCTATTCATCCAAAAAGTTATAGAAATACTTCTGAAAAGTATCTGTAACTATTTTAAAAGAGAAAGAAAAAAAAACAAAATTAAAAGAAATGATCCAAGTTCATTGCTGTCTCCCACAGAATCTACATTAAGAAAAATGTCTTGGTATTGAAACATCCTTTGCAATATTGAAAAAGTGATATGTATTATTTGGTTAAATTGCACATATCAGGAAGAAAGATAGCTAATAAGGACGCTACTTGCTGCTCATTCTTCTTGTAACAATAGACTCAAATGAATAATTGCATGATAGCAGGAGATAGGGCTTCAGTTTATCATAGAAATGCTCTTAATTAGACTTGCTACGTCAGTGTATGTCTCATCTGAATTACCCATGTATTATTGATAAACTTTGTGGGATTATTTTATATCTCATTGATTCATCGTGGTCTGATCAAGGCCCACTTGTATCTTGCAATTTGCCAAGTATGGCTGGTTGGTTGGTTCACTGAAGTTCATCAGCTTCCAGTTCTAATTCCGGATGTCACTGAGGTATGAATATATTAGGTTATTCTACAGCCCAGAGGTTGAACCTTTATGAGCTCTCAGTATTTGATAATTATAATGAAGATCACAAAACTGCAAGATCTAATTAAGTTTGGAACTTTCCAAAATTGACTTTCTGTAGAAAATTTCATGCTGAATGAATGTGACAATCCAGAAAATTAAAGAAATTGCCTCTTGCATGACTATATTTCATTTCTCTCTTCATATACCAAGGCAGAGAATCCTGAGGCTGAAAACAGGGTTGAACAACTTCTCAAATTAAGAACAATTTCGTACATGACCAAGATTTTAATATCTATCTCATCCAAAAATAAAATTTATTCATAATAATATTATTCATAGGTATAAGAAGTTTAATTTCCAAATGTTTTACCATGTTCTCTTGCTTTTTTCTTAGATCCTCTAACATAGCTGTGATGGTATCTCACGTAGCTGTGTGCATCTGTGTAGTGAACTAGGATGTTGTGTGTTCAATTAATAGTAAATTAGATTTTTGAGCCACTTTCTTCCTTTGAAAGGAGAAGGTACCTCACAAAATTCTTGTGTGGATTAGAAATGAGCAACTCAGTCTGACTTATTCTACTACATGTTTGTTTATTATATCAAGATCTCTATATTTGTCAAGATCTCTTGATCTACTGGGACTCGGGTTTTGTCCTAAAATCCAGTCCTAGGCTGGATATCTGCTGCTAAGCAATTGTGCTAAATCCACTCTGGATCCAGGGAATGAGGTAACATGAGTATCATGGCAACAATATTTACTCTTAACAACCAATTTAGCTGCATTTTCCTTCATGAATACAAACATAACCAAGAAGTCTTATCATCACCATAGCCTATAAAATTTGTCTAGAAAATGGCAGACTTGTTCTGTTTGTCCTTTTATTCCATAAGAGAGTAAAGCATCTCAGAGAGTTTATGTTTTTAATAGCCTCATATTAAATGTGTGTTTTGGCAGGTCTTACCTGAATTGACTTCTAGTTTGTATTCTGACTTCTCAGTTTTATCTCCCTTCTTTTCACCTAATTTTATCCAGATCTGCTCTAACAATACCATAGAATAATCCATACTCCGTTAAATATGCTAATGTGAAAAGTATCTTTTTCTAATAAAGTATCTTTTCTAATAAACTCTGGGATAGATACTGTTGGAGATACATTAGTGGTAAACTCATGAATCCAAGTCTTTGTCTTTATGGCTCATCTGTTCTAATCAACTACTTAATGTCTATACTGTACTTGCTGTTTAATAGTCATCTTTCACAACTCCTTGACACTGACTTATTCAATACTTACAGGTGGATAGTATAAATCCTGAATATTGCACCTAAGGAATTTAAGGAAAGCAATTACACACTTTAGTATTTCTCATAATGTAACTCTGTTGAGGTCATATGTTTTTCATGGTTCCTCTAACCATTAGGCAACCTCTTCCAAATACATGTAGAAATGGTCCTGTCTTCTTGCTTCTCTCTTCATGTCAAATATATTTTAATGAATGTGTTGAAAGTTTAAATCTCATATAAAATACTGAGTAGAAAGCCGATAATGCAAAGGTCCTGAGTTCAAGCCCCAGTACTGGCATGAAAAAAATGTTCATGCTATATTTTCAGATGTCATAGGATGTCAGATATCCAACATTTAAATTATTTGCCTTAAACAATTGATTAGAATAAAAATAATATGAAAATGTAATGTCTTTCATATTTTTAAAGACTTTGATAATCTGACAAAATCAGATAATTTTGACCAAAAGCCAAAAGCCATAGACTTGATCTGCCATCAACATTTTGTGAATTTCAGGGCTTTGAGGAAACTTTTTGTTTTCTTGAAAGACTCTCAAGAATCAAATGTATAAATCTGGAAGAATTAGAACTGTTATCAAGTAAACTTGTATAAATTAATTGACAATATGTTTTATGACAAAAATTGAATGAGGTTAGAAAATAATTATAAATGAGAAAACAGAAAAAAGGCAAGACTGCTCACTTCTCTATTTTCTTCTCCTTACCCACACTTTTGTCTCTTCCTCATCAGAAGATAGAGGGTCCTAGAATGGGAAGCTTTGTTCTGTTCGTTGCTGAATATCTTGTTCGTTTGCCAATTTAGACACAGAAATGTTCTATAAAGTTTCAGTGAATGAATGGTTACCTGGACAGCAAATGAATGGAAGAAACATTCAGTTTCAAAATAGTGCTGGCTTTCTCAGAATGGTTCTGAATACTCAAGGAAGGTCCTTGTTCATGACCAACACTGTTATAACATGGACTTTGATTTGATTACTTCTTGACTATTGCCTAGGCCAAAAAACTCTGTAATGGTAGAGATAGTGTTGTTTTCCTTTTTCTTAAACCACAAGTTGAATAAATAATGCGTGAATTGACAGGTTAAAATTAACAATGAACTGGGTGATTAGCAGGAAGTATTTCACTATTTTTATTAGAATCAAGTTGAGGCTACAGAATCATGGAAGTAGAAGAACTTTTACCTGAGATTCTATGTTCAGATTCAGTTAATTCTTTTCCCTCCCTTCTAGAAAAAAAAAAATCAGGCAATTTTGTCTACTCTAGAAAAATGTAAGCAGAAAAATCACATTTTTAATACTTCTTTTTTATTGTGAAAATACTGTACAGAGGGGTTACAATTACATAAGCAAGGTAATGAGTGCATTTCTTATCAAGCATTGTTGCCTCCTCCTTTGTTCCCCCCAGAAAATCACATTTTTAAACCTATATTTCAATCCCTTTGTGTCCTTCTGTGAACAACTGGTTCCCAGTAAATGCTTCTTGGTTGCTTTTATTCAGGCTTAACCCCTCAAAGCACAGTTTTTAACTCATACAATGCTTTAATTAAAAAACTATGGAGGGCTGGGAAGGTGGCTCAGTGGTAGAGCACTTGCCTTGCATGCTCAAGGCCCTGGGTTCGATTCCTCAGCACCACATAAGCAAAAAGAAAAAAGCCGGAAGTGGCGCTGTGGCTCAAGTGGTAGAGCACTAGCTTTGAGCTGAAGAGCTGAGGGACAGTGCCCAGGCCCAGAGTTCAGGCCCCATGACCGGACCCCAAAAAAAAAAAAAAACTATGGAAAGTTAGCTCCCATGATACACTATTGATCACTAAAATATATCCCTTATGCCTAAACAAAACATAACTTCATAAACATTCCCTCTTTCCCCAACTTTTCCAGCCACCATTCTACTCTCCAGTCTCTAAGTGTTACTTTTTAGATTCCACACACAAATTGGATCATACAGAATCTGGCTTTTTGTATGTGCCTTATCTTAGAATAATGGTTTCCTGGTTCCTTACATTTTACAAATGATGATAGAATTTCATTTGTTTGTAAGGGTTGCACAGGATTCTAGAGTGTATGTGTGTGTGTATATATGCATATATATATATATATATATATATATATATATGAGAAAGGTTAGAGTATTTGAGGCAGTGACCATTTGTTGCTTGTTTCAGAGCAGAGCAACACGTGGTGCTAAACCACCTGGTTGTGTGCCCTTATAAGACCTGCAAATCCTTAGCTCGGGGCTCTCCTCCTGGGCTCCACTGTGTCTGAGTGTAGGATGAGGCCAGAGCTGCAGCCCGTTTAAATAAAACAGCTGTAGAGTCTGACTCTTGGTGATCTTCTTGGTGGGGGTCCTGCGACCTTGGCATAAAGTATTAGTGGGGGCTCATCCGGCTCCCTCCAAAGACCCCCCCGGAGACCTCAGACTCCAAAGGTAAAACAGCGTTGTCTTTGTTAATTTGTCTTGTCCTGTCCTTTGTCTGTTTTACTTTTGTTTTCCCTTGTGAGGAGGGCTGCTCCGATTCGTAAAGGGTTGTCAAAGCGGACACGCTTGTACGACAACCCTGGAGGAACTGGGAGAAGTCCCAGATCCTCTTGTGGGGCAGGGGTAACCCTGCAGTGTGGAGCAGGGGTCCTTGGAACCCCACCGTGTGGGGCAGGGAGGAACCCCACTGTGTGGGGCAGGGGTCCTTGGAACCCAGCCATGTGAAGCTTTTTTTTTTTTTTTTTCGTAACTGTCAGGCCTGCGCGGGTTTCGTTTGTACTGTTTATTGGTTTTTTTTTTTTTTTTCTTGGGCTATATGACTGACAAGACTGGAAACCATGGGCACTACTCCATCTAGCCCCATGGAAAGAAACTAAGAAAGAAGAAATTGTACCCCCTGGTTTTTCAGGGAGATAACTTGGAAGAAGAAATGTTTCCTCCCCCACACTCTCCTTCCCAGGTTCCTTTTGCAGAACCTGAGAATGATCAAGAGGAGGAGGGAGCTATAGAACCCTCAGCACCTGTCCTTAAAGTTTCTGAGGGGCCAGTCACTGGATGACACCGTGGTATCAACCCCCCTTATAATGCAGCTGTTTTTCCCTTTTGCGCAGTAGGTCCTGTGGATGCAGATGGTCAACAGCAACTCCAATATTGGCCATTTTCTATCAGTGATCTATACAATTGGTGCACCCAAAATGCCCCCTTTTCTGAGAAACCCCAGGATTTAATTTGTTTGCTTGAAACTATTCTCTTTACTCATCAGCCCACTTGGGATGATTGTAGTCAGCTTTTACAGTTCCTTTTTACCACGGAAGGGAGAAACTGTATCTGAGAGGCGGCCTAGAAACATATCCCTGGCCCCACAGGAGTGCCCATCACAGATCCTGCCCTGATCACTGCCCATTTTCCTGAGATCCGATCAACATAGGACTACAATACGGTTGAAGGTAGGGAGCAACTCCTTGTCTACCACCAGGCTCTGTTGGCAGGTCTCAAGGCAGTGGCTCGCCGACCTTCAATATGGCCAAGGTTTATGATGTAAGACAGGGAGGAAGTGAAAGTCCGGCAGCATATCTTGCGTGGTTCATGGAAGATTTAGTCAATATACCCGTATGATCTTGAGACCCAGGAGTTGGCTCAGATGATTATGTTTGCCTGTATAAATCAAGCTGCACCAGACATAAAGCGAAAGTTGCAGGCTCTAGACAGATTTGGTGAAAAGTCTATTAGGGATCTAGTAGCTGCGGTGGAAAAGGTTTACAATAAGAGAGAGACAGAGGAGCAAAGACAGGAAAGGAAGGAAAGAGAACATGAAATTGAGCGTGAAAAGAGAGACCGGGCCAAGGAAAAGAGGCTAGACTTGTTGGACTTGCCACTGTCGCATGCCAAGCATACCTGGTTCACAGGCAGCCATTTCATTCAAGTTGGAAAAAGGTAAGTGGGCACAGCACTCCCCCAGGGAATGTCTGCACAAAGAGCAGAACTAGTGGCACTAACAAAAGCCTTGCAAATGGGAAAAGGGAAGAGACTAAACATGTATGCAGACAGTCAGTATGCTTTTGCCACTGTGCATGTCTATGGAGCCATTTACCAAGAGAGGGGGCTGCTGACAGCTGAGGGAATGTTAAGCCTCATCCAGGCCATATGGGAACCAGCAAATATTGCCATTATGCACTGCCCTGGCCATCAAGAGGGAACTGATTCAATAACCAATGGAAATAACTTGGATGATCAGTCAGCTAAGGAGACAGCCTTCCAGCCCAGACCGGAAGTACTGACTCTAGTAGACCCAGGGCCACGAGCTTTGCCTCCTGAGCCTCAGTACTCCCAAGAAGAGTTGGAGTGGATAAAGAAAATTCCCATGGCCTATAAACCCCCTGACAGGGAAGGAAACAAAGACTGGTGGAAAACTGGTGAAGGGAAACTTATTTTGCCACAAAGATTGGGCAAGGGGATTCTTAAGAGAATTCATTGGGTCTCTCACATGGGAACCCGAAGAATGCAGGACTTGCTTCGACACTCAGAACTAAAAATTAGGCAAGGAAATCAACTCATTGAGGACATTGTTAAAAATTGTAAAGCCTGTCAGCTCACCAATGCCCCCAATCAACCGGTTACAAAAGGAGCTAGCCTCCGTGGAGATAGGCCAGGTGTGTATTGGGAAGTATACTTCACTGAAATTAAAACTGAAAAATTTGAATATTAATATTTGCTAGTTTTTGTAGACACCTTTTCAGGAGGGGTTGAAGCCTACCCAACAAAGCATGAGACTGCGAACGTCGTGGCTAAGAAGATCCTGGAATAAATCCTACCCAGGTATGGCTTCCCACCCACCATCGGGTTGGACAATGGACTGGACTTCGTCTCAAAAGTAAGGAATAGCCATGGCACTGGGGACGGATTGGAAATTGCACTGTGCTTATAGACCCCAGAGTTCAGGGCAGGTAGCAAGAATGAATCAGACTCTAAAAGAGACCTTAACTAAATTGGCTTTGGAGACTGGTGCAGACTGGGTATCGCTCTTTCCTTTTGCCTTGTTTAGAATAAGAAATTCACCCTATCGGCTTGGCTTTAATTGCTTGCTGATTTGGATGATAATGAATTTCTGTGTAGGCTTGACTATTTACAGCTGGTGCATAAGAGTATGTGGCCCCAGCTTAGAGCATTATATGATTCTGCTTTTATTCCTATCCCCCATTTGTTTAAACCAGGGGACTGGGTGTTTGTTCGAAGGCATAACTTGAGATCTCTGGAAGGGACCTTACATGGTGCTATTGGCTACACCTACTGCCCTTAATGTGGATGGCATTACTGCTTGGATCCACTGCTCCCATGCCAGACTGGCTGACCCCTTTGCCCCAGATGACCATGGGGAAACATGGGAAGTCTCCAAGCATCCTACCCAACCACTCCGCATACGCCTCAAGAAAAGAAAAATGGACTGATTGTTATTGGTATACACGTTCAAGATCAAGAGCTGTAGGAATTTAGTTTGGGGCCAGAGCCACAAGATTGTGGCTCAGGACCATAAGTCAAGGGGGGGGGGGAATGAAAGGTTAGAGTATTTGAGGCAGTGATCATTTGTTGCTTGTTCCAGAGCAGAGCAACACGTGGTGCTAAATCACCTGGTTGTGTGCCCTTATAAGACCTGCAAATCCTTAGCTCGGGGCTCTCCTCCTGGGCTCTGCTGTGTCAGAGTGTAGGATGAGGCCCGAGCTGCAGCCCATTTAAATAAAACAGCTGTAGAGTCTGACTCTCAGTGGTCTTCTTGGTGGGGTTTCTGCAACCTTGGCATAACATATTTATGCTTTATCCATTGAAGAACACTTAGATTGCTTCCATACTTTGGTTATGTGTATAGTTAATAATAATCATTTGTTAAGTAACATTGTATATTCATAATTGTTGAATGAGTAGGTTTCAAATGTTTTCAAAAAAGATAGCAAGTACTGAGGGGATAGCAATATTAATTAGATTGATAAATGATATGTTTATTTTTTTCTGCAATATATAGTTATCAAAATATCATCTTATATTGAGTAAATATTTGCAATTATTATTTGTCGATTAATATCAAAAAGAAAGATGGAGTAAAAATTAACATTTAATTTTTGCTATTCCTATGTCATTGACACCCATCTGTGCTCATCCTTTGAAATGATGAACAAATAATTAAGTCTTCAAAACTATTTCATCTCTTTTTCATATTCTCTCCTGGCTCCCTCCATTCATTGTACCATTTGGTCAAAGCAATAACTGTTAAGAAAAAGTCCATCATATGTAGGTGAATGTACCTACAAAGCAAATATAAATGTCCCCAATACATAGCATATCAGCACATAGAAGAATGTGACAGAAATGATGTTGCTAAGAGACAGCAGTATGCATGTGCTTTGCAGATCATAGAAATCACAACTTAAATACTTTTTTTTTCTTTAATTTATTAGTTGGGTTGCCTTGAGTTGGGGGTTAAGCTTTTGTTTTGTTTTTGGGAGAGAACCAAAAACCCTCTATCACAATGATTACTTGCTCTTAGAAGGTGTCCCAAAAATGATGGCAATTGTTGCTATTCCAGTGACAGGGAAAGCATAGAGAATGACCTAATTTTGCTTTCAAAGTCTTTACATAGGTGGTATTTAAACTGGAGTTTTACAACAGATGTCCTTGGATATTTACTGAGAGATATATTAATGAGACAGTTAAAGAGAAATTTGAAGGTCCAATAAGTAAAGGTGGGGTCTGAGTAACAGGAAACCAGGAATAGAATTGTGGAGGGGCAGAGAATGAGGTTGGGTAGATAAAGAGGGTCCATAGACTCATTATTCATGTTCTATCTACAAGATGTTGGAGAGGCACTGAGAAATTTTAAAGCCAGTTTAATGTAATAAGTGCACAGATGCACTGTGTTTATGTATGATAATATTGCAAAATGCCCTTCATGTTACAAATGTATGTTAACTTGAAAAAAACAAGCAAACAAAAACAAGTATATACTACTAATAGAAAAGAAAAAAAATGCAAGCATTCCCTTTTTAGTATGGAAGGTTTGTTGAAACCAGTTAAACAACATAATCTTGAAAATGCTTTGATTGTATTACACTGGAATAGCACATGACTCTCTACACATCTCCCAAAATTTGTTTGCTTGTTTATGAATTACAAACATGCAGTAATTTATGCCACATATATCATAAAACATATTCAAAAATAGCATTTAAAAATATTCTATAAAGTTGAAAAGCCTGTAATTCTCTGTTGTGCTATTACCTTCTGATTAATCCACTTTCAAGGAATAATTTGTATTTTGGAAGATGAGTATAACTCCTGATTTCAAAGAGTCTTTACAATTTTGAGACTTTCTAAATTCTTGTCAGATATAATCACAGTTTTATTTTCTTAGACTTCATAATTCATCTGACAAAGAACTTGTTCTAGAAATAGATGTTTTGTTTTTACATTTACTTGAGTTTTGCTTGTGTTTGCACCGTGAGGATTATCCTTAATTTATGTTTTTTGTTTTGTTCTTGCTCTTTATGGTAATTATTTTTAAGCCTGAATCATCTGGTGAATGCTGATCCCATTTAAATGTGATGGTAAAATGTGGTAATCGACTTGCTAAGTACTGTGGCGTTTGGAATAAATTAGAAGGAAATAAAGACATAGAATGTCAATTCCTCCACATTTGGGAACCCTCACTCTTTCTGATAATCTGCCAAGTGATTTGAATTTATGATGTACAAGATAAAGTAGGGTGCAAGATAATTCTGTTTGCAACAGAGAAGTTCAGTTAGTTTTTCTAACTTTAAGACAAAAAAAATGTATAAATAGAATGAGCTAACATTCTCTTCTCATACCCTAACAATTCATCATTAGAACCTCTGAGGTTTGCACATATCCTTTTGAGAGTTTGACCCTACAGGAGAAAAGAAACAAGCTATTGGAGATGAAATATGAAAGTAGATGTGGTGCTGAGTCAATTTCCTTTAATGATTTATGTTAAATTTAGATTTTTCCTTTCATATAAAATTTCTACCATTATGGCTTACTTTGGCTCCTTCCTTATATCTAAACTACTGAAAGCATATTTATAATTTCAAGTTCTTTTAATTTTCTTATTTGTGTTTATTTACATTTCCTGCATTCTTTACATATCCAGTATATATGGATATATACATTAGGAGGAATAAGCAGTGAAGATATATATATATATATGTATTATGTCTATATATAACTTTTATATATAATTTTTGAAATATCATTTTAAATAAAAATATGAACAAATATAATATTCTATTTGAAAAATGTTTTGTTTTTTCAGTTATGAGAATCTAGTGGATTATAAGTTATATATTGAAAATACTTAGTAATTTGTGTTGAAGAGCATGGCAGAATCTAAATCAGCTTTAAAATTTTAAAAATCTACTGATAATTTTTATTTATTGTTTCTTAAATATATACAGATTTACCATATGATACATAATGTTCAATATACATAAATGATATTACCGTTATATTTACAGTTTATAAATGTGAAACCCTGGGTTATAGAATTGTGCTTCATTGATTATTCTCATTTATTGAGTTTTGAAATTGCGAAGTTTTTAGTACCTTATAGGCAAGTTTTGCTTCTTTCAATGATTTCTTAACAACCTGGCTAATTTTTTCCTTTTTGGTTCCTTACCATTTTAAACTGATTCATTTATTCTTTAGTATATAGTTTTGTATATAATTATAACTGTCTTCTACTATGTAGCTAGTGTTTTTACTTTAATGAATTTTACAACTTTGGGGAGGAGTGAAGGAAGGGCTGGAGGGAAGGGATAATGGGAGAAAACAGGGAAGAGCTAACAATGCTCAACAAGGAACATACTCATTGCCTTACTCATGTAACTGTAACCCCTGTGTACAGCATTTACAATAAAATAAAATTTAAAAAAAATAACAAATTTTAATTTGAAAGTAATATTTTTCAATTTTTTATGAAGTTGTTTTGCTTTAAAAAAACAACAACAAAAAACCCATTCCTTCTAACTGATTGCTGTTGGTTCACACCTGTAAGTCTAGCTATTCAGAAGACTGTGATCTGAAGATCAGGGTTCAAAACCAGTCCGGGAAAAAAATTTGCTAAGTTTTTTCTCTCCTATTAGGAAGCAGAAAGCCGAAATCGGGGTTGTTGCTCAAGCAACAGAGTTCTAGTTTTGAGCAAAAAAGCGAAGTGGGAGCCCAAGTTCCTGTTTATAAGCCTCAGTACAAATACCAGTACTAGAAAACACATAAAACATGAAAACAAAACAAAACAAAAAACCCTCTTTTCTGTTGCTAAATTCTTGAATAAAAATCTTTAAGTTTTCTCAAAAGCTGTGTACATATGACCATATAAGATGATGTTAAGTGAAATGAACTCCATGATACAGACACAAGAGGTTTTATCTTTCTTGCTGTTGTTTTTAATGTACTTATAACATACTATGTGGTTTTTTTTTTGTTTATATGTTCTTCCCCCATGGTATAACCCCGATTTTCACTGTATTTGATTCTGGTGCCCTGCATCTTTTCTAATTTGAGGGGGAAAGGGAAATAACAAAAAGCTGAAATAAGGATACAACCCATTGTAGCAATGAGATGTAGAAGACACTATGTTGAAAATAAACTTTACTACTTTGGGTGGGGGAGTTGGGGAAGGAAGGGATGGTAGGGTAAAAACAAAGGAGGGGGTAAAATGCTCCTTAGGAAATGTACTCATTACCTTACTCATGTAACTGTAACCCTTCTGTACAGTATCTTCACAATAGAAAATATATATTAATAAATAAATTAAAATAAAGAATGAAAAAAATAATGTCTGCTTTCTCTGTGGTGGAGATGATATTCCCAGTTAAAAGACTAAGAGTTTTACAGTTATAAAATAAATGACTTGAGAATAGCCAGTCTGCAAAGGTTGCATACTATGTGATTATAAACTTTGGCTATTCTGGACAAAGAAAAACTATGAAGACAGAAAAATCATCAATTGTTGCCAGGAAATTAGGGGAGGCAGGAGAGATTTGGGTGGATTTTTGTGACAGTAAAACTTCACTACGTAATATTTATTGGTAGATCCATGCCATTATATTTGTCAAAACTAACAGAATGTGCAAACCAAAGAATGAATAGTTATGTAAACTACAGACTTTAGCTAATAGTAGTGTATAAATATTGGCTCATCAATAATAGCAAATGTACTACACTAATGCAAGATGTTAACATGGGTAAATGGGAACAAAAACTCAGAGAGCATATGGGAAGCTCTTTCCTCTCTACTCATTTATATTTTTTAATCTGAAATTGTTCAAAAAATGATACAGTATAATAATTCTAAAAACATACATTCCCTAGTAATGAATATTTCTTTTTTAGGTATGGAAGTGATCAGATTCCTTAAGGAAGTATTAGAGGATTGTTTTTCCAGTTCATGAATAACCTAGTAAGTAGGCTGCCCAAGCCAGTATTAATTTATGTCTCTTGTCCTGGAGTAATTATTAATAGCATCTTCTATTGCTCTCCAAAAGTGTACCATTTAGACAATAAATTATATGATGATTCTGCTGGTAACCTACAGGCTTGACTTTCAAATATGAATTACATGACTTTCAAATATGAGAAACACTTTCTGAGCTAAGCAGGTTGGAAAACAGAGTATAATAGATGTCCCAGGTTTTTCTTTTGTGACTTGAGAAGAGGCTTGTTTTTTCAAAATGATAATTACTTTAGGCTTTGGCTCAGAAATGACGGTTATATTTAATAACTGGGAAGGAATGCTAAAACACATCAGTAGGGCTATCATTAAAGGTGTATATCAATAAAAGTATATGTTAGAAAGCAATAGTCTTGTTTGCTATGAAAAGGAATTGAAATAATTTTCTTGACACAAAACATGGGCCGGGCGCCTGTGGCTCACGCCTGTAATTCTAGCTTCTCAGGAGGCTGAGATCCGAGGATCGCGGATTAAAGTCAGCCAGAGCAGAAAAGTCCATGAGACTCTTATCTACAATAAATCACTCACAAAACCAGAAATGGCTTTGTGGCTTAACTGGTAGAGCACTCACCTTGAGCTGAAGAACTCAGGCCCAGAGTTCAAGCTCCACAACTGACAAAAAAAAAGAAAACAAAAAGAAAAAGAGTATATTCTTGGTTCTTGTGCTCTGCTCCTTGCCTTGCTCCCAAAGATACCAAGTAAGAGTAATTGTAATTCAGGCTATAGCAGTAACTTGGTTGTGTCATCTGAAAAAAGCAATTACTCTTTTTGAACTTCAGTTTCCCAAATGGTAGCGTGAGACCCTCGAGTTAGTCTGCTTATTTGCAGCTATAAAACAAAACGGTTACCTAGTCTGAAGTTTTACATATGCCATTAGAAATTGAGAGTATCAAGAAATAAGGTGGAAAAATAAATGATGCAAGAAGGTAGAAGCTTCTGAGACATTGTTAGAATTCACGTTTCTTAGAAATAATTTTATTGTTATTATTATGGTGTTGTACAGAGGGAACTTGCATTTCTTTGAGAATCTTGCTGGAATCAAGTGAACTTTCCTACTGAGAACAGCTAAAAAATAGATGAACTACATCAAACAACTGTTTGAAGGAATTTGAGAAAGGCATCTAGCACTTGAAAAGCTATGATTACACAGAAAAGGAAACCAACCTCCCATGCTTTGCTTATCCTTTCTGGAAGTTAGGTGATCGTAGTGTCAGGTAGAAGGTAGAGAATCCAGGAAGGGTTTTATTGAGAGCAAAGGAGGCATCACAGCTCTGGAAACTGGAAAAGAAAATTTTAAGGTTTAGGGCTATCAAGAGTCCAATTACTGGAAGTAACTTGTCTCTCAGTGTTTATTTCACATATGCCATTCTAAAGCTGCACAAGTTGAGATACGGTTGTTGGTAGTCTCATGATTCCAAGGAAGAAAAACAAATGAGAAAACAAACAAATAACAGGTGTAGGATATATAAGAGAGAAAAGACCTATCAAATCCTCTAGATTTTCTTTTATTTATTTATTTATTTTTATTTTTAATTTATTTTTATTTTTATTTTTTTGGGTCCAGTCATGGGGTCTGAACTCTGGGCCTGGGCGCTGTCCCTCAGCTCTTCAGCTCAAGGCTAGCGCTCTACCACTTGAGCCACAGCGCCACTTTGGGCTTTTTTCTTTTTGCTTATGTGGTGCTGAGGAATCAAACCCAGGGCCTCAGGCATGTAAGGCAAGCGCTCTACTACTGAGCCACCTTCCCAGCCCCATTCCAGATTTTCTTTGGCCAGTATCCTGTGTTACAGGATACTGTAGTAGTAGATATAACTGGGATAGAATAAGAATTACCAAACTAGCTTCATGTCAGCTCAGCTTCAATAAGACATTTTGTTACCTAGCTTAGTGGAGAAGATGGCAAACTATTATTTGGATACTAATGAATCAAAGACCCCGAAGTCAAAGCAGATACCCTAAAAATATTACAGGAAGGAATAAGAGAAACTCTAGGGCTCCTTGACACAAGCCAAAATTTTCTCAATAGAGACCCAGAAACACAACAAATAAAAAAAAAGGTTGGATGAATGGGATTGCATGAAGTTGCAGAGCTTCTGCATGGCAAAGGACATAGCTAGCAAGATCAATAGAAAGCCCACAGATTGAGCAAAGATCTACATACACTAGCCATACAATGGACAAGGGTCTTATATTTAAAATAGACTTAAAGAGAAATTTCACTGAAGAGGAAATAAGAATGGGCAGTAGACACATGAAGAAATGCTCAATTTCTCTAGCCATAAAAGAAATGGAAATCAAGACAACACTGAGATTCCACCTCACCCCAGTTAGAATGGCTATAATTAAGAACTCTAATAACAACAGATGCTGGAGGGGATGTGGCCAAAAGGGAGCCCTACTGCATTGTTGGTGGGAGTGTAAAATTCTTCAGCTACTTTGGAAAGTAGTATGGAGACTCCTCCAAAGACTCCACATAGAGCTCTCCTATGACCCATCAATCCCACTTTTGGGCATTTACCCAAATGACCACAAACAAGACCACACTAAAGCTACCAGTACGACTATGTTTATTGCAGCATTATTTACCATAGCTAAGATATGGAACAAACCAAGATGACCTTTAGTAGATGAATGGATCAAAAAAATGTGTGTGTGTGTGTGTGTGTGTGTGTGTGTGTGTGTGTGTATGTGTATAATGGAATTCTATGCCTCCATCAGAAAGAATGACATTGACCCCTTTGTTAGGAAAAGGAAAGTCTTGGAAAAAATTATATTAAGTAAAGTAAGCCAGGCCCAAAGAAACTTATTTGCACGAGCTAGTATAAGTCTAGGACAAGCAGAAAAGGTCAAAAGCTATGTACATATAACCGTATAAGATATTAAGTGAAATGAACCCCAAGATAGGGACACATATGGTTTTTTTCTTTCTTGCTATTGTTTTTAATTTATTTATAATATAGTATGTGATTTTTTAAAAATTTCTTTGATATGTTCCTCCCTCACAGTATAACTCCTGTTTTCACTGTATTTGATTCTGGTGGCCTACATCTTGTATATACATTTTTTTCTAATTTTGGGAGGGGAAGGGAAAAAACAAAATGCTTAAATAGGGATACAGGTTGACCCATTGTAACAATGAGATGTACAAGACACTATGTTGAAAATCAACTTTACAACTTTGGCAGGCGAGGGGGAGAAGGGGGAAGCAATAGTTGGGGAGGTGGGGAAGAAAGGGATGGTAGGGGAAAAACAAAGGAGGAGGCAACAAGCCTTGATAAAAATAATGTACTCATTACCTTATTCATGTAACTGTAACCCCTCTGTACAGTATCTTTACAATAAAAAACATATAAAACCTATTATTTGGATACACTAAATATTTTATATATAATGTATGCATCCATTAAAAATATATATGCACACACACACACACACACACACAAAACTCAGGTCCAGACTTCACAAAAAGAAAGAGTAGGAAGCAATATGAAGATGCAAACCACCAGTATTTAAAGCTTTTAGATTTTAAACCCCAATGGAAAACTCTAAACAATTAAGGAAAGGTAGGGAAAGCTGCAAGGATGATTTATCTAATCTTTCCAAATAACAGTTACATTCATTTAGAAAATATTTTTTGTAATTTCACCAGTTGTAGTTCTCATTCACTAAAACTATAAAGAGAAATACTTTTCTTGTCAACTAAAAAGTACAGAGATGAGTAGGTTAGTTTTCCATTGCTGTGACAAAATAGCAAAGGAAACTGGATTCAAAGAAGGAACGTCTCATTTGTGCCTCATGGCTCATGCCTGTAGATGTTTCAGCCCCTGGTCAACCAGCTCCATTGTGTTTGGGCCTGTGGTGAGACAAAATATCCTTGCAGATAATGTGTGGTAGAGTAAGGTTATTCACCTCACAGCAACCAGGAAGCAAAGAGAGAAAGGCATCCTCTTGTAGGATTCAGCCCCTATGACCTGATTGCCTTCCACCATGCTCCATCTCTTAAAGATTCCACTATGTGGACCAAGACTTCAACACATGAGCCTCTGGGGGAGATTTAAAATGAGAATCATGACATTTGTTAAGCTTTTGTATGGATTTCTTTCTGGTGTTCATTACAGATCCAACTCTACTTTGTTGAGTCATTTGTGAGCCGTCATGAAGGTCACTAATGGCCACAGTGATTCTGGACTTCACATGTGCACAATTTTCTCAGAAGAAATGAGAGAAAGCTGCCGTCCAGAAGCTTCCTCAGAACTATGAGAAACAGTTTGGATCCTAAACCTCCCTATTTCTCAAAACTGGAAAAAAAATTGAGTTAGATGTTTGTTAAGAAAACCAATCATTTTGATCAATATTTCTGACAAGTGAAATAGGAATGTTCTCCTTGGTTAAAATAAAATCATCCCACTCGAGCAGAAACCTATATAATCTGACAACAGCATATAAAACACAGTGAAAGAGCAAGAGAACTAAAAAGAAAAAAAAAACAGCAATGCTCATTGGTAAAGTGACCATTATAGAAGAAATTGGAGTACAAAACAACAACAAACAGAAAAAAAAGTTTCAATGGAAGTGTTTGAAGCCATCATAATTTATACTGAATATTAAGTACAAAGGAAAAAAAAAGATGAAAAACCTTGGTAATTTGGAAGTATAAAGTAAATGCAGATATTTGCAATTTAGTTTTAAAGTACTTGAGGAAAATTGCCACCATCACAGTATTAATTTGCACATTATAAATCATTTGTTCTTACAGCAGTCAAATCAGTAACATGGAGGAAATTCATAGAAATATTTTTAAAAAAGATAAAAAATGAAAGAAATAAGATATTATGGATCAAAGCTAAAGAAATAACATGAAAAGGTGCTATAACAGTGATAGAGGCTATAAATTAGAGATGAAGCCCATCATAGCTGCTAAGGGTGAAGCTCAATGGTTGAGAATTTGCCTTGCATGAGCAATGCCCTGGATTTAATCTCCAGCACAAGAAGAGATGAATATATAAACAAGCACCAATGACCATCAAAAACTGATACTCATTAAAGTATATGATAATACAAGACATAATGTATTCCAAGATATATTAGAAAATTCTCATGAAATGAAAAAAAATAACTGATCCTGTTCAACAAAACATCTTACTATAGCACAAGAAAAAAGGTTGATAAAAAAATACTTTTTTAACATAGTGTCTTGTACATCTCATTGTTACAATGGGTCAACCTGTATCCCTATTTAAGCATTTTGTTTTTTCCCTTCCCCTCCTCAAATTAGAAAAGTGTATATACAAGATGCAGGGCTCTGGAATCAAATGCAGTGAAAACTTATGGGAGGAAGGGAGGGAGGAGTTGAGGAGGTGGGGAGAGAAGGAATGGTAGGGGAAAAACAAAGGAGGAGGTAACAATGCTCCATAGGAAATGTACTCATTGCCTTACTTATATAACTGTAACCCCTCTGTCCACTATTTTTACAATAAAAATGTATTAAAAATACTTTTTTAGATGATCAAAATTTCCACAAATATATGCACAAACACACACATCACACAGAAAAAATAGTACTAAAATAAAAGAAAATGCATTAAATATATATTAATAGATTAAAATTTTATTTGTTCAAAATCTCAAATTTGTATTCACATGTATGCATGTTTATGTAGATATGCAGATGTGCATGTATGGAATGTATATGTTGTACATGTGTAGGTGTACATGCATATGCAGTGTATATGTGTGTGTGTGCATATGTTCCTGTATTAGTGAAGAGATAGAGCATAAGTCCATGTTGTTGGTGAAAATGTAGAACAATATGAAGGTTGGAGAATGGTTGATATGCCTCGTGAACAGCTCTAGCTACCCTACTTTATTATTATTATTATTATTAACTCTACAGAAAATGGGACATGTGAGTATTAGTCCACGTACAATCATTTTTGTACTGAAGTAAGGAGGCCAGGTCTGGCTGGCGCCATATTGGCCACATGGTGGATGGTAGGGTCTTGTCTTGTCTTCCTGCTGGGGGAACGAACTGCCCTCTTCCCCATCACCTGCCTCCCAGGTAATGGGCATGCCCTGACTCCTGGAGGCAGGGGCAGGCACTTGGCTGATAGGTTACTGAATCTGTCAGTCTGGTGCCTGGGACTGGGAATTTCCTGAGGATCTGCCCCCTGTGCTGACCGATTTAGGCCTGGAACAGCCTAGTTGTTGGACTCCATGCCACGTCTGTCTGTGTGCCTCTGTGACTGTGTCCTGTGTCCTGTCTTCTGGCTCGTCTCCAATCATCATGGAATCCCATTTCAGATCTCTATTAGAGGGAATTGGCTTGTTGTTATTGTTATTTCTTTCCTCTTTAGAATGTTTCCTAGCTGTGTTATGTGTATTTGCACGTTGCAGGCCTTAGTAACACAACTGGCAGCCTGCAGCCTGTTAACTGTATAATAAAGACTCCAATATTCTATATTTTAAGATGTGGCTTCTGGAATGATTTACAACATTACAAAGCAAATTAGCGTAAGACTGGATATTATAACTATTTATGAGCATAAACAATACTTTGGAGGAGATGGGGACAGAGTCTTGCTGTGTAGCCCAGGCTAACTTTAATCTTTGATCCTTTTGCCTCAGACTTCTGATTTTTAAAGATTACAAGTGAGTACCACCACTTTATGTTGGATGAATTGTTCTGGTGTGGATAGTCAGTGAATGCTGGAATGATGGAAATCCACTTTGTTATCAATACATTTCTTATCAAGCATTGTTGCTGCCTCCTTTGTTTTTCCCCTACCATTCCTTCCCTCCCGCCTCCACAACTACAGTGGCTTGGCCTACTGGCTACCTTCCCTCAGGGGATTTTCCCTTCTCCAACCCAGACTCCAGACCAGAGTCTTAACCTGCATCTGAAAGCCCACTTCCCTACTCCATCCCCAAGGGTAGCCCTTAGCTACTTACAAAACGGGCAGGAGACTTGTTCGAATTCCTGGACCTGCCAGATCTTCACCATAACCTCAGTAGACTCTGAACTCCCAGCTACCTGCAACCCTGTCTCCACCCCTTGAATCCTCCAGCACCTTGTGACCCTGGTCCCTAACAATTATCCTACTTAAGCCCCTCCACCCCTCCTGCCATTAGTCAACTCCTCTGGTCTCCTGACTCTCCTCAGGTCACCATGGCATCCCTCTTTCCACTCTCCATTAAAGGGCATCCCTCTTCAACTCTCCATTAAAGTTGATCTGGTCTGTTGAGATTGTTTTCTGCTTTCTTCATTCTAATACCCTTGTGACTCAGTTTTCTAACAAGAAATGGATGTACAGGGATAAATTTTATCTATTGCAAGAATTAGGTAAGGTTCACAGATATGTCATGGGGAGAAGGGTAGATTCCTGACAGCATACACTGAATATGATTTTATTTGTATGAGCTGTAAAGTGTGAAATGATGTCTGAGAAATTATTATTTTGAATGTTTACAAAAAATTAGAGAAACTATAAAGTAGAAACAAGGAACAAATCATGAAACACACACATGCACGCATACACACACATATATATTTATATACATATATATATATATATATATAAATAAATGAAATGTTAGTTAAGTACCACAAGTGGATGTAATTTAACAGAAATTTATTATACCATACATTTGTAGGAGAGAAGTGCAGATAGATCCACTTGGTCAACTGGTTCATATATTCCAGTATTTACTAAGATGAACTCATTACTCAACATGCTTCCATCTGGAACCCTGGAGAAATTCAATTTCCAAGTTAATTTAAGGATTATAGGGTGAAGGTCATTGTGTCCCTTCCAGCAGCAGGAAGAGAGTCTGATGGCTCCTTTGTTTACCTGCATTCCTTGGCAACCTTCTCCCATCTTCAGATCTCCAAGAGTATTAACATTCCTAAGGCTCCAGTCTCTTTCACTTTTACTACATGCCTTCCTCCACAGTTTTGATTCCAGCTGGAGAAAATCCTGTGTGTAAAGGAATTGCAGCAATAATTGGCTCTAAAGAACTAATCTAGGAAAACTCTCTCCCTTCGAAGATCTGTATATTTCATCACATCTGAAAAGTACCTATGTCTTATAACAATGAAGTAAGGAGACTAGGTCTAAAATTGAGACTAGGTCTTTAGTTGCCTTGTTCTCAAAACCATTCTGGTGCCTTGCTGGGTGGAGGGGGCTTTCCACTTCAGCTGTGAAAAGCCTGGAGATGAGAGAGACCATTCATTGAATTGCAGATGACATGCTGTTTAGCCCCAGTAAAGCTTTGCTATAAATAACATTCACCACTGACTGCTTCCCCTAAATCTTCTGATGTGCTTGCCTCTGATTATCTCCTTAAATGGTTTGATTCTCTCACCTCTGAATAGCCCTAACATGCAAAGCTTAAGCTGACCCATGAGCTACTTCCTTAGATGGAAAGTTCTGCCTGTACTATATTCCCATATAAAGTCTGTTTTTGTTAAGTCTTGGTCTCCACCCAAACATGGGATTTTTGTTCTTTAAAAAGCTTTAGTCAGGGGCTGGGAAGGTGGCTCAGTAGAGTGCTTTCCTTGCATGCATGAGGCCCTGGGTTCAATTCCTCAGCACCACATAAACAGAAAAAGCAGGAAGTGGTGCTGTGGCTCAAGTGGTAGAGGACTAGCCTCGACCTGAAAAGCTGAGGGACAGTGCCCAGGCCCCACGACCAAAAAAAAAGAAAAAAAGCTTTATTCAAGGGCAGGGAATATGGTTTAGTGGTAGAGTGCTTGCCTAGCGTACATGAAGCCCTGGAATCGATTCCTCAGTACCACATAATCAGAAAAGGCCAGAAGTGGGTTTGTGGTTCAAGTGGTAGAGTGCTAACCTTGAGCAAAAAGAAGCTCAGGGACTGTGCCCAGGGCCTGAGTTCAAGACCCAGGACTGGCAAAAGAAAAAAAAAAAAGCAGCTTTATTCAGGCTCTGCTCTGGGCTTTGAGACAAGAGTCCACCTGCAGACACTGGCTCTCCAATAAAGACTCTCAATATGATGTCTTAAAATGTGGTTTCTCTGATTTCTTAAGACTGAATTCCAGTACAACACACAATACAGTTACAAAAATTGTGCAGATAAAGGTGTAGGGTTTTTTTTATGGGCGAGGAGGGGGCAAAAAATTATATTGCCTAACAGAAGAAAAAATAACCTAAGTAATCACTAATGTAGAAAAGCAGAAATAAGTTATAAAGTACATTTCTATGCAACTAAATGTGAGAAACTACTGAAGTGGATTATTTCCTCAGAAGATACAATATTACCTGTTAATATCAAACAAGAATTCATATCTAATTCCTAGATAAGAAGAGGCAGGAAAATAAATCAACAGGTTAGAAGGAATTAAAAGAAAATCAGACTCCTTACAAGAACATTAGTCCAAATGGTTTCACAGTTTATTTATGCTGGAACCTTTAAGATATAAGTAATTTCAATGGTATCTACATGATTCCAGAAAATCAAGGAGAGTGTATCAGCTTGGTTAAAAATACACAGCCCCTCATCTCACCATTTGTGTTCTCTATATTTCAAGGGTCTGGAAGCAGCAGTTTTGTTAGCAGCTGGTTATCTCTCCTATTTGGAGGAACTCAGGATTAGGAATGGCCAGGTGAGAAGAAGCCACACTGCTTCCTACAGTGGTGGCTAGGCAAAAGTTATCAGGCTAAGGCCCATGAAGGACAATGATAGGAGGATACAGAAATGGTGATGACCACATCAAAAACATGGAGATCTCCCCAACAAGAGCTCCAGTGGCTTTTTCTCCATAACTTTTCTCTTTTGCTCATCTAGCCTTTGTAAATATTTTGCAACATGATTTCCTATTTCGAGTCTATCTGCTTGAAATACCCTGAGTGGTTTTGATTCTTCTTGTTGAAGCCTGACAGATACAGAAGGTAAGCTTTTGAGTGATCTTTATAAAACCCATTCACATTGATCACATAATCTGACGAAGGCAGCATAAAAAGAAAACTACCAGTCAGTTTTATTCATGAATGTCAATGCAAAACTTCCAGTAAAATAAAATATAAAATATTTAAATAAAAATAGAATTTAATGAATAATTTTTGAAGTAATAAATCATGAGCAACTGAGGCTCATCCCAAAATCATTTATCATACTAATATATCAAAGGAAGACAGAGAACGAAATAACAGGTATAAATTTTCCAAAGAGGGAGATGAATTTACTTTTTATGCTAATGTCCTTATATAGTGCCAAAGAATCAGCTGAGAAGCTATTACAAACAACATGAATATTTAATAATGTGACTGGCTGCAAAATTAATTTATAAAATAATTAGCTTTTATTTTGAAAGCAATAACTGCTGTGAAAGAAATACCTCAGTGAAAAGTAAGGAATAGAGAAATACTAAAACTAAGCTTGTGGAAATGTGTTGAACTACAGGAAGTAGAGTTTGGCTTCCACTATGTAGAGATGTGAAAATGTGTACCTGTGCATTTGATGGCTCAGCACTGAAATATTATTTGTTTAATCTACAAAACCATGCTTCCCCATCAAGATACCAATCTTTACAATTTTATTCTTCATTTTATTTATTTTTAGAATATAAACTATATGAGTCTGAGGTGATACTGAAAGAAAATAGAAAAAAATGTGGGTGGACTAGCTGTGTCTATGTTTACAATGAACCATGGCTGTTAGAGTAATCAGAACACCATGGCCCTGATACAGGAGAGGGTGGTAACGCTGAAAGAGCAGGAATTCCAAAGACTCTACCACCTATGTGAATTGGATATATGATGCAGTTGACATTTCCAACTTTGGAAGCAAGCATTTCATCATCAATTAGTGATAGTATAGGTTTAATTAATGTCTCTTATTATATCAAAACAAACTCCAGACTAGTAAAACATTATACAAATTAAAATTATGAAGACTATACCTGCATTTAAGTGAACTACTTTTTATTCTTTGAATAAATAAGATTTATCCAAGAGTAATGTAAAATTCAGAAAAGGCAAAGTAAGGGGCTAGGAAGGTGGCTCAGCGGTAGAGTGCTTGCCTTGCATGCATGAGGCCCTGGGTTCGATTCTTCAGCACCACATAAGCAGAAAAAGCCAGAAGTGGCTCTGTGGCTCAAGTGGTAGAGTGCTATCCTTGAGCTGAAGAGCTGAGAGACAGTACCCAGGCCCAGAGTTCAGGCCCCACAACTGACCATTAAAAAAAAAGAAAAGGCAAAGTAAAATGCTGATATAAAATAATATATTAGAATTTTCTACTAGGGAAGATAAGTAGATAGATGGATGTAGAAAGACAAAGTGCACATATTACACTGGGCAACATTCATTTGGAAAACATTTCAGCCAAGAGAATTAGACATCTAATATAGAGAAAAACACATTGAAATAAATGCATTGAAGAATAGCACAACATTCCAACAGGAAAACAGGTAAAAGCACAAACAGAATTTAAAAAAATCTAATAACCTTAGACATTCCCTAACATTCTTCAAAATTAATGAAATACAATTTAAAGTGATGAAATATACTTTCTCACCAATCTCATTTGGAAAAATTAAACCAATCTATAATCTCAGTGTTGGTTAAAAAAAGAAGATAGTAACTGATGTTTGTAATCATGTGTGGTAAAACAATATAATATGTTGAAAAATAATTGACTCCTTTTATACAAATTTAAATATATTCCACAAAGAAATTTCAGAATTTTCCCTGTAGACTTTATTTATATATTTACAACAAATATTTATTTATTTAGCACATACTATGTGACATTCTACACTAACTATCAAGGACACAGCTATACTTACGATAGAATCTTTTCAAAGAAAGTTAAAAAATGTAAAGTGTACTTTTGCTCATAATGATTGAACAACAACAAAATATGAGTGATAGAAGAGTATGTTTGTGTTGATAAGCCATTCAGCATGGTGACATGAAAGCATTATAGAAGTAGGTAACAGAAACTCTGCATGGTGAAATACAAATGCACACCCAAAGCTGGGTGTTTCAGTTTGAAGCTAGCCTGGGCAGACTTCATCTTCAACTTAATAGGTCAAATAGTGGGCTTTGGAGGCTTGGCTCAAATAGTGGAACATCAACTATGAACAAGAAATTCAAATATAAAAAAGCACACACAAACACAATCATATAGCTGTAAAATAAAATGTCCGGTAGAATGCACAAATTACCTCTGGGAAATGGCATGAAGCAGGGAGGATGAGAAACATTTCATATTTACACTATAGAATTCCTAATGGTTTAATTTTTTCCTATAATTATATATTAAGTTTTTAATAATTAAAATATGATTATAGATCCTTTAAAAAGAATTCTCTCAAAAGACTTGCTGCATTTATGTCTGTGGTAAGATCTGTGGGTGAACTCCAAATTTCCATCTTCCCCCATGGGGAATGGATTCCTGCCTAATTAAGCAACTCAGCCAGCAGGGAAGGAACAAGCAACACTATTTGGAATGCCTGAACTCCTTAGTGATGTGGCAACCCATCTTAGATCGAATTGATTTTCTTCTTGAACTTCAAGACTAAGTTGCATTTTCACTAATCCTTTCCTCACCTTAGTGGAGCCTTATTGTGAAAGTTATTGATGCTGTTGTTTGGTATTTGAAGGTACCAGAGGTAGACCGCTTATTTATTCTGTAATCCAAAAATGACCATAATGTGGGTATTTGAATAATCACCATTTTTATTCAGTGTCTGGGCTACACCATAAGAATCTATGTCCTTGACTTCTTCTTGGTAAATTAACTTTTTCTGGCACCAGTGATGATCCCTTGGCAGCAGTACTCTGACACTCATAATAAAACTTCTTTCTTACACAAAAGAGGCTTCCAGTTCTAGAAAGATTTCACCGCTCCATTTATATACTCTGATATTCTAGAATGTAGTTGTATCTACAAATGTGATGGATTATATTTTACACACGATGACTGTTTTCAGTGAGATGAGGAACCTTCCCCAGATGAATTGATACCTGGGCTCCATGCTGGGTCTTATGCATTAATCATGAAGTACCATGCTTATGCAAATTTGTAGAAGCCCAATTAGGCAGAAAGCATGGAGCCCTGGGAATAATATTATGGGCTATTGGGCCTTTGAAATACACTCCTTGGCCAAATTTTCAAAAGCAAAGCAGATTTGAGATGCCTTTTTACTCTTGAAAACAGGTGTACAATTGTCTTCTTAGTGCTTATTTCATGCCTTCAACCCCAACATAAAGCTTTCTCCCAGTTGGCTTGATTTTTCCCTCGTTGCTGAACAGGAGGAATGAAATTCTGAATCACTGACAAGAAAATAAAATGTTCATTCAAAATCAAGACGTGCTGAGAATATTGAGTATATATAATATTTGAGGGGTTGCCACCTATTTTGTGTGTTTCATATATTCAGTTTTCCTCTGGCTAACTCTGCCATCTCTTATATGTTGTGTGATTAATCAAAATACTCTGCTTTCTATTTTGCAAACCTTTTGAACACAATGCAAATACTATATGAGGAAACCCAGAATTCTGGAAGACAAGCTCTCTTTTTATTTAGCTTGCTTCCCCTTTTCAAGCTGAATTTTGCTAACTTGAAACTTCTGGTGATTTACCCTCTAGCTTATAGTTTCATAAGACACTTGGTGAATCTGCAACAGTATTTGGAGAAGACATAGATCTGAGTGGGAATGAGTATGGATAATAAAAAGACTAGCTTACTATCTTCCCACTGAAATGACATGAGGGCATTTTCAATGTGGTTATGTCCACACTAATAATGGTTAAGATTAGGCAGATAAATTCATAAATCAAATGTTATCACATAAGGTAAGTTCATAGATTAGGGAAAAGCTTAACAACTTTTTTAATCACTGTAATAACACCTTTATCTCTTAATTACCTACTTTAATATAGGTGTCAAACACATATTTGAGTATTTCATTTGACTGGAAATTAAATTTTTGCTTTTAGTAATTAATTTTTTCAGATAGCTCATTGTGCTCTTTACTCAGGTTATCTAGGTCTTCAATATTTCTACCTGTGCCTCCTCTTAACTGGAATTATAGTTATGAAGCACCATGTTCAGATTGTTGGTTGAGATCTGGATTCTGGAATGGGCAGGCCTCAAACCAGAATCTTCCCAATCTTTGCTTCCTGAGTGGCTAGGATTAAAAGTGGGCACACTACTGTGCCTGATTCTAGCTAAGGTTCTTAAAAACTCCATTGCAATCATCAAAAAAATCTAGGAAATATCTGATTGCTAAGTTGTTTATGATATAACCCTTGTTTCTATGTAACACTCGCTGGTGTTCAGGAATGGAATGAAGGACATGTGAGAATGGAGAGACAGGAGAGGGAAGACTGTTGGGAGTTGAGGCGAAGTGAGACGGAAAGATGAGAGGCCTCAAAGTGGTGGGGGGTGGGGAGAGACTCTAATGGATGTCAATTAAAGCTCCTATCTGAAAAAACTCTCTATTGGAAAAGACTTTTTGACTTTAAAAAATATTACTAACCCACAGCTTGTTGAGTATGCCTCCAAATATGAGAGCAAAATTTTATACATGTTGAAAGCATGCATAACAATCCAGAGTTTCCATATATAACTAATTAGGGTGTTCAATAACAGACAGCCCATTAGCACAAACAACAGCATGGCCTTGGGAGGTTAGCCTAATTGATCTTTTGGACAAAGTTTCTTAATCCTAATCACAAAATGATCCTTCCCTCTATGTGCCTCTTGCCCTCCTTTATGCCTAGGCTGTGACTGTAATAATTTCAACTTTTTGTTTTAGAATGATCACTACACCTCATACTATGAAGTCTACAGGAAGTAAAGTTAGCAGTATGATTCTTCTTTCACTCTAAATGTACAGGTTAAGGGCTGGGAAGGTGACTCAGTGGTAGAGCGCTTGCCTTGCATGCCTGAGGCCCTGGGTTCAATTCCTCAGCACCACATAAGCAAAAAGCTGGAAGTGGCACTGTGGCTCAAATGATAGAATGCTAGCCTTGAGCTGAAGAGCTGAGGATCAGCGCCCAGACCCAGAGTTCAGGCCCATGACTGGACCCAAAATTAAATAAATAAATGTACAGGTTAAGAAAACAGTACCAACAAATGGACATGCATTATATTTCCTAATACTTTAAGTTGTTATGGGAAAATAATTCTATTTGCTTAGTAAAAATAGAAACTTTTGTACTATTGAGATCTCTTCTCTACTTCAAAAAATAATTCCATGCCCTTTGTAGTGTAATTTTCATAGGTGATCACTTGCTTCCATAATATATGTATATATATATATATAAAACTACATATAATATAAATTATACATATATGTGTATGCATATGAGGTAACAGACAAGATGTCCATCCAGAATTATAGACACTATGCTGAACAGGGAAGGCTCAGACAGGATATCCTTTTCAGTAAAGTTGATCATTCATCAAGGAAATTCAAAGAAGGAAATAGAACAAATTGTAGTTTCTTGATATACTATTTTATTTATTTATTTGGTTCTGGTTCTGGTACTTGAACTCAGGGTTTGGGAGCTGTCCCTGGGCTTTTGTGCTCGACTAGTGCTCTGCCACATTTCCCACTTTTTGGTAGTTTATTGGAGATAAGATTCTCATAGACTTTTCCATCCAGGCTGATTTTGAACCATGATCCTTGGGTCTCAGACTCCTGAGTAGCTAAGATTACAAGCATGAGCCATTGATGCCTGGCCCCCACAGATTCTTAAGATGAAATTTATCTCCATTGTGAGATAGACTTCCCAGATATGCCAGATACGCAATACTGGGATCCATTTTGAGATGTTTTCAAAGCTTAATGTAACTGAGAAGACTTAATACAACTTTCTTGTGAGGGATAGGATGTTTGAGACCTGATTAGGGTGAGATGAGACCATCAGAGCAGGGACCACATAATGGAACATTGGTGGCTTTTCAAAAGGAAATGAAACTACAGAAGAAACAAAGCCAAGCTCCATGCTTCTTATTGAGTGAAGTCCTATGCCACTTCCAAACTCTATAGGTCCTTGAACTTCCAGAACCAGGAGCCAAAACAAGCCAACCCCTGCCCACTCTCCCCACCCCTCCCAACACCCCACCCCCATCTTAAAACTTGTAGTTTTGCATTATTAGAAAAAAAAAGGATTTAGCATACATTATCTTCTATTACTCATCATGTGTTTATGCTCATTAAATCCTCCAATTATGTTGATAACCAACCTCAAGTAACAAAACTCAGCATGAAATGTTTCCAGATACTTTACAGCAGATTCCCTCCATTCTGAACTTAATCTTCACCTTTTCCAATTAGGCACACATTCCTCACTCTATTTAGCTACCACATTCTAGTAATAAAAATATAAATACTAATGTGACTGGGCAGCTGATCTTAAAATGTGATCTGGGGATCCTCTTGGGAGATTATTGATACCCCTCCAGGAGTTTCTCATTGGTCAAACTAAGTTGTTTAAATATTACTTGTCACTTCTACTGTTGTCCTCTAAAAGCATACAATGGAGTTTTGAAGAAGCCGTCTCATATGTAATACAATCAAATGTGAATCAAGCACATACCAAACTAGTTGTCTTCTATTAATCGAACAGTAAAGAAATTTGCAAATCTATTAAACATTTCCCATTTCGTACTGTTTTATTAATAACTTCAATTACCTCAATAAAATGCTTTGGTTGCTAAATGAGTGCATTGCTCTTTTAAAGTAATTCTAAGTAAATAATGAAATGAATGTCCCTAAAAATGTCTTAGCAATTTCTAATATTTAAAATATTGACAATCTATAACTAGCAGAGATAAAGTTCTTTACACATTTTACAGATTCTGACATCCATACATGGCAGACTGGGTGGTTGGCAGAGGAAGGAGGGCAGCGCTGGTGTCATCTGTAGCCCCAGTGTCTCAAGGTGCTCCCCTGAGGTTTTGCAGATTAAATTCAAGCAGACTTTGCATTACAACAAAACAATATACTAAGATTAGAATTCACAAGGAAGATAATTAGGTGATGAAATTCAAATTGTGAAAAGGTTTTGATGAGGTTCTTTTAAGTACACAGCACTTTAAGAATATTTAATGTATGACTAGTTTTTAAAAAGCTGTAAGTACATTTTCAACTTCTAAGGACCCATGCAGGGCAGGTTGGTGAACACCTTGGCCTTAATCCTAGATGGATTTAATGTAACACTTTTTAGATATGAGAAAAATAATAGTAATTTAATTGGGCTTTAATGACAGGGAAGGTGAGAAGTCTATTTTGGGCCTGAGAACATTTTAAAGGCAGAATGGGAAACAAAGGAAGTTAAAATGTGGTGGATCTAGAAGAAAGAGATTAATAGCATTTTCAGAAGCAATTGATTTTAGTGTGAGTTTTTGTAAGGTAAAATAAGAAGAGCAAAGAATGATCTTAGGAGAAAGTAGATTATTCGGTTATATTTGCAACACAGTGGTTGCATTGAAACATTATTAAAGAAAATTAGAGTAGGGAAACTCGATTAAAATTGGTTTGAGGCAAATCAAGGGCTGAGCAACAGAAGTGCAGGGTTGAGGTTAGGAAGCTGCCAAAGAAGCTGTTCAACATGGAATTAACAGTTGCTTTCTGTGTCTAGCAAGCAAAGATTAAACTTGAACTATACAAGAGCAAACTATGCTACTTGTTCTAGGAGGATGGTAAAAGACATAATTAAGAAGCTAAACAGGTTGCCTCTAGTTTGTAATGAGAGCATCTTCTGGCTTTGAGTATTTGGTGTTAGAGTAGCCATGTTCAGTGCTACCCCTCACAGGACTTGGTCATGTTGTCATATTGATAGACATGAGCTGTCTATCCTAAGAGAAAGAGACATATAGTCTTTCAATAAGCCCCTTTAAGAAAAAAAATAAAAGGAAATGTACTTATGTTTCACTTATTTATGGTGTGAAGTTTCTATCCTATACATATGCAAATCAATCCTGTTTTTTTTTGGGCTTTTTGTGTGTGTGTGTGGGTTTGTGTGTGTGTGTGTGTGTGTGTGTGTGTGTGTGTTGGTGCTGGGGCTTGAACTCAGGGCTTAGACTCTGTTCTGAGCTTTTTTGTCCAAGGCTAGTATTCTACCACTTAAGCCACAGTTCCAATCATGTTCATTACAGTTGTATGTTACCTCCTGAATTCAGCAAGGGTTCCTTGTGGCATTTTATTTTCAACTACTTGGATCAATTTGCCTTTGTCCCTCAAGTTTACTATTAGTAGATGACTTTTATATTTTCTTAAGGATCATATGTACAGAACTAAATTTTTATCCTAGGTGTAGTCACATTTTCTACTTAAATTGTCCATTATATTTATTCTATTCAATATATGTCATACCTACGTATGGCTCTGAGCTACTGTAAGATCAAAGCTACCAAATAGCACACATTTTTATATGCTTGTATAATATGGTGGAAGATTAAAGAACTCTGTTCCTCCTTCCCACACATTAGATAACTTCTAAGAATTCTTTAGAAGTAATCTTGTAATATTTAATATCTGGTCTGTGTATTCTTTTCAGATAACTGAGGAACCCTAATTATTTTAAACACATTAATGCATACATATCTACTTAAGAAACAAGTTACTGAATGCTACTTGAGAAATGAAAAAAATATATTAGGAAATACATATTTAAATGCAGAATTTAAACAGAAGTTTTATTTGATCAATCACGTAGCAATTCCTAAGGAAGCAGGATGCAAATATCAACAATTACTTCAAAAATGCTGTAGAACAAGGGGAAATGGAAATAAAAATATTAACAAAAAGAGAAAAACAAGGAGGGTAACAATGATCAACAAGAAATGTACTCATTACCTTATGCATGTAACTGTAATCCTCTGTATATTACCTTGACAATAAAATTTAAAAAAATAGGACCCAGATCTTGCTAGACTCAGAAAATTACTTGAAGAAATCAGGAGGCATCATTTCTGGTAAGGAATGTGAACAGCAGGCTATGTACGTATTATTAGTGATCAAATCTCCCTTACCAGGTTTTCCCTAACAATAAACTATGAAATCCCACATAATAGAAACTAAAAAAAGAATCGTATTATCCTATTTAGAGAAAAAGTAGTCTTTGTAGAGCTTTCCGTACTAACAATTATATCTCCACTTTTCACTTTACCCTCACTAAAGTATCTGTCCTGAATTCAATATCTGTCCCATATGTATAGAGGTAAAGTCTCTAAGCCAGATTGGAACTTCTGATCTTCCTGCCTCAGTTTCCAAGTGCTAAGGTACTCAGACTCTTAGTTAGGTTCTAAGATCACTATGGCAAAGATCTTAATATAATCGTCCTGATTTATTCACTCACTTATATATGAAAATGTTATTACTAACATATTCATACATTCATAGCACTATTTTCTCTGCAAATTTGCTTAAGGAGCAAGAAGACAATATGTTGTAACAAATGGGTTATTGAGTTATTGATTTTTGTTGTTTAGCTTCAAAAGGCATAAGACACTATATTTTCTTTGAAAACCATGTTGTCCTTGAAAATACATAATTTATGTCTGGCTGGATGGACTTTCCAAATGAGGTGGCCTATATTCATACATTCTTCCAATAATAACTTTAGGACATATGCTCCAAGCACTGCGCTCTGCCCTTCTCCCAAAGAAACTCCCAGTCTATGAGAGGGCAAGTAGACTTAACTAAACAAGCATTAAAACTAAGAACATGGTAGCTAGTTACTAAACAAGCATTAAAACTAAGAACATGGTAGCTAGTTGCCAGTGGCTTAACCCTTTAGCTGTAACTACTTAAGAGGTTGAGATCTGAGTTCAAAGCCAGATTGGGAAAATAAGGAGAAGCACACATGCCTGTTACCTTCAAGGAGCAGCAAAGAGGTCAGAATGACTAGACATAGTGAGCAGAGATGAGCACCTAGTATGCTATAGGAAGGGATAACTTAATGGGGAAAACTTCACAAACCATTGAAAGGATTTCTACTAGACCCACAGATGATACAGAACTCTGTTGGAACATTTGACTGGGGAAGAGGAGGTTTGGATTTATTTGTTACCAGGATTACCTGGTATAGGGCTGAAATACAAGGAGGCAAGTAAGGAAGCCACGGTATATACTGGTGAGAGATGATGTTGACATGGTTGAGGGTGGTAGTGGTTGGAAAGTTGATTGATACAACCTGGAGTTGAATGTAGCTGAATCTCCTAATGAAATTCTTCTGGCCTTACAGAGAGGTAAGTCAAAGCCTGATTTCAAGTTTTATATGAGCAAATAGTATAGGTTTTATGAACATAATCTCTTTTTACTGCACACTTAGAGATGGAGGAAGGAATAATGGCCTATGGCCTTCAAAGATTTTTCCTTACAATTAGGTATCTGCTAAATTGATGAAGATCACTGAGACTTTGTCTCTCTAGATGGAATTTATGGGGAACCCTGACAAAATGTTAGTGAATGAAACCAGCTCATTCTTCATTGCAGTGTGATTGATTTGCTTTGCTCATCCTTTCTTCTATTGCTAATTAACTGAGTTATTAAATATTTTCTTGCTGTAACTGTACAATTTTTAATATAACCAAATCTTCACTTGATGGACAGTTGTAAGACTTGACAAAACGTAAAATACAAAGAACTCAGTGGGAAAACATCACAATTACTTTCTTAGGTACTAGCCAACTAAAGGTAGCATTGACACTGATGGTAGATGATGTGTAGTACACTTTACAATTGGCTTTCACTTCTAATTATTGTTGCTTTACATATTTGTCTTTGGTGTGATTGACGACAGCATCAAGGTGAACTTTAGTCAAGTAATTAGATACTCGTAAGTCTCTCCCCAAACACTGGACAGTCACTTAAAGCCTAGCCTTCCCCACGATTGATGATAGATCAATCATTGAGTCAAGCATGTGATTGGGCTTAGATTCCTGAACTCAGTTGCCTGGAAGGAGAGGAAAATGCTTACTGTTTGGCTCAAAATGTTCCATGTTATAGCTTTGGACCTACAAACTTTATAATTAATATGTGTTAGAAAGTTCTATTCTCTGCAGCTATTTAGAATTGTCTATTAGAAAGGAAAGAAAGAGGGAGATAAGAAACAAAGCTTAAAGGAATGAGGAAAGAATCCTACTCTACATGTGGAGGGATTTTTGCAATGTGGATTCTCTTTAGGGAGTTTGGCTTTAGGTTTTAAAATAGGCACATTCCCACAGTATTGCCCTACTTTTCTTACGATAAATTTGAATCTCTCCTCACAAAAATGTGGGTCAGAGAAGGTGAAGTTATAAAATGTGTGTGTGCTTGGCAAGGACATTGCAGGCTTAGAAGTGAAAAACAAGAAAAGTTATTGTGATGAGAGAAGCAGTGACAAGATAGAGGGCAAGAAGGAAGAGGGAAATAATTGCTTCTTTTTTCTGTATTTATACAGTTCTGCAAATACTAAACAGATGGTCACCAACATGCAGACACAGGAAAGAGAAAGCTTCCTCATCTTCAAATACAATGTGATTACATGTGATTACATGTTCTGTTAAGGGTATATAACACGAAGCAACACAAGGCAAAAGTACAAAGTCAAGGAAACCACTTTCAAATCTTTCTAGTGTTCATTTGTCCTTATCTTCCTGTTTGAGTGTAATCATAATGCACATATGACCCTCTATTCAAGCGTGCTGAAAATTACCAGGGAAATATTCTGAAACCTCTCTGACTTCCCCCAAAAGATAGTTTTGAATAGCTTAATAACAAGATTCTTTCCTGAGAAGTATCTCGGTAGGGCAATTTCATTATTGTATAGACATGATCAACTGTGCTTATAGAAAATTAGATGGCATAGACCATTCACTCCTTTGTCTTGATGCAATTAACAGATGGAAGCAACACAAAATTAATTAGGAGCTGATGGCTCCTAGCTACTCAGAAGGATGAGATCTGAGGATCATGGTTAGAAGCCAGCCTAGGCAGAAAATTCAACAAGACTCTTATCTCCCATTAATAAGCAAATAGGTAGAGTGCCAGATTTGAGATAAAATGTCCAATGTGTGAGGCCCTGAATTCAAGCCCATAGCACTAGCACACAAAGAAAAAAGAAAGAAATGGAGGAAGGAAGGGATGGGGGGAGAAAGGAAGAAAAGAATAAAGAAAACCAGTGCCAGTGGCTCATGCCTGTAAGCCAAGCTACTCAGGAGGCTGAGATCTGAGGCTCATGGTTCAAAGCCAGCCTGGGCAGGAAAGTCCATGAGACTCTTTTCTCCAATTAACCACCAGAAAACCAGAAGTGGTGCTGTGGCTCAAATGGTATAGCACTCACCTTGAGCTGAAGAGTTGAGGGACAGTGCCAAGGCCCAGAGTTCAAAACCCATGACCGAGAGAGAGAGAGAGAGAGAGAGAGAGAGAGAGAGAGAGAGAGAAGAGAGAGAGATTGCAATATGTATGCTGTTGGGGTTGCATGGCATAATACTTGGAATAGTGTACTGTATTACAGTAAACTTTTCATATATTCAGGCACACAAGATACCCTAAAGTAATGATAAAAATGAGAGAAATACATACAACAGCTACATAATGTCACATTGACATTGTCCAGTGTTATGGGCTGTAAATGATTATATGTGCTATTCTTTTATACTATTGAAGGACAGTTTTGTTGATCCAGGATCCCCACATTGTACATTGTTATATGACTATAAAGTTATGATGACTCTAACCTCACTAGACAATGTGACTTTTTCAGCTTCCTATAGTCTAATAGGTTCATTATTGTTTATACTGTCTCTCATTGACTAAAATATATTCAGTACATGACTGTCCACTTCAGTGTCCCATCTTTCTGCACCCTAGAATGTGACTACAATTAATTAAATCTTACTAAAAAATCTCTACATCATATAATTAAGTTATCTTTTAAGTGGATAATTATCTAGATAATTGATAATAACTTTTAGTAATAGATTAGCTCTTATCTCGCTCTAGATAGCATTTTAATTTCAAGAAAATGCCTTCGTGTCTTATGAAAAGAAATAGCTACAGAAGGGAACCTTACTGCATTGTTGGTGGGAGTGTAAACTTGTTCAACAACTTTGGAAAGCAGTATGGAGGTTCCTAAAAAGACTCCACATAGAGCTCCCCTATGACCCAGCAATCCCATTTTTGGGCATTTACCCGAATGATCACAAACAAGACCATACTAAAGCTACCAGCACAACTATGTTTATTGCAGCATTATTTACCATAGCTAAGATATGGAACCAACCCAGTTGCCCCTCAGTAGATGAATGGATCAAGAAAATGTGGTATATATACACAATGGAATTCTATGCCTCCATCAGAAAGAATGACATTGCCCCTTTTGTTAGGAAATGGAAAGACTGGGAAAGAATTATTTTAAGTGAAGTAAGCCAGGCCCAAAGAAACATAGGTCCCATGGTTTCCCTTATTTGCAGTAACTAGTATATGTCTGAGACATACAGAAACGGTCAGATAAGCTGATGTTTGGCGAAATGAACCCCCAAATAAGGACTCCAGTGTTTTTTTCTTTCTTGCGCTTGTTTCTAACATATTTATAAGATGATTTCTTTGTTGCTTTGTATGTCCCTCCCCCACGGTATAACCCCTGTTTTCACTGTATTTGATGTTGGTATAATTTGTGGAGCATAAGGGAAAAAACAAATTGTTTAACTAGGGATACAGGTGGACCCATTGCAACAATGAGATGTACAAGATGTTATGTCGAAAAACGAAGTTACAACTTTGGCACTGGGGGCAGGGTGCGAGCCGCGCAAGGGGTGGGGAGATGAAAGGGGGTAGAGATGGGAAGGGGAAACAAAGGAGGCAACAATGCTTGATAAGAAATGCACTCATGGGGCTGGGAAGGTGGTTCAGTGGTAGAGTGCTTGCCTTGCATGCTTGAGGCCCTGGGTTCGATTCCTCAGCACCACATAAGCAAAAAGAAAAAAGCCAGAAGTGGCGCTGTGGTTCAAGTGGTAGAGCGCTAGCCTTGAGCTGAAGAGCTGAGGGACAGCACTCAGGCCCAGAGTTCAGGCCCACGACCGGACCCAAAAAAAAAAAAAAGAAAAAGAAATGCACTCATGACTTTGCTCATGTAATTGTAACCCCTCTGTATGGTATTTTCACACACAAATAATATATAAATATAAAAAAAAGAATAAGCCCAACTTGGTCAAGAATTATTGTCTAATGGTTGAGGTTCCTATATATAACATGACCACAGGAAAAATCAAGAAAGAATAAAGGCAGCAAATAACAGCTGCCATTTTGAGTCTTTAGCTTACATTTCCTCCCTGAGCATAGGAAATGTTTTTCTTTGTTTCTCCTTCCTTACTAAAATAAATCCTTGCTAACACTTTCACCTGTGACATTCTCCTTTTTTGTGAGATACTCTGAATTCTTTTCACGCATGTATTCTCAAAGACCTGGGAAGCTGAGGAAAACCCTTGGATGGCTAAGCCACATGTAACCCACATGTATTACACAGCAATATCCTGCCTCCAACAAACAAGGGGAAAAAGCACTATGCACCTAAATATTTTTCAACTATAAATACCTTGTGAGACTACTGAGGGAAATACATGATCTTTTCTAATGGGCTTAAATTGGACAACACAAAAGACTACCACTGCCACAAAGCCTTCTTGACACCACTAAGAACTTTAAAGATAACATAGGAAGAATGACTGTCCAGAAAGAATAAAAGATTTGGGCCTTGTGGAAAATAGGGAGAGATGGGGGAGAATGATGAGCAAGGTGACATTGATCAAGATGGATTGCACTAATAAACTCACAGGTTAAATTAAAAGAAAAAAAATAGCATGGCTGTTTTAGGCAATGAATGAGAACAGAAAGATGAATTTTGATATGATAGCCACTTGAGTGTCCTTTCAACTTGACCTTTAAAATGATCATCTACTCAGTTCCAAGATACCAGCCAGATAAACAGGAAAGCTGATTATTTTATAGAGTATATACTCAATATTTTCCATAGTCCTAAGATTTTCCTCATCTATATACTTCAGACATTCACCATCAGAAATGTAAACCAATTAGGAAATCCCATCCATGTAAAAACTGAAAATAATCTGAATAATCTGGGTGGAATATTTTGGAAAATACATATGAAATGAGAGATTCTATTCCATAGAATTTAATCAAGCATCTAATTGTAGTGGCAGAGTTGTTTAGGATCCAACGAAGGCATTTTATTTCGTTTTGGATTTGCAATAACTATTTTGATCGTCTGCCTTGTTAATCAATCTAACAGCACTGATTTCTGTTATGTATCCTTCTAGAAACAGGGTTTGGAGTGTGTACTATCTCTGTTGCATCCTAGCTAGTCCCAGCAATGCTTTTTGCTACAAACATGAGGTAGAAAAAAATGGTGGTTCTTCATTATGAGCAACCTTAAGGCATATCAAGAATTTACTGAAATCTCTGCTTAATTGCAGAGATTAAATTCTCTTGCTGTTCTTTTGCAAATATTTCAAATTATTTGTCTAACAGTAATTAGACCTGACATATTAATTGGTTTAGGGAGCCATGCCCGATGTTCACTCATTTGTGACTAATTTCTAATACATTAGTATATTTCAGGAAAAAAAATAGATGTACTTAGAGGAAAACTGGGTCTAAAGTCTAAGCAGCTGAATAGTTCTGTTATCAGAGTCCACAGGTGTGAGAATTAGTTTGAAATTTGCCAAAGTGGCCTCTTCTAGGCCAACCTGATCACACAGCCTCAAAGATAATTTCACTTCACCTTTCCTAGTGCTTGTTTTCTTGTTAAATAGATTTAATAATACCATTGATATCCTCATAAGGAAAAAGGTCTGATTAAGAAGATAATAAAGAGTGGGAAAGGGGTTGTTGGAAAGTTTTCAAGGTCTGTTTTCATATTCTTCAGTGGTGTGAGATTTCTAATCCAGATCCATTTTATTAATAACTGTTGAGCTCTTGCCATACTTCCACTGATGCTGGTCTTTCTCTACCTATCTGACTTGATGACCACATTGTTGATCACAATGTTAAATTTCAGTCAGAATATGTTTTCTTGGGTAGATACCACTGTTTTGTCTTTTTCAGAGGTCATGCAAAACAATACCTTGCTGGTGAAACTTCACAGACCAAGACTTGGGATAGAATATCTGGTGGATAGGCTTTTTCCTTAGTCTCCTTTTTTTAACATTGGATTGTGGTGAGTGGTAGGTAGAGTGCGGCTAGACACACATCAAAAGACAGGGTCTCATAAAGCAGTTGCCAGTGGCTCATGCCTGTAATCCTAGCTACTTTGGAGGCTGAACGCTGAGGATGGTGGTTCAAAGCCTGCCTGGGCAGGAAAGTCTGTGAGCCTCTAATCTCCAATTAACCACCAAAATTAACCACCAGAAAACTGGAATTGATGCTATGGCTCTAGTGGTAGAGCTCTCTCACCTTGAGCTAAAGAGCTTAGGGATAGCACCCAGGCCCAAGGTTCAAGCCCCACAACTGACAAAAGAAAACAAACAAAAATAAAAACAAAAGATCTACCATCTCATAAAGAACATAATTTATTTAGTGTTACATATTTATTCGTTACTATTAGTGATAAAAACAAAAAGTATTTCGTAGATTTGTAAACCTTTTTAACTAGTTGCATGTTGATTTACTTATTTATTTATTTTTATTTTTTATTTTCGTCAGTCATAGGGCTTGAACTCTGGGCATGGACACTATCCCTCAGCTCTTCAGCTCAAGACGAGCACTCTACCACTTTGAACCATAGCACCACTTCTGGTTTTCTGGTGGTGAACTGGAGATCTCACAGACTTTTCTGCCTGAGCTGGCTTTGAATCATGATCCTCAGATCTCAGCCTCTTGAGTAGCTAGCATTATAGGTGTGAGCTACCTGCACCTGGCATTATTTATTTTTGGTGGCAGTCCTGGGGCTTGAACTCAGAGCCTGTACACTCTCTCTGAACTTTTGTGCTTAAGGCTATTATTCTACCACTTGAACAACACCTCCTCTTTTGGCTTTTTAATGGTTAATTAGAAATAAGAGTCTCATAGACTTTCCTCCTGGGCTGGCCTTGAACCTTAATCCTCAAATCTCAGCCTCCTGAGTAGCTAGGATTGCAGTTGTGAGCTACTAGCCACCAGCTATTTTTTTTAATTCTTGGTTATTGGCACTGAATTGAGAATGTCATGCATGCTGACCACTTTCCCTACCATGGAGTTACCCTGTTGCCCTCTATTTTTAAAAACAGTTTTAAAAACAGTTTAACATTGAGCTATACATAGGCTAGAAGTAAGGTAAAATAGATCATAGCATGGAAGAACAGATTTACAAACTTATGCCATGTAAATATGGTATTTTACTGGTATAAAACATCTCTTTATTAGTCTATCTATACCTATGACTATATTAATATGCATGTGTATCCATGTATATATCCATACATAAAGTACATATCTACATATATATATACATGTTTGTAAACATATATGTAGATATCTACACATATACACATATAGATATATCTAAAATGATATATTATGACTTTTATCTATGAAAAGTCAAAGGCCAAATAGCATTATTAATAATTTTTCCCATGGTTTAGGTAGGAATGGGAAAGAGTACTGTCTCTAGATTTATGAATTACAGATGGAAGCATTGAGACAAAGACCAGAATCACAGAAAAATGAGTTATAGAATGCATAGAATATAAGACTTTTGTAGTTTGGGTGGGTTGGGTAAATGAATTTTAAACTCATTTTTAGGGTGAAAGTAAGAAATGTTTAAAAATACCTCTTTAGTTGAATTGAATTTTTCTTGGTCAGAATCCAGTTCTTATTGCTTGAGTCTACATCTGGAGGCTTGGTAGTATTTTTTTGTTGTTGTTGTTATCATTGTTGTTGTTTATTTGTTGGTTTGGGCTGAACCAGGGGCTGGAACTCAGGACCTGGGGCTGTCTCTGAACTATTTTTTTTTGTGGTGCTTTATTAGAGATAAAAGCATCACAGGCTTCAGTTAGAGCTGGTTTTGAACCTCTTGAACTTCTAGGATTATGGGGATGAGCCATTAGTGCCTGATCCAGGGTATTAAGTCAATAAGTGCACAGAATTTTCTTTTGTACCTAGCTTCCATCTCTTCAAACAGGATCGTTTCCTATATCTCTCTCTTCACAACTACTCACCCCAGCTCTACTCCTCTTCATTATTATGTACTTTACTGAAATTTTAAGTGCAATCCTGACCAAAGTGTTGTTTTCTGAAAGACTTATTACTATGATATTTTTTAATACCACACAGGTAAGTAACTACCATAATACTGGGATTTTTTTCCTGGTCACTTATCATTGAAAGAATTGCCAGACTTGGAAATTTTAATAGGCATTTGGTTTTATTGTGTACTTTTTTTTTATTCAAAAACAGGATTTTTATAAAATAGAGTTCATCTCTTCCCTGATACTAAACAGGGAACTTTATGTGGAAGGCTAAGCAACACAATAGCTTCTAAGTTTCTAACTTTGTCCATCTCATTCAACTTCAGCAACCTTTCGTGCCTTATATAGTAGACAGGGATCTGAAGCAGATAAGCTTTTTTATAGCCTTTTTCTCACATAGTTGTCATGATTAGTTCCTAACTAAACAAGGTAGACTTCTCTAACCAGTGAAGGAAGAGATGCTGGGGGAAATGAAGGGAAGAAGATACATCAATACAGGAAAAAAAATGTGTAACAAGCAAAGTTGCAGTAAATAATGAAGCTAGCACCATCTTTGTACCAAGTACATGTGGGTGTCATTGTATTTTATTTCAACTCAAGACAACTTTGTAATATGAAATTATATATTTTTAAGGGAAAAGATAGAAATGGAAGAATTGCCCCTGTCTGAAGAGTGTGGTGCATGAGCAGCATGAACCTATGGCACTGGATAGGGGTTATGAAGCCTTCTGATAGGTGGAGTGATATGACAAGATATTGATGAGTCTGCAGGAAGATAGTTAAAAAAATCCAAGTCAGATGAAGGAACTGTCAGTCTCCCTCAGATTCTCTAGCAGAGGTAAGGAAGCTTGGTATCTAGTAAACAGGTACAGAATGGATCATCTAGCTAGAAGCCAGAAGGTGCTACCCATGCTCTCTCCAGGACCTACATGACACCAGACTTTTTTTTCCACCTTTGTCTCATCCCATGAAGACTCACTGGGCAAACCTAGCTTGACTAGTCTCTTGAGAAACGTAGCATGAGATGAAGAAAGTGATTTGGAAAATGGAGATTGTTTTCCAAGAAAGGCTGTGCATGCACGTTCTGCCTATTGACAGAAAGGTGTCTTCACTCTTTCCATTCTGTTTGTTTCTCTATCTTGCGTGTTTGGATTACTTGTAGAACTTCACAAACATATGCTTTCTCCAACAGTGATCAAAATGATGTCACAAGTTCCCCCAGGCAATTCTAATGTGTATCCAGGATAGAGAAACATTGGGTTTAGTCCATAGGGAAAGATCCTGTTAGCCACATCTGCAGTTGTCTTCTAAATTTGGGACTGTTTCAATACCATTAGCACCACTGAATGGCTGCCAACTTTGTTCTGAGCATTTAAAGGAGGTTGACTTTCAAAGGGGTAAATGCTTTTCAATTCCTTAACATCTATTTAAAGTTTTCCTTGCTGTGCTAATGATTTGGTATCAGATATAAAGCACTGTAGTTCTACTAGGTTCTTGCCAATGTCTATTAATTCCTGCCTTTCACTCAGTGAGGCAATTTCAATTTAGGTAAATGAAGAAAACATAGGGAAGTATCTGTCTCTGACCCATGGTTCTTCCAATCAGCACAAAAACATCCTCTTGTGTACAAGAGATAAGGAGGGCAGATAGTTTATAGGTGCTAATTGTATATGTTAGGTGGTTAGGATTTATTTTTCTATATGGTTAACCACTTTTGTGGAGATGAACTTAGTGTTGAATCCGGGAACAATTGGGATCATGACTCAAGTTATTTGATCTAGGCTTCAAGGTTGTCTCCTACACAAAGAAAATTTCCCTCCAATCCATAGTTGTCTTGATTGATTATTTGGAGGTGATGTTGTTTTACTATAGCTGATGCCTTATAAAAACAAATGTGAACTTTGAACTTTCTCTTACTTTGTTGAGTTTGCAATGCAAACAACTATTGGTGGAACTAGGCAACTTTGATTTTGTTTAACTTTGGCATAGTCATAAGTTCTCTCTGGTAACCCCCTTATGCATTCAAAAGCCTTGCCTGAAAGGCTGAACCAACAAATCTTTAACAGTTACAAGAGTAATGTGTATTGAGATGCAGTGACTGAATAAAAATTGGGTTCAAGATGATTTTCAATAGAGCTGATTCAAACAAAACCAGAGAAGTGTCATAAAAATCTAATTTCACACACAGGGACACATTCTGAGACCGACGTTGCAATATTAATGGACACTCTCCTCTTCCACTTCTTGTCAAAATTCCTAGCCATAGAAACTGAAATGAGCGATTGTTATTGTATTTGAAGGAACAGATAAGAATTTTAAAAACAGCATTTTACAAAAGACAAGAGCTTCTCATAGCCCAAATATTAAACCTTGTCTTCTGTCATTAGACTTCAGAAATATAAATTACTAAATGCCCAGAAAATCTAGTAAAATATGTACGAAAAACTTTGAAGAAAAAAATTTAGAAACAATCTTAATATTCAAGAAAACTCTCAGAATGGCATATATTTTATATTAAAAAAACTCTATAAACTTTTCCATATAGTGGATTTATTATATTTCTCCAAAGTAGTTTGAAAGGCACTGAATTATGCTCTTTTTCAGCTTTCAAAAAATAAAAAACACAAACACTATAAGTAATAAAAGCAGAAAAGTTGACTCTGAAATTCATTTTTATATAGATTTATAGGAAAATTACTTTGATGTCTTTTTCATTCCCTTGACAATTTTTTTAAGAAGGAAAGGGAATGTCTATTAAGTTTAACATAAAAAAATCCTCACTCTTCAAACCCCATTTATCTTTGATGAGCCCTGGGCAGAGTGCCATAATAACACTATGCACATTATAAGAATTCTATAATCACTTGGAGTCTGTTCCCTTTCTTCTATAATCAGTTGAATATTGTTACTGGCCCTTCCTCTAACCAAGTTAGCAAGGCTGGCCGACACTATATGCAGTGAAGGTAGATATACACAAAAGGAAACTGATATGTGATTTCAGCCTCTCTTGATAAGAAAATCTTCATTTTACTTTAAGCACACAAATTTGGGAAGTGTTCTTCCATATGTTAGGAGCTAATATCTTAATTAAGTGAGACTTCTCAGGGGTCCAGGTAGCCCTGCTGGTATTAAACAGATTCTGCCAATGCCTCTGGCAATGGATGGGGAAAAATACCCCTGCCTTTTCTGAAAGCAGTGTGTGTGAATGCCTCAGACTGCACAGATGCAAGTCCTGGATGAAACTTGGATTGGATTGTTTCCTCTAGGCATTGAGAAAGCTCAAGCAGGGAGGGCCAAGTTATTATGTTAGAGCATATTTATGCTTCAAGTCAAGTAGAAAACTCAATCCAAATGGAGCTGGCACAGACAAACTTTATTATATTGTTTATGTCTCTGTTTATCCAATGGAATGAGAAGATTTTTCATGGGAAATTTTGTCTATTAAAGAGCTATTCAAAATACTTTTGGTTCTGATTTGTCATAAGTCTTTAAAAATGTATAGAACTAATCCATTGTTTTTCTAAGAGGCAAAGGGAAGACTTGCTTAGTGAAAGGAGGCTTGACTGTGTCTAAAGCCTGGGTTTCTCTTTTGCTAATGTGTTCCCTGGAAATTAAGATGATGTACAATGTGTTGTTACCTCTGTTTATGATCTTAAGGTTTTTAAAGGAAATTGTAGTGAACCCTTGGGTAAACTGTAGATGTTGGGTGAATATGATTTGTCTATTTATAACCATCAATTATAAGAAATGCGTTGGCCTAGTGGGAGATTCCATGAAAGGGGAGAAGCTGTGCTGTATAAAAGCCCTGTATCTAAAGGAAATCTCTACCTTTGGTTCCGTTTTCTGTGAACATGAAGAAACTCTAAAAATAAAGCCAGATCATAATCCCAGTTGCTCAGGAGGCTGAGATCTGGGGAACATCTTTAGAAACCAACTTGAACAGATAAGTCTGCAGGTTCTTATCTTCAATTAACAACCGAAAGGCTAGAAATGGAGTTGTGTCTCAAGTAGAGAACTCTAATCTTGAGCAAAAATAGTAAGGGACAGTGTCAAGGCTTTGAGTTCAAGCCCCCAGTACTAACATGCGTGCGCACACACACACATACACGCATAATAGAGGAGTGTTGCTGTGAATGAAATGAATCAGTCCTCTTGACAAAAGTAGCCCATCTCTCAGGATAAGCTTGTTCCTTAGTTCAGGTTCTGGTGAATCTTAGACTAATTTTCCAATCGGTTTCTCTGTTTTATTTCAACACATACAGCTGTCCAAAGCTGCTTTTTTAAAACAATTCTGATACTATACACAAATGATTATTCCAGTTCAGTCAGAATGGTATAAGGCTTATAGTCTTAAGGACCATCTTCCTTTACTGAAAGCATCCTAGTAGGTTGGGTTTACATGGAACTAAGCCAGTAGAATTTCAGTTTTTGAATTTTATCTTATTTATTGCTGGGGCCTTAGAACATTATCTGTGAAGATAATGGTTTCCTAGTCAGTTTTAGCTGCATATATTATAAAGTTACTTGCAGTTTTGCTTTGGAAAAATAATTCTGCATAGTTAATTTTTGTTCTTAATTTGCATATGCTAAGTAGAGGTGTCCTATATTTCAGTCACCTGACCAATGGCACAGTAAGATGTACTTAAAGGCCATCCTGATACTGTATTGGTGTTTCCCATTAACATTGTTTGGTTCCTAATTTACAAGTTACAACTCACAGAACCACCTATAACTTTCACTTCCACAAACACTGCTAAGGTCACCAATGGAGATTACTGTAGTCACTCATGCATATCTATACTAAAGATGACTCCGTGAGATATTTGGGATGTTGCATTTGTTGAACTTCATGTACACAGACTTGTCTTTTGAGCAAATCTGCAGAACGTTATTTCTATCCCACATTTCCTTTCAATACAGCCTCAAAGGTGTCTGATACATGACTTCTCGGGCTTTTTTAAAAAGTAAATCCAACTAGCTTACTCACCCACACCTTGCTTCATTTTTTTGCAACACATAATGAAACATCTTCATGTCCATCATGTAAATTACCAGAGAAGAAGATTGTGAAACCTTTGGCCATTTCCTCAATTGAAGATGAGATTATCTCAGTGTTATCCTTGATATATATTTCTTGATGCATGTTACTAAAATGTGCATTGTAATTATCATCCTGTGAATTTTGGAATCACAATTGTTGCAGAGTGACTTCAGAGTTCTTTCTGCCAAGTGCCTTCCTCTCTACTGTCTTCTCAGGACATATTTCCCCATGTAAGGTCTTCACTTGTAACTAAATGAGTTTTTAAAATCTAATTGTAATTTGATTCTGAGCTAGTTTGAGGAGACCATTGAGGCCATGCCCTAAAATAGATTATTTCCTAAAACGTATCAGCTCAGATATAAGATCTGAGTTGTTTTAAACTGTATATGCTTCTGGTGTTTAATTTGTCTAATTTTTAAAGGTGAATAATGATCCTGATGCTATTTTAGGGAGCTTTATGAAAATAATATATGTTACATTAATTTTTACTTAGGAAAAGCTCACCAAAGAAATGTAAGAGTCAAGATGAATCTATCTGCCACACAAAACATGAAGAAAATGGTGGAAGACAGACAACAATGCAGTGAAACAAGATCAAGGTATAAAAAAGCAAGCAAATTATTTCACTGAAAACAGAATGACAGAGTTTAAAATCATGGTAGAGTTTATATCTAAATGAACTTGATGGCTTTTAATAGCTAGTGATTTTACAAGACTGATAGGAAAGCATAATTAACACCATTTAATGCTATATTTGAGAAGCATAGTTGAGGAGCACAGTGTCTAGAAGGGAAGAGTGCCAGGAAATGTTGCAAGGGTCAGAACCAGTTGTGCTCATTTGGATTCAGTTACTGGTGCAATGCTATAAAGCTAGACATTTTGAAATTGCCACATGCCCAGAGAGAGACACCCAGATGGTGTTTCTCTCATTCTATGTATAAAGAATGAAATCTGTTTAAAGAATGACTAAAGAAATTTAGGTGAACATAGTTTAGAAAAGAAAAAAAATTGGGACACAATATATTGTATCGAAACATGGATGAGCTTCAAACAAAGGTTGAGATTTAATCTGAGCATTTACTTGGGACTAATTTCTATTAAGAGCTTCTCTGGAAATTCTAGGTCTTTCTTACCTTTCACCACTCTTTTGTTTGTTAGAATACAAAAGGTTAATCTGAAGCAAGAAAGATGTGCTCTTTCTCCTTTAATAAAGTAAAAGTCCTAACCTGATTTAAGATGAAAATCTCCCTGAAATTGTTGGCTTAACTAGCAACATGTTGTCTGTCCTTATGATTATTTTTTTGATAATTTATATGTAAAATTGCATATGTACATAGGAAAGCTTGTTTGTGATGGATTATCCATGGGAGAAAAACAGGAGTTGTAGAAGGATACTTTATTGTATGGAAATGTTTTATTTTTTTATTCTGGGTTTAGTTACATGGATATGATCTTGCAATAATTTGCTTCTTTTTTGTATATAAGCAATAAAATTAAAAAATAGACTTACTTTTAAGAAAGATATGAAGTATATAAAAATATGAAATATTAGGGCTGGGAAGTGGTAGAGCACTTGCCTTGCATGCATGAGGCCCTGGGTTCAATTCCTCAGCACCACATAAGCAGAAAAAAAAACAAAGCCAGAAGTGGTGCTGTGGCTCAAGTGGTAGAGCACTAGCCTTGAGCTGAAGAGCTGAGGGACAGTGCCCAGGCCCAGAGTTCAGGCTCATGACCGGACCTCCCCCCTCCAAAAAATAAATAAAATAAAATATAAAATATGTAGAAGACCCTCCCCCACAGTATAACTCCTGCTTTAACGATATTTGATGTCGGTATAATCTGTGGAGGAGAAGGGGAAAAACAAGTCATTTAAATAAGGATACAGGTGGACCTGTTGCAACAATGAGAAGTACAAGTTCTCATGTCGAAAATGAACTTTACAACTTTGGTGGGGAGGGAGGGAGGATTGGGCCGGGGGCAGAAGGTAGGGAGGCTGGGAAGGGATGTGAAGGGTAAACAAAGGAGGAGGCTGCAATGCTTGATAAGAAATGTACTCATTATCTTGCCCATGTAATTGTAACCCCTCTGTACAGTATGTTCACAAAAATAAAATAAAATTAAAAATAAAAAAATATGTAGAAGATATTTAAAAATCTCTTCAAACCCTTCAGCACAACATGGAACCAAATAAAGAACTTTAAATTTGATCAAACAGTTCTATTTGTCTATGTGCTTTTATGCCATCCTATTTATGCCTTTTATGCCTTCTCTATTGTTTTCTCTGAGAGGTAACTACTATACTTATTTGCATTGTCTTGCTTCCTGTAGAAGTACTCATTTCAGACAGGTGCCATCTGTAATCTTATCTACTCAAAAGGCTGAGATTTGAAGATCATGGTTCAAAGCCTCTCAGTTCCAATAAACTACAAAATAAAATAAAATAAAATAAAAAATAAGGGCAGGGAAGGTGACTCAGTGGTAGAGTGCTTGCCTCACATGCATGAGGCCCTGGATTCAATTCCTCAGCACCACATAAACAGAAAAAGCCAGATGTGGTGCTGTGGCTCAAGTGGTAGAGCACTAGCCTTGAACTGAAGAGCTGTGGGACGGTGCCCAAGCCCAGAGTTCAGGCCCCACGACCAACTAACTAAGTAAATAAATACATTAATTAATAAAATAAAATAAAATAAAATAGAGGCTGGAGGTGAAACTGTGGCTTAAGTAGTAGAGCACTAGCCTTGAGCAAAATAAGGTCTGGGACAGTGCCCAGACCCTGAGTTCAAGCCCTAAGACCAGTGCAAAATAAAAAGTATTCATTCCAAACTAGTTATGTGCAATGTACAACCATACTCAAAGCTTGTTTTCTATTGCATGTTTTAGAACTTTATCAAAAGTGCTTTTATAGCACATGTAGTTTCTTTGATTTACCTTTTTACATATAATTATTATTCTGATTTTTAAGAATAATTTTTGTTAACTAAATGTGTGCAAATATCTTGTATTTAATAATATCATTTGATGATTGAATTTTTTTAATTTTATACTCAAATTTATTTTTATATTTTTTTTCAGTTTTGAAAGGGGGCTTTATGTAGTTCTGGTTGGCCTAGAACTTGCCATATAGTCAAGGCTAGCCTCAAACTCACAATCCTTTTCCCTTTATCTCCCAATGCTGGGATTATAGGCATGCGCCACTATTCTTGTCAAATGATTGCATGTGTGAGAGTGTGTGCATATGCATGTATGTATTTATGCTCTAAACCAAAGCCAGAGCCTTGTGCATGCTAAACAGGTGACCACTGAATTGTGTCTCTTTCCCTAGAAATAAGTTTTTATCCTAAGGTCATATCAAACCTCTTTGACATTTAAACCAAATTCTCCAATATTGAAAACAGAGTACATTAGATTTTGTAACTTATTATGCTGGAAACCAACTATCTTAGTCCCATATACCCATCGATTTACAAGACAACTTTTGTCATATGCCAAGTCCATATGCAACAGAAAGTCTCCAGCTTTTCTACTCCATTTTACTGAATACAGAAAGTTTCCAGATTTTCTACTCCATTTTACTGGATATATGTTTAAACATATGCTAACATAACACTTAACTACGTCAGTGTAAGAACATGTCTTACTCATGTGGATCACAAGGCTCCTTAAGATTTTTTTTAATTCTTCAGGATTGCCTCATTCTACTTGGCTCTCTTCTATTCCATATGTATATTTTTGTACTCATTTATTAAGTTGCTTATAAATCTAGTCATATAATTAGATTAAGTCTTCAACCCAATGTATGGTAGATTTGACTCCTTTATGGCACTGAAGATAACATGACTTCCTTTTAGAACCTAATTAATATTGTGCTATGACTATATGATTTTAATCTGCACAGGCTTTGCATTTCTTGCTATTGTAAAGAATTATTCCAATGGGATTTAAATATTTTTTTGGCTATTTGTAGACTTTTGGATTGTGTTTTTGTTCTGTTTGTATTTGTGCTACAGTTGTGAAATTGATATTTCCCTATTAATATTTTATCTGTCTTCGTTTAAAACTCTTATTAATTTTAATAATTTATAAGTGAATTAGTTTGGGTCTCTGCATAGAAAGTTGTACATCTATGAATATTTCTGAATAATAACCATTTTTCTCTTCTTTCTGATATTTGTGCTATCACTTTCCCCTGTCTTCATTCTGACAAGATCTTCAGTGAAATTTTTAAAAGTACAGGAGTTGTAGAAGGAAATCTATTACCATTACCAATTTTGATTTCAGTTTTATCCAAGAATTTTTACACAAACGTGACTCTTTAAGTTACTGATCGCTCCTTGAAAAGTACTCAAAATTAACAAGAGGTTCAAAAATATGAAAAAATCCACAATGTCTACTTCTCATAAAAATACATGTAAAAGCTTCCAAAAATATCTCAGTAGGTAGAAAAAATAATACATACGTAAAGAACGTTGTTAAATGGGTTAAAAGAGAAAGGTATCAAAGAAGATAAACATCAAATATCTGAATGATGCACAGTTGCAGAATTTGAAAAATACAATCAAAACAATGTAACAGAAAATAAGATAATATATAAGTTAACACAAAGAAGCTTTCTTGAGATTAAGTAAATTCAAAAATAAAACCACACAAACAAAAAGTTAAATCTATAGATTGCAAGAGTCTACTTCTTTCAGAAAAAAGCTGACCCAGAAAATTTCACACTGAGACTAAACCTAGTAAATTTCCTGGACTTTAAAGATAAAGAATGAATCTCTGGGGCAGTAGTATAAAAAAAGTCAGACACTTATAAGAGAGGAAATAAAGCTGGCTGTGGATTTCTCCACAGCAACAGGCAGTGGAGAAGAGCTATGAAATACTCAAGGGAAGAAATTGTGAGTCAAGGATTTTTCATTCAACCAAGTTGCTCTCCAAGCACAAAGAGCTCACATAAACAACTTTGAACACATAGAAACCAAGAAATGTAGTTTCCCATGAGTCTTTTTTGAGGTTATTATTAGAAAATTAATTTTGACCCTGACATCAACTGGAGAAATTGTGACAAAATAATTTGTTGGAAGCATTGAATATATATAACAATAAGTCTAGGACTTAAATGTGAGATTTACAGTGACAGAATAAAAGGTGAAAGTTATACACATCTATAAATAGGATATAGACAGCTAAAAATTTTAAGGAAGAAAATGGATAGAATATACATGAATTCACTCATTATTAAGGCTAGGTGTCAAACAATGCTTCAAGATTGGAAAAGCAGTAACATAATTGTAAGTGTATTTAAAAGCACAAATGTAAATATTAATAAACTTAATATTATTGACAAAATTAGGAAGCGGAGAAAAGATTAGGGAGAAGAAAATAAAATAGGAAACTTTTATTCTTATTTCAAACAGGGATAATTACTGTCAAAAGAATAGATAAAAGATAAACAGGGTTATTATGTAAAGTCATAATTATAAAGATAATGACTGGAACAAAAAGACAAACCTTCTTAATAATCAAAGGACTTGCACACAAAGAATAAATTGAAACACTAACTCTAATATGTCTTTGAAAAATTGTATAAACAGAACTGATACAAAATGCTGTAGAAATAAGGTAAAAATAATCTTTCATATCACAAAGCATAAAAATTAGCTCATATATTCTTGGAAAACTTTTTCTAATAAATTACAAGATACTTTGTGTAAATATGCATAAATGCATTTTCTATATAAATATGTTTAATAGTTAACTAAAACAAAGCAATGTAGACTAGTTGGAAATCATAGAATGGAAAGTTATTTAAGACAAAGCAAAACAAAAATAATACTGAAGTCATCATCTGTTAGTCAAGGTAGACTTCTGGCCAACAAAGGATTGTTTGTATCATTAAAAACAATCAGTCTGATGCCAATGACTCACACTTGTAATTCTAGCTACTCAGGAGGCTGAAACCTGATAACTGCAGTTCAAAGTCAGCCCAGGCAAGAAAATTCGTGAGACTCTCATCTCCAATTAACTATCAGAAAACCATAAATGGACCTGTGGCCCAAGTGGTAGAGTTCTAGCCATGAGCAAAAATGCTCAGGGACAGAGCTCAGTCCTTTAATTCAAGTCTCATAACCAGCAACAACAATTATTCACAACAAGAATTATTCATGATAAGACCATTTAATATGAATCAAATACTTCAGTTTCAGGAAACAAAATCTACAAGATAGAGAGAAATACACACGTAATAGAAGACTAATTCATCTCACAACTCATGATAATTTTTTAAAAAAATAAAGATTTAAGCCAGGTATTGGTGGCTCAATGCCTGTAATCCTAGCTACTCAGGAGACTGAGATCTGACAATCGAAGCTCAAAGACAGCCTGGGCTAGAAAGTCTTTGAGACTCTTATCTCCAATTAACCACCAGAAAACCAGAAGTGGAAACCAGGCTCAAAGTTGTGAACACTAACCTTGAGCAAAAGAGCACAGGGAGAGTGCCCAGGCCCTGCTTTCAAGTCCCATGACCAATAATAAGTATAAAGTAATAATGCTTAACTAATGTATGACTTATAGAAAACAATAAGTAAAAACTGTGCATGGTGGTATAACCCCATCACTCAGCATCCTAAAACATATAGGTCATACATACAACATTAACTTGTACTGTAGTGTGAAACTCTGTTCAAAAAATCCTCCCCAAAGCATTCGACAAGATCCAACACCCCTTTATGATGAAGGTTTGGAAAAATTAGGAATCCATGGAACATTCCTCAATACAATAAAGGCTGTATGTGACAAACCTACAGCCAGCATTATACTTAATGGTGAAAAACTAAAGCCATTTCCTCTTAACTCAGGAACAAGACAAGGATGTCCACTCTCTCCACTTCTCTTCAATCTAGTATTAGAATGCCTAGCTACAGCAATAAGATAAGATGCAGACATAAAGGGGATCCAAATAGGAAAGAAGAAATAAAACTCTCCCTCTTTGCAGACGACATGATCTTGTATTTAAAGAATCCCATAGACTCCACTCCCAAATTACTCAAGCTGATTCAAAACTTTGCAAAAGTAGCAGGGTATAAAATTAACCCCCCAAAATCAATGGCTTTTCTGTATGCCAACAATGAGAAAAGTGTGGCTGAAATTAGGAAAGCAACTCCATTTGTAATAGCCCCACAAATAATAAAATA
>NW_012267300.1:2867618-2924039 GCF_000151885.1 Dipodomys ordii
AAACCAAAGGAGGAGGCTGCAATGCTTGGTAAGAAATGTACGCATTATCCTACCCATGTAATTGTAACCCCTCTTTACAATATGTTCACAAATAAAATAAAATAAAATTTAAAAAAAGAGAAAAAAATAAAATAAAATAAAAACCCTAAAAAAATCCTCCCCATGCCAAAGTAGTAATACTTTAGAAAATTATATCAATTCCTTGGACAAAATAGATTCTGGTGTTAATACTATGATATGTGGCTTCACTTTTTACTAAACCTTTGAAGAACAGATTATCCAATGTTAATTCAACTTCTGCAAAGAATACAAATGTCATGCATCATATTTACAAGTCGGGAATATTATTTAGCTCACTAACATTCTATCTGTGGGAAGTAAAGATTATTAAGACTTTGAAGCCTAGAAACAGATTAAAAACTCATGGATTGGAATATCCAGAATGAAGAGTGAATATCTACATAAAGCTGATCCTTCCTGGAAAGAGAAAGCTGCTCCCAATTGCTCTTATAATGGGCATAGGCAGAAATAACAGTTTCTGCGTTGATTTCCATAACATCAACATCATGAGTAAACCCCACTTGTGAGACACCACAGCAGCTGCAAACAGAATCACTACATGATTAAATCTATAATACTCCACAGCTGAGAACACTTGGAGTTGGTAGGGATCATCCCTTCTTCATTTTACACGTTTGAATGATGACAAGAACCTTGGCCATTGCCATTCTAATGCTGTATTTGGTTTTGATCTACTTTCCAGTATATCCTACTCTGAATGTGTGACTTCTCTCAGTTTGTTTCAATTATTTATTGTAGAATGGAGGAAATAAACCAATGTTGAGAATAGAATATTGAAGGAAAAACCAGTCCAAAATTCCACATATGAACTAATGTCATAATGTCCTGCTTCGGGGAGGGAACCGCAATGACATTTTTGATTCCTAGAGTTCCCTTACACACAAAGTATGATATCAGTTTATTCACTGATATTGTACTTACGGTCCCTTTGGTTACTTAAATACCATGAAATATCCTGTCAAACCATAGATACCTGTCTGTGATTTTTCTCCTCTGTCTGTTTCATTAAATGTGTTCATACTGGGGCTGAAGGATTTGCTTAGTGTTATAGTGCTTATCTGTTGGGTTCAATGCATTCCGAATACTGTAAAAAAATAATTTTATTTCCTAGTATACATTATATTATTAACAAGTTTATTTTCTATTATAAATTATATTATCGATAAATATATTTTCTACTATATATAATATTTTAAATTTTATCTTATAAATTATTTATATTATAAATAAGTCAATATATTAACTATAACATATAGTACATTATAATATATAACATATTATATATATGTATCTATTAACAATAACATATTATATTCAATTATAATTATAATCTATTTTATAACATTTTAATATATTATATTTTATAATATAACTATATGTTATATTATGTTTTCTTTGATCTTTGGTCTGTGGTGTTTGCACTTTAAGTCCTACACTCCTCCACTGGAAGGAGACAAACTAACAATTCCTGCTAACGTCTTCCTTAGCCTAGAGGGCAGATGCCACAGAACTTTCCAATAAGATTTGGACACCTGTCACTAATTCATATTTCAATGCCTGAAGGGATTGGTTGGTATGTCTTCTAGGACCTCTTGAGAAATAAGATAGATCTCATATCATAAGTCCATTCTAAAATTTTCATCCTAAGTTTTGGAATTCCTTCCTCTATATAATGTTAGAGAAATATATTAGCCCACTGAGTCCTGGTTTAACCAATTAATCATGACAGCCATCACATCAGGGCCATTTCTAGTAGTTCAAGCTACAAGTGTCTTGGGTAAGTATATGCAGAGTAAAATATTTGGCTATGAAATAATAATGTATTCCATTCTCCTTTGTTTAATAGCTTTTGAATCTATTGCTATCCAGTCTCCAGGTGTTTACTGATATAAGCTAGTGATCTTGCAAATATCTTAGCAGTTTAAGATGTTTCTTTCAGAGTCAGATTTAGTCTTTGCTTCCATTGGGAAATATGTTTTAGTTATGACTATAAAAGTGGTGATGGATTAGGAGGAAAATACTTATCCTCTTGAAAGACGACTACTAAACTATCTTGGTTAAGGTTATAATAAGGACCTGTTGCAACAATGAGAAGTACAAGTTGTCATGTCCAAAACGAGCTTTACAACGTTGGTGCGGGGGTGGGGGGGAAGGAGGGGGAAGGAGAAGGATTGGGATTGGGGGGGGAGGGGGGAGGCTGGGAAGGGATGTGAAGGGTAAACAAAGGTAGAGGTTGCAATGCTTGGTAAGAAATGTACGCATTATCCTGCCCATGTAATTGTAACTCCTCTGTACAGTATGTTCACAAATAAAATTAAATTTAAAAAAAAGATCTTCTAGCAATGGGAGATTAGTTTCCATAGTCAACATGGGAGGGGTTTCATTTATTTGACCAAGTAAGCTCATACATCTCAGATTCTTTCTCAGCCATCTTAAGATTTCCATTTCAAGTTTCAAGGTCATCTTTCCTGCCAATGCCTTTTAGGCCATAGCTCATCTTATCTTGTGATATAATGTGCAGCACAACTAAGTGTTTTAATCTGATTTTCATCTATATTTGCTTTGCTTTGAAGATAAGTTTATGAAAGATTACTGTAGGGCTACCATATAAGGCTACTTTCTCCATTCTACTCATGATACCTCATCTCAAGAAATTATGATCTCAATTCTTTCTCGGTAGTATCTGTATCTCATCTTTCAGTCATATTTATGACACCCCTGGTTTGAAGCTTCTACATCTTTGCAACCCACTTTCACGATCCAATATTGGCAAATCTTTTTCCTTGGCCTCTATGATTTTCAATAAAAGATAATTTGGTCAGTAAAAGAGAAATGATTGTTTTGTTTTTTTCAAGCAGTGATGATTTAATATAGATTGTTGATATGTTGTTATGGAGTTGAAAGAACAAAAAGGGAAGGACAATATCCAGAGATTAACATAGGATACAATTACTTTCTTCAAAAGATTAGGGCAACAAAGGAGAATACAGATTACAAGATGTCAGGAACATCCCTACGCTGGTACTAGCTGGAGTATGTGCTACATCCCAAGGACTAGACTAGCTAATCCACTATAGAGCACATGATGAGAACCAAAGCTAGAGATGCAAAGGGAGGTCTAGGAAGTTGGGCTCTGAGATTGCTGAGTGTGTGTGAGTTTTTGAAGGGGACTAAGGAAAAGATTTTGTTCCGTGGATACTAACAACACTGTTAAAAGAAAGACATCTTTAAGGTAAATATAAAAAGAACTTCTTAGTCTCTTGCTTTCCATTATCCACTAGTCCTCTGAGTGGCAGAATCTAACTAGAAGTCTGCTAGTAGGAGAGGTTGTCAAGTGTCAGGACAGTGGGCATGGATAACTTGGCCTTAGTGCTATTCTTCTTAGGTTTTCCAAGGATGGAAGAGATTCTGCTCTCCAAGAATTCGAGGATTAGAGTATCTGTTCCTCTTTATGCTAATTTTTATTCTTTTTTCCCCCACATTGCCACTCTGATTTGTCTCTTCCATTTTGACTATTGCTATCTCAGTGCAAACCTTTCCACTTAACACTTGCTTTGATTTGATCACTTAATGGAACTACATGACAGAGACCATGAATATTTTACTTCAAATGATTACATTCTTTCTAAAAGTTATGCTATGCTTTGTATTGTATATTAAAAAACTATCCGTGTATTCATTGTGTGTAGCAGTTAATGTAGAGTAAGAAATGTGACATGTAGGAATTTAAGAAAGCAAATAAGTATTTTGAGTAAAACAAAGAGCTGTTTCATGGTCAAGTCGGGAACCACCGATTTCTAGCTATAGATTCCCTAGGTCAATCAAACCTAATAAAGAATTACTTGACTGCTTTATAGTAACACTGCTATTCATTATTTACCTTATACTCCTTCATACCTGTCATAAATTCCTAAGCAATGCTGACAATGGGCTTTCTTTCTTCAGACATGACATTCTGCCACATCTCCATAGATCATACTGCTCCATTTTTTTGCCCCTCCTTTCCTTCTGAGAAAATGCTATTCATTGAGGGATGTACTATTCTACTGTTTTGACCTTTCTGAAGCCTAATCAAGTCATCCCTTATCTTTGCAGAGTGTCCAGCTGGGGAAGTTTGCATGGCACTTATCACAAAGTGTTTCTAAAACCATTAGATTAAAGGCAGGTATAATCTCCAATGGTATAGTTTTCGAAAAGTAAGCCCAACCTAAAAGAAATTTCTAATGTTTGATGATTTCTGTTTCTTCCATGAAATTTTCAGTTCTATTTTCAAGGAAATGAATAAATGCCCAGTGAATTACTATTTCTGGCATCCAATTCAACACTAGATCCATAGTGTGATTTAATCAATGTCTAATGCAATTTAATAATATATCAATGGAAGAATGCCAAAGTCACATTATAATGGTCTCAGATGGTATGCATGTTTCCTATTTTCCTACTCATTCTCATCTGACAAGTACCATTTTTTTAACCTTTTAAAATACCTGGAAACTATTCTTTGCAAAAGCTAATATTCCTTCCTGAGATTATTTAACTATTTCTTATGGGCAGTTGATAACCTGAAGAAGCATGTATCATTCTGATTCTTATGAATATATATGAGTTTTTTTCTTATTAGTGACTGTTCGACTCAATCCAATTCAATCTTACATTCATCACATCAATAGTTTACTTAGAAAATATTGCATGGCTTTCTGTTTTATCCTATTTTCAACTGGTTAGCATTACTATTCTAGATGTAGTTATAATTTAAATTTTTGAGAAAGAATTAGTGCTGACTCCATGCCCATGAGGATAGGTAACCAAAGTCTGAACTATAGTTTTCAAATGTTGAACTAATTTTGTGACAATGGGCAACATTTCCACTGCTTAAGGATCGGGAGGCAGGGCATCGACAAGCTCTATCTGCCCATTGCATTGTGGATTCCAATGCTCATCTTTGGAGTCATCAGGGGATATGGACAACTATGTAAACTTAGGTATGGACCATTGCATAAACTCTGCTTGGGTCAAGTCATTTTGCTATCTTTGATTTCTGAAGGTTTCTGTTGTTCAGAACAAAAGCCCCAAAGCAAAAAAGATACTTATAAAAGAGAGGTACATTCTAAACTTGAACACAGATTGGGGTTAGAGTGTTCGGATATGCTATGTTGGTGAACAAATGGACTTCCTGTGAGGGCAAAGGTCTGTTTGCTCTGCCATCTGACTACCTTGCACACTAATGGATATGAGGCTAATAGAGTCCAGTTGTATCTTTCCCGAATTCATTGCTTTTCTCTGCAGCTTGACACTATATCAGTGTAAGGCAAGCCGTGGCAAGCCCATCTTGTAAAAGGTTACCCAGGATGGGAAGGAATAGCCAAAGTCTCAGTCCCAACTTTAGCCATTAGCAGTAGGAAGACAACATTCTCATTTTAGCCTTGATCACTGGAAAGCTACCCACTGGCTTTTGAAATAGTTCTGCCCTGTCAATTAAACAAATTGTTTTGCAGCTCTACTAGGTGTTTAAAAGATGTGAGGAGAGAATTTTCAAACCTTTAGTGCTACTTCAGGGGAAGGTTTCATGCATTCCTCAGCAATATTGAAAAGTTTGCAAAAGAATGTTTTTTTTTCTTCTAACAGCAGTGCTCATGTACCTAAGCAACCCATGGATTATAGGAAATAATGGGCTGCAGATGTTTCATTAAAACTGACACTGTTTGCAAGGTATTTAATGAAAAACTTTGGATTTAAAGGATCTTTGCCTTGGTCTCCCAGGATACTTGGGTAGCCTGAGATATGTTAATGTACAGAAATACTTTGGGAACTTTTTTCTTTAATGTTCAAATAACTTTGGGCCCTTGAATCTACACTTTAACTTTTCCTTCATCTGTTTTCTCTTAACTGCTTTCATTGATATAAGAGATATCAGTATATGAAATGAGTTGTCTTGTATACTTATGGTCATCCTAATGGAGCCTGTAGATGGCCCCTTATGTCTTTAGCTACCTTTGTCATGCAAATTCCTCACCCATCTGGTACTGTTTTAATTAAAGGTGCTTACTCTTACCCCTTTCCTTTATTTACACTTTCCACTAGAAGCTACTCTTTATGGTTTACTTATTTTCTCTTCTGGTTAAGAGTTTATCTGAAGATGGGTTTGCACTCCTAAGAATTAATTGTTAAAAACATTCAGTTTGTGTGCTTTATATTGGACAGAATTAAGTAAAATGTTACTTTCCTTACTATTTGAGTCATTATTTCAGTGAAAATTACCTCAGGAAAGGCATTGAATATTTTGATGGAGTTTACCACCTTAGAGACATTCTTTATGACAGTTCTTCAATTCTCTACGCTTTTGTTCTCTGGATAACATTTACAAATGCTCCCTTGAATAGGCATGTTCTCTCCACTACAGGTAGATTTCTTACAGCATTTATGAGTTGATGGTGTTGTTGTCACTTGTAGTGAGTCATTATAATTGCAGAAAATCTAGAGACATGGCTTGTTGGTTTTGTACTGTGTCAACATGCCTAATATAAACCCATATTTCCTCAAAATCTCTTCTCTGTACGATTCAAGTAAGTTTAAAGTGAGCTACAAGAAAATTTTATGGAAGATTTGGTCTATGAATGTGAAATAGTACTCATTATAGTTGAAAATATGGTTGGCAAACGGATCCAGCCCACTGCCTGTTGTAAATAAAGCTGTTTTGCCACACAACCACACTTGTTGACACACTATTTCCTGTTTTCATGACACTGTGTGAGAGTTAGACAAAGCTTAAGCTGTTTTCTTCCATTGCGTTTCATCTTAAAAAGTTTGCTGGCTGTTGTGCTCTATATTGCGAAGGCTCACTCCCTGTACTGCCATGATTCATGTACTGCATCGCCTCCTTAGGCTTTTGTGAGTTCTGAGGCAGGCAAATAGGCAATATTAAAGCAGTCTGCACCAGCTTTATCTGCAGGCCATTTCTATCCGTGGAGTTAGGAATGGGGAGGGACAGAGGTAATTTATGGTCCATATTTCTAGGTTCCAATTTGTCTCCCTGGATTCTAGTTGCCTGAAGTTTTCCCTACTGGGTGTCCATTGTTCTTTCTGCCTCTCACCCTTGTTCTGCTGCAACTTTCAACCCAGCCTTAAATGCCAGGGCTGCAACTACCTTCCTTAGAATTTATTTCCAGCTTTTCCTTGTAGTTAACTATTAGTCATTTTCCTATGATAATACAATCATACTTTCCTTAGCTACTATTTCCCCAGAACCAACAAAGTAAAGGCTAATCCCTATAAATTTAAAATTTCATATCATTTCATATGCTTTTTTAAAAGTTGACCTGTGAATGTGGAAGTAATTGGTACTGAGAGTGGAGGGCTGCCATAACCTGAAAGATATGGCTTAAGATGTGGGATTAAGTATTATGCAGAGCCCTCATGATATCATCAGACCCCAAGGACCTCAGACTTTAATATCTGGTAACATTTGGACATTAAGTTTCATCAACTGAATTTAGGAGTGATACACAATGTAAACCATAGGAAGAAAGGCCTTAGATTTATAATATAGTAACATATTCCTAGCACTATAGTTCAGATAATAGCTATCACAGTTGTACCAGGCACAAAGTCTGACTATGGAATTGCAATCATGATAAAATGATTATATTTTATACCACTTAATTTGTGGAGACTTTTAATGTAGCAATGCAGTTCAGAAAGACCAATAAGGATACAAAGAATAAAATCTCATTATCTAGTAAACATTTTGATTTTTTTAGTTATTTTACTATGTATCACATATGCTAAATAAAAGGTATCTTTCTATATAGATAGGAAGAAGGAAGATGTGTTTTTCTTTACATAGTATTGTCAACATCTCACATGCTATTAAAAATCATTTGGTGAATGCCAGACACCAGAGTCTTTTGCCTGTAACCCTAGCTACTTGGGAGGCTGAGATCTGATGATCAGTGCTTGAAGCCAGCCTAGGCAGGAACATTTGTGAGACTCTTCAGTTGACCATCAAGAAAGCCAGAAATGAACTTGTGGCTCAAGAGCACTAGCCTTGAGAAAAAAATGTTCACAGACAGTGCCCAGGTCCTGAGTTCAACCCAGGGCAAACGTTCACAAGCACACACATATTACTTAGTAAAAATGTTAATAGAATGTATTTAATGATTTTTTACCACTTCACTCAATGAAAAGATATAAAGATCATATGATGTGAAATTTTTCAATTGTTCTCTCCAATGTTATAAATATCTTCACACTAACTTTACAAAAATGCCTTTTCTGACCTACCTTATCAATACAAAACTGCCTTCATTTGGAAGATATATTAGCTCAAATCTTTGTAATCCTGTTGAATTCTCGTTACTCTTTTCAACTTTGAAAAAAATCTCTCTGCTTTCCTCTGTACATGACTTATGTTTCAAATTTCACCTTGTAGACCATTGAGAAAGCAACAAAAAAATCTCCCTCATCTGTACTACCACAGAGTCCTGCCATCAAACCACATTCACTTTTTCCTCTGGGTGTGTTTCACTACAGTTTGGGCTTTGAATTCCAAATCTCTCTCTCTCTCTTTTTAAAATTTCCTTTTAAATTTGAATTTATCTACTCCATGAAATGGATGTCTTAAAGAATTTTCTCTTCCAAACATCATATATTATCTATTTATATGAGTGTTCAGTGCCTGAGTCCTGTCTCTGAGCTTTTCTGCTCAAGGCTAGTGCTTTAGCACTTGAGTCACACCTCTACTTCTAGCTTTTTGGTTGTTAATTGGATATAAGAATCTCATGGACTTTCCTGCTGGGGCTAACTTTGAACCATGATTCTTAGCCTCCTGAGCAACTAGAATTAAGGGTGTGAGCCACTGATGCTCAGCTGTGAAATCTGTTTTTATCATGATACTCCAAAGAGCTTTGGAATGTACACTGAACTGAACTATCTTGCCTGGTTCTGATCCTTCATATACTATACAATACCAGATTCTTCCCAGGTAAGATGGAAAACTAGCCAGTCACTTTTGGATTTGGATGAGCCAATAGACTAGAACTACTTCTTTGGGAAAGTCTGCAAGTGCAACAATATAGTTGGATTACCAAAAATAACTGGTGTTATGGGTATACCAGAATATTAGAAATGATCTCAGAGTAGGATCTCTGAGTGGTTTGTAAAACCTACAGTCATTTTGAATTAATTAATAAATTATTTTAACTTTGGTATAATTGTGGGCTGGGGTGTGGCTAACATGGTAGAGTGCTTGTTTAGCAAGCAAGTACAAGGTCTTGAGCTCAAGTGTCTATTGGAACCTGTCCAATGGCTACCATAGCACATCACAGGCACTCAAAAGAGTGACACAGGTACTGATTATAACAATTCCATCTATGCAATTGGTATCATTTCATATCACATAGTCTGATAACCATGTTCCATAGCTACCTTTGGTTCTTCTAGAAGTTTTCTTCTCTGCTCCACATTCCTCACAATTCCTACTTACTTTTTTATTGCCAGTCCTGGGGCTTGAACTCAGGGCCTAGGCACTGTCCCTGAGCTCTTCAGCTTAAGGCTAGTGCTCTACGACTTGAGCCACAGCACCACTTCCGGCTTTTTCTGTTTATGTGGTGCTAAGTAATTGAACCCAGGGCCTCATGCATGAGCAGCAAGCACTCTACCACTGAGCCACCTTCCCAGCCCCTCCCATTTACTTTTAAAGCAGAGTTCTATCAATAAAATTTGTGGTCTCTCCCTCCCTCCAAAGAAGCAATTACTTCCTCCCTTATGTTCCTTTGTGCTTCTGTGGATTTCTATTTTGGATCTTATTTATCACTTTTTGCATGGTTCATCTCTTAAAGAACTCTGACATCTAGAATTGGCTCAATGAATTCTGGTAAAGGGATAAAAATGGATCACTTTCTTTCTCTTTAAATTTTTTATGCTTTTATAATATTTATTACTTCTATCATTTTTTATCTTTGACTTTCAACTATTTTTTCTCCTTTCACATACTAGCCTATTAAAATCTCTGTTGAAAAACTTATACTAATGAAGCTTTCTTTGATGTCATAATTAAAGGTTACTTGATTGAAAAGACCAATTTATTAGACATGCAGATTATTTATGACAACAGCCAATAGTATGGATGTTTACAAATTTTTATTCACAATTCTAAAACCTAAAACATTCTAAAAATTTAAAAAATTCATTGTAACTATTCTGTTAACATATGGTAATGAATCCTGATTTGATATGCATGAAAACAAGACTATAGTCTATTGATCTCAGCTAAAATAACTACTCAAATAGTATTTGAGCTTATATGCTACATTACTTTTCTAAAATCAGAAAGCTTTTAAATCCTGAAGCATGTCAAGGTTCATCATTTAAAATTGGTCCATGGACCAACACTCATTGTGACTATTTATGCAAAGACAATGCATAATTTGTAGGGTTTATTTATTGGCAGTAATGTGACAACAGTTTACCAAAGATAGTTTAATCTTTTTAAAAAAATAAATTCAACTTTTAAACTTTGGTATTGTATCAATTGATGTTTATATTCTCTAAAATTCATTGCTTTAGAAATCCAGTGAGTCATACAATGGTATTTGAAAGTAGAACTTTGGTTGTTAAGTAGGTCATGAGTGTACATCCTTCAAGAATGGATTTTGTGACACATGTGTTTCTAACCTAGAAGAGGACTCTCATTAGAATCTGGCCATACTGGTGCCTGCCTTTTGTCCTTACAGCCTTGAGTTTCTGTTCTGGTTTAGAGTGTACAAAAATCAAGATTTTTTTGCTCAAATAATGATATGATTCTAAGCTTTACTTTGACTCTATTTGAGAAAGAGAGCACACTTTCACAGAGCCACACACTAGCACACAGCCAGAAATGACAGAAGAGCTCTGAAATTTCCTATACTTACTCTGTTTTATCTAGAGTTGCAGGATTCTCTGTCTTCTTGATAGACATACTTCTCCTAGCAGAATAAACTCATCTTGGAATGATATGGCAGATGGCTGACAATTCAGTCACACAGAAGTTCACACTCCAAAAGCAATCATGGAAAGTTAAAGCATGATTCATGCTCAAAAGATTGTGACTCTTCCCTGAACTTGTGACTGTATTTCCAGTAAATAACCCTGCAAATCTTTAGTAACCATGGTTCCATTGACTGTAGGAAAGTTTAACAATAAAAATGAATGGAGTCCCCAGTGGCCATTGGCCCAGCCACAAAAACACTGTGAGTGTGAATGTATTCACTTCCTGGAACAAATCAGCAATGTTCTTCTATTTTCCTCTGCAGTTTCAAATTTATTGTGTTGAATCACTCTATCGCATGGGTCAAAAATACAGTCTTATGAACCACTGGTGAGCCAGCATGTTGGAGGTCTCAGAGATGACTATTTCTAAAAAGTGTCTGAAGTATGTGATTGGAGAGCACAGTTCAGTGAATCTATCACATTTCAGTGACTGTGTCAGTTATTAGCAGTTGTTTCCCAGCAGCAGATTGGACTAGCCAAACCCAGCTCTGGGACATTGGGGCTGGGACTCTGTAAATTAGTTGACTCCCTGTTGGTCTTGGCTTTGAGGAGTCACAGAAAAGAGACCAGACTGTTAGAATAGGAAAAGGTGACTGGATCTTTTCTATTGTTTGTATTTATGATTTTATTTCTTTCTCCTGTTCTTGTTGCCTTGGAAATATTTCCATTCCCCAATAGAAAAAGATTCTTTTCACATAACACAAGCATTTCATTTTATTGTTTTCCTGATACTCCCAAACAATTCTCATTGAACCTTTTCAAACATATCAGCACAGCTGACAGGTGCCCCCTTCTTACACTAAGGGTTCTAGAGGGTCCCTCCTCTAATTATTGGTAATCACTACCAGCTGGCCAGAGACCCTTGCCATGGGACTCTTATTCCCCATTCTCCGCATCCTTCCTCCTCTAGACTTTTAACTTTTAGTAGTTGTAGCTTTGTCCTTTCTCAAACCCTTGTGGTAGGAGCTGCTTGTAATTATAGTATGCTTTATACCTTAGCATCTCTTCTTGAATACAATGTCTTATATAAAATACAGCTAAAATATAGTTAAAAGCTACCTAAAGATAATAAAAATATTCAAACAATAAATTAATTAACAGGAGTGAATTCTATCTTCTGACTTGTCAATGACCCAAACAGTCACATAGTCACAGAGTTGAATGCAAATTAGCCCAAGTCGAAGACTGGAATCTAGCTTGCAAATACTCATCAGTAGGTAAAAGCTCAAATAGAATGCAACATCTTGATGACTTTCACCATAGCAACATGGGCTGAGTCTGATGTGAAGGTTCAGAGTATTAATTTCTGGGCCAAAGTTCTTATAAACTTCACATAGTAAGTTTTCTCACTCATTTTTATCTATAGTAGATGCCTAATGTAGCAATTAAACTAATTTTCTGATATTTAGAGTAAAATTCTCAAATTGATTCCTGAAAAAATTTTACAGTTTATCAGCTAAGGAATGATAATATAGTTAAGAAAATGTTTTTACTAAACTTCTAGATGAGTCCTATGTGACCTTGAGCTCGAGACAGGTAAATTTCCAAACAAAATTTGCTTGTTTGTTGTGTTGTAATACTGTTTCAAATTCATACTGCACACTATACTTTGCTTCATTATAAATAACTGGAAGCTTTTTCATTAGCATTTTTAGTTTTTCTGGAGTACACCTCAAGTTCTACTGATTCTCTCTCTTATGTTTCATTTTGATTATGATTATGATTAATGATTGGTGGTGGGGCTTGAACTCGGCTGGGTCCTGTTCCTGAACCTCTTTGTGCTTAAGGCTAGTGCTCTACCACTTGAGCTACAACATTAATTCTGGTAGTAATTAATTAGAGATAAGAGTTTCACAGGGCCAGGCACTGGTGGCTCACACCTGTAATCCTAGCTACTCAGGAGGCTGAGATCTGATGATCATGGTTCAAAGCATGGGCAGAAAGTCTGTGAGACTCTTATCTCCAATTAACTACCAGAAAACTGAAAGTGACACTGTAGCTCAAGTGGTAGAGTACTTGCCTTGCCTTGAGTGGAAGAGCTGAGGGTTAGCACCCAAGCCCAGAGTTCAAGCCCTACCACTGACCAAAAAAAAAGGAGTTTCACAGGAATTTTTCTTCATGGGCTAGCTTTGAACCATGATCCTCAGATCTCATCCTTCAGAATAGCTAGGATTACAAGTGTGAGCAACTGGTGCCTGGCATGTTTCATTATTGTTTAACTTAGAAAATTTAGGAGTATAAATAATGGCAGAAATATCATAGAAATCAGCTCATATATATATATATATATATATATATATATATATATATTTGCTTTTCTGGAAAGCTGTCTTTTAAGCTTTAGAATTCAACATTTTTTTGGGTAAGCTATTATGAAATGCCCTGAAATGAGAAATAAATCAAAGCAAATGTCTTGGATTATCCTTGCTGGTATCATGTTGTATATATGAACACTGCTTTCCAGTGGATACATACATGTAAGCCAGACCTTGTGTAGATTGTTTACCAGTTTACAGGGCCACTACAAAGAAGAAAATAGAGAAGAGACTGTTTGCTTTTGTTCAAATTCACAACAGCTGTTGTATTCTTCTTGCTAGGCTCCAGGTTTAATAAGACTCAGTAAATCTCTAATAAAACAGCCCCAAGACACTGCATTGTTTTTATGTTGGTGTTGGGCTCAAGTAAAAAGTCTCTGTCTCTGTCTCTCTCTCTGTGTCTCTTTCTGTCTCTGTTTCTCTCTTTTCAGTAATCTTTTGAACTGATTTCAGAATAGATTATACCAAATACAAACCCCAAGTCACTATCCTAGAAAAGCTAGGGAAGAAAAGTTAAAGAACGACAACAACAACAACAACAACAAAATACCTCATATCCCTGGCAGTGAAGTCAACTAACACTAAGTGTCCCTAAAACATAATGCAGACAACTAGCATTTCTAAGTCAGGTGTGGGTAATATTGGCTATCTTGGCTATTCCCAGAGCCTTAAGTGTTCTTTTCAAATCATTGCTTCAAATTTCTCTCTATTATTACCTTATAAATAATTTTGAGGAAAATAGCATCAAAAACTTATGTCATTTCCCTGGTCTTCAAAACACAACCAAGTCTGCGATTACCCACTGAGTGCAGCCAGCCGACAGGAACTCACTACTGATGCAAGTAATATATTTTCAATTTTTAATGAAGTGCTACTTGTTCACAACATTATCTCTTTTACATTCTAGGCTGTGTGCCAGTGATAAACTGTGGAGTTCAACATCTTATCTATTTTTAAGTGACCAGTCTTTAGAGGTAAGTTTCCTGTTTTCCTCCATGAATTGACCCAGTGTTGGCTGTGAACATGATGCGATTCTTGTTTTTTGAGGAGAGCAGGGAAAGAAGAGACAAGTATACATCTGCTTCCTCTGTTGTACAAAACTTTAAGTAATATGCACAACTAAGTCTTCCAATCAACTAGAGGCTCTTGGGATTTCTGGCTAAGCTGATGAACAATTACATATGTTTTCACATGAGCAAGTCTGGCTGTTACGGAAGGAAGGGAAAGAAAATCATTCTGCTTCAGATTATTGGAAAGGAAATACAAATAGCATTATACTACATCCACATAGGAGGGAGTACATAATCCATAAAGGCAAAATGTAAACATCTTCTGGGAAGACACAAAAGGATGGAGGCTATGGATAGACAAAGCAATGTAACTAAGGGCAAGGAAGACAAACTCTCAGGTGATGGATCTGTTCTATAGACATAGGAACTAATAAGGAAGGTTCACAGGGATCTATAAATGCCATGAGTTGTTAAAGATCTTTGTGGATGCATTTCACACAGAGACAGTCTAAGGATGCTGAAACTATCTTGTGAAAAGTTCTGTCTGAACTGGGGCATCAGTGGCTCACACTTATAATTCTAGCTACTCAGGCTGAGGCCTAGAAAACTGGATGTTTGAAGCCACCCTGGGTCAAAAAGTCTATGACACTCCATCACTAATTAGCCAGCAAAAAACTAGACTGGAGGTGTGATTCAAGTGGTAGAGTACCACCAGCTGAGCAATTAAGCGAAGAAAATGTGAGACTCTAATGCTAAGACTATTACTAGCAGGAATTCTGTGATATTTCTTGAACAGATATCTGAGATTCACTGGAAGATCTGGTGATATATACAAATGGCTGAAAAACTAGCTGGCTCGAGTGTTTCCCATGATCTCATGATAACTTTCTTAATTAATTCTGTGGCAAATTTGAAACCTTAATAAAAAAGTTAAGATGAGAAAGAACCAAGCTATGCCTTTTATTTATCTCTCCTTTCCAGCTAAATTTGGGGGGGGGAATGTAAAGAACACAAATCATCAACATTTTATATTTTGGAACTTTTCATGTGTGGAAAGAAAGTTTTATTAATGTTCTTTCTCTTCATTGTTATGGTACAGATGATATACAGAGGAGTTACAGCGACATGAATCAGTAATGAGTAATGAGTACTATTCTTTTTGTACCATGTCTTCCCTTCAGTTGCTCGCTCTCAGTCTTTCACCCCTGTCCCCTCCCACAAGATGTCCAGTTCATTTTCTATATAGTGTTTCATGAATATCACTGTTGTAGTTGTTTATCCTTGTTTCACCTTTATATGCCATCCCTTACCCTCCCCCAAACAAACTAACAAACAAAACAAAAAGAAAACAGTAACAATGGCAACTAAAATTGTCTCTCTTTCCTTCTCTTGGAGTTCATTTCATACAATATTATTTGATAGGATCATTGGCATATAGCTATTGAGCCTTTCTCCACCACTCCTACGCATATCCTCCTTTGTCTCTGTATGTTAATGACTAGGGTCCTGTGTAATTTATCATATCCCAGTGTGTGCATATATATGCACATCTACATATATGTAAATATATACAAATACATCATATATACATGCATATACATATATACATATACATATATCTACATACACACATACATATATATTCACACACATGTATATCCTAAACAATGAAATTAAAAAGAAAGATTTTGTTTGGACAGAGAACATTGTTCTTATATAAATAACTTCAATATAGAATTTGCGAGGAAGGCATTAATGAAGAGAAATAATTAGGGAAAGCTATAAAAGCTCTATGAGTTTGAAAATGACTAGAGAAAAAGTATAATAAAAGAACAGAGCAATGTATCACCAAAGAATAAGTGAAAGAATTTAAGGAGAACATTAATATCTTCAGACAGGTGCAGTGTCAATGTACAATATAAGTTATAAAGTTCACCTTAAGTTTAATATGCTAAAAATTCTCATAAAATAGGTATCAACTAAATCATAATTTTGGGACAGATGACTGTAGATTGTCAGTGTAAATATTGTATTTAAAAGTAGAGCCAACATCAGAGAGTAGAATATGTTAACACATGTACTCACACATACACATAAAAACACACCTGTTTTTCTGGAAAAAGGTGAAGATAGGAGCCTGATGTAGACATTTCTGAAAAAAACTAAAAGTGGAGAAAATAATGAGACTTTTAAGAGTCAATGATTTATGGTAGAAGCATATGTGATTCTGTTTCACTTAGTTCACTTTAATGAAAGTGAACCAAGCTCTGTGGAGTGTAGGGCATGTGGCAGCAAAGATGGCACTGGGAGGGAGATGAGTGGGCGGAGCCCGAGTTGTTTATGTTAAAATCTGACTGGGTACCACAACAAGGCCAAGTGAGGTCAGTGTGTGAACAACTTGAGGACAGCAGGGAAAGTATAGAAAGCTTAGGTGCATGATAGGGTGATCTCTACAGTGATTGGTTGGTTCCTTTTCCTCCCCTTCCATGCCACATAGTTTTTTGCCTTAAAAAGTGCTTGCTGTGTGGTAATAAACAGTTCCTGCTTGACTTGACTCCCCACTGCATCTGATAGTCTCTGGGGCTAAGGAAGGCTGGGGAATGGGCAAGTGGTGCAATTAACCTTTCCTCGGACCCCCTCTGTCTTCCACGGGATGGAAGACCCGACAGTGGAGGAGGGTAGGTGGGTGAATGTGAGGAGGATGGCTATGATCAGAGTGGTATGATTATGTGTATTAAAACTAAACACTGAAGCTTTATGAAATTATGTTTAAGAAGGGGAAAGTGCAAACGATCACAAACAAGGCTATACTAAAGCTACCAGTACAACTATGTTTATTGAAACATTATTTATCATAGCTAAGATATGGAACCAACCCAGATGCCCCTCAGTAGATGAATGGATCAAGAAAATGTGGTATGTATGTGTCTATATACATACATACATATATATATACACTCACACACACACACACACACACACACACACACACACACAGTGGAATTCTATGCCTCTATCAGAAAGAATGACATTGTCCCATTTGTTAGGAAATAGAAAGACTTTGAAAAAATTATATTAAGTGAAGTAAGCCAGGCCCAAAGAAACATAAGTTCCATGGTTTCCCTTACTTGCAATAACTAGTATAAGTCTAGGACAAGCAGAAAAGGTCAAAAGCTGTGTACATATGACCATATGCAATGATGTTAAGTGAAATGAACCCAAGATAGGGACACAACTTGTTTTCCTTTCTTGCTATTGTTTTTAATGTATCTAAAATGTACTATGTGATTTCTTTGTTTCTCTTTATGTTCTTCCCCCACAGTATAACCCCTGTTTTCACTGTATTTGATGTAAGTGCCCTGCACATTGTATATACATTTTTTTTTTAATTTGGGGAGGGGAAGGGAAAAAAATAAAATGCTGAAACAGGGATACAGGCTGACCCATTGTAACAAGGAGATGTGCAAGACACTTTGTAGAAAACAAACTTTATTACTTGAGGGGGGGAGGGGAGAGGTGGAAGGGATGGTAGGGGAAAAACAAAGGAGGAGGTAACAATGCTCTATAGAAAATTTACTCATTACCTTACGCATGTAACTGTAACCCCTCTGTACACTATTTTTACAATTAAAAAAACTTTAAAAAAAAGAAGGGGAGAGTGGTGTGAGGAGAATGAAGAAAGGAGGGGTTCATCAGGATACATTGTGTATACATAAAGAAATGTCACAATATAACTAATGTAGGCTTTTAAAATTATTAAAGAATTTAACACTCCAACATTACATAAACTTTCATTATGCTACAAGCTAAATGTGAGATAAATTTTTGTTTACTTCAGTGGATTGAGGAAACAATTGATACTCTGGGTCATTCATTGGTCACTGAAAACAAAATCTCCAGAGTTGGGCTGAGGTGTAGCTCAGAGGTAGAGTATTTGCCTAGCACACAAGGGGCCCACCTTGAGGTGACCCAGTCATGTTTAAAATCACCATCATAGATTCATCCCTGACAAATGTGAAGTAACAGATTGATAAGATTGTGCTGATAGATTATTAAAGGATATGAAGTTATTACTCCAAATATGTGACATAATTCTAGGATAAATAGCATTAGATATTAGAAATGCAGATTTCAAAAATTTCAACACAAGGCTGAACACTTTCAACAACTGTGTCATTGATACAGTCCTGGTACACAGTTTGACACGCAACTCCACACACAAAAAATATTTAATATTTTAAAATTTTACGAGCATCACAACAAAACAGATTTTTATCATTATTTCCTGAAGGAAGAATGAAATTTCAGAGAACAAATCACCTGCTGCAGCTTGTGTAGCCACCGACATCTGATCTGCATCATGGCTTTAACTCCAAAGCCCAGACTTTGGCAGCATGGTCCTGAGACATAAGAATGTGAATGTCTCTCTGTCCTCTTAAAATGCCCCACACATGCTAAGAAATCCTCCTTATGGCACAGGATAACTGTAATGAGTTCCTGTTTGAAAAGTGCACATGCAAATGAGAGAATGTGAGCATTCCAAAGAGTAGAATAATTCCCAATATGTCTAGAAAGCTAAACAGAGAGATTTCCCCACACTTTAATAACCATATTTTATTTTACTATTTTTATTTGGATGTGTTTATATTATATGATATTATGATTGCTTTTATTTTTGTGACGGTATTGGGACTTTAACTCAGGGCCTAAGAATTGTCCTTTACCTTTGTTTAACTCAAGGTTGGCTATTTGCCACGTGACCCACAGCTTCACGTCTGACATTTTGCAATGACTAACTAAAAATCTCACAGACTTTCCTGCCTTATTTGGCTTTGAACCAAGATCTCAGATTGTAGTGTCCTGAATAGCTAGGATTATAGTCATGAGACACTGGTGCCCAGCTTTAATGGCCATATTTTATTCTAGATGAAAGACAGAGACACACAGACAGGGAGAGATCTGTTTAGGAAAAACTATGCTCAAATGACAAGGCAGCAAACACCTCTCAACTGACTTGTGTATATTTCCAAGTATAAACATAATACTTTTCCAGTAATTCAAAAAAAGTTGAAGAATAGTTTTTTTTAAAGCTTTGCATTTCATGACTCCTTCTACTAGTAAATCTTTAGTAGCATATGCAATCTCTTCTGGTACTTGAGTTTTTTCCCAGTCTCTGCTTCTCTCCAAAATTCTCAGTCAGATTTAGTTATAAACTGGCATTTTCTATTTAATTACTTAATGAAAATCACTGAGTACCCACAAAGCAATCCATAATTGGCCTAATTAGAACCAAAACAAGCATGATTAAAACTAAGTTTCTTCCTCTGTGCATATGTAAGCTTTTATATATGAAAAAATACTTGTATTTAGTCACCATACACACTAGATACAAATCGCAATTTTATCCTTTTTAATATATTGCCAGTGCATTCTTTGTACTAATTGCCTTGCTATTGTTTTATTCTGCCATACTCTTCCACATATCCAGCAACTATAGCTATTGTGCTTGAATAATAGAATTAGGGAGTAGCTAGCATTAATATTACTATTTTAGATGGAGATCAATTATGTCCTTATGTAATTAATTCCTTCTACCATTGAGAACTGTTTTCTGTTTCAAAATGTGTGGAAATGAAATTGGAGCTGTGGCTCAAATGGTAGAACGCTGATCTTAAGTGAAAAAGCCAAGTGACAGGGTAAGGTCCTGAGTTCAAGCCCCAGTACCAGCACACTTAAATGCCTAGAAATGATAGGGAAATTGTGAGATGAGCCCAAGATGAAGCCAAACTTAATTCCTCAGTTTTAAGAGTGTTAGAACTGCTGGGCATTGGTGGCTCACACCTATAATGCTAGCTACTCTGGAGGCTGAGATCTGAGGGTGAGGGTTCAAAGCCAGCCTGGCCAGGAAAGTCCATGAGACCCTTATCTACAATTAACAACCAGAGAAACAGAAGTGGTGCTATGGATCCAAGTGGTAGAGGGCTAGCCTTGAGCGAAAAGAGTTAGGGACAACTACCAGGCTTAGAGTTCAAGCTCCAAGACTGACAAAAATGTGTCAAAACTCTATTCTTCTCAAGAGCCAAGTGCAACAATATCTATGTGTTCTTTTGTAACTCTGTGGACTTCTTACAGCCATGTTTTGCTCACTTTACCATATGACAAAGACTCTTTAGGTGCAACTCACGTTCTCTTCTGTGCAACCTTCCTCTCCCTGATGTCTGGATTTGGTTATGGAATTCAGAATCTACCAGGATTGAGTCATGGGAAATGCTTGTTAAATTTTCATGAATTTTGTGAGCTGGTTTATATCATATAAGAGATTGAAAGGGGACATAGTTTGAGTAATTATACCACAAAAAGCCATAAACATTATAGATCAGAGCATCTCCAGTGCCAAGAGCTGAAAACTGTAAACAACTATACAAATACATCTGAAAATGTCTCAAGAAAAAGAAAGAAAGAAACCCCACAACTTTCCCCCAACCCTGCAATTCTTCCTCCACTTCACTTATTCTCACTTTTAAAACTCCTTTCTCAAATTTGGGCCAGAGGAAAAATGCTTCTAAGTTGCTTTTACAAAATTATTATTGTACTATTTAATTTCCTTTCTACCAATTGTTACATGTAGACTTTTATGAATGACCTTTGTGTTAGAGCTACAGAGAAGTTGGTTAAGAAACCACTGATGTCTACTTGACTACAATTTCCAGAAAGAAGTACAAATTCAGGTTTATACAGACTCACAAGGAAATCTCTGGTACTAAGAAGTAAAAGATTGTCTGTAGACTTTGTTCTTAGTGATGGGCTGGTTGGAAAGAAAGAGGCTATGGGCAGGTACTTGTCTCAAAGATAATCTTCACTAAAAAAAACTCTCTGATTATGACAACTGCTGTGTAGGAGTGGTTTACCTTATATACCTTCCCTATCTCTTCTCCCTACTATAGGATCCAGCTACTAAGGAATAAAGCCACTCTGCCTCTATCCCATGTTCCACACTGTACATATGGGACACACAGTCACTATAGCTGTCTGTGACTGGCCAGCAATGCTCTCTAATTTTAGTGCTCTGCATTGGAAAGCCCTGGATTGTTAAGCACCTCTATTATGTTCTTCTAGGTAGTCTTTATAATAAAGTTGATATTATAGTTTCTATTTTCAGGCTCCTTTGTGTCGATTAATGGTTCAGAGCTAAGAAAAGAGGAGTGTGATTTCTTGGGCATTTCCAAAAACCAAAATTAATATAATCTTGGGAGAAGTCAGTCAAACTCTATTTCTCCATCAGTAAAAAGGAAAGGAAAGCTACAACTATCAGGTTCACGAGAAATTGGGCATCAATTGGGCACCTATTACATTTGCTTAACTAAGTGCCCAAGGCTCTAGGGATGTTTTGTTCCAGATACTGTGAGGAAATTCTTACTGTATAGTATTTATAATTTAGAAAAGACCAAGATACTGTTCTAAGTGCCACAGTAGGAATACAGAGAATATCCAACTTAACATATATGGACTCAAAAAGATTAAAAGATGTTTTATTTTCTTAAATTACCTTCCCTGACAAATCACAGGTCCAACACAATTTTTCTTTTATTCTTCTGTAGTTTCTAGCAAACATTTTAATGAATAATGTATATTTAAAAAGCAAGTTGAATAACCTATATATTGTCATTTGTTTTGAACGATCAAGAATTGACTGCACTGACATTTGTTATTAAAGTAATTTTCTGGGACTACAATAACAAAGTATTGCAAACTGGTAGTCTAACATGACAGATTTTTTTCTCATAGTCCCAGTGATTCAAATATCCAAATCAGCAGGTTGATGCTCCAACAACTCTGTCCTTAGCTGATGCATGACTAGTTTTTCCCTGTGTCCTCATGAGAACTTCCCTTTCCACTCTCTGTGTCTTTGTCCTTACCTCTTCTTTTTTTAAGGATACCATTCATCTTGGCTTAGAGCCCATATTTAATATCATTAACTTAATTACTTCTTTGATATTATATTCCCAAACACTGAGTTAACTGGGGGGAGAAGAGGAAGGATTTCAATATGAAATTTGGAAAATATAATTCAAATCGTTCTAGCCCGCTTCATGAGACATCTCCAGTAATAGCACCAGACTTAATTGTAATGTCAACAACAATAGATTCTAATCACTCCCTAGATGTCAATCATTTTTAAAAAGCTCCTTAGGAAGTACATCCTTTTTCCTCATGATAAACTTCATTTATTCAATTCTGCTGCTGGTAGGTAACACTGGATTACTTCAGATGGATTTTATGTATGGAGCTGTGTACTGAGAAAATGGTTATGAAATTGGTGGCATGAAGATTCTATTCTGTTCTTTTTAATTAGAAGAATGAATTAAGTTTAAGGACCTTGGTTTATCATTCCATCTGTCTTCTGTCTATCTATCTGTCTGTCTGTCTGTCTCTGTCTCTCTTTCTTCTTGGCTTTTCCTTTTCCTTTCCCTTTCAGTCCACACAATACTAAACACTAAACCCTACTGATGAGTCAGTAGGAAAATAAAGGATTAGACTAATGTAAGAAGGACAGAGCTCACAAAGCAATTCCCATCTAGTTTCATTCTCTATACAGGCCTTTATCAGGAAATTGTAGAAACTGTTAAAAGAGGGTGCTTCAAAAATGGAAAGCTCTTAGCAGATGATTCCATTTGGGTCAAAGATCTTACTAGAAACATATCATGAATGTGAAATTATCTAACTTTAACTTTAAAGTAAACTTAAAGTTTTATACTTTATGCACATTAGAATCCATTTAATTAGAACTCTCTTCTGTGAGGGAGGGGGTAATAATGTTCAAAAAGAAATTACTCATTACCTGTCTTATGTAAATGTAACCCCGATGTGCATCGCCTTTATAATAAAATTTAAATTAAACAATTCTTTTATTCTACCTACTTGTGCCTACAAGATGGGTTAGAATTTTAAAATATCAAACTATAAAATACATTATCTTTTTATCCTTATATCTTGGTCTTTCTTGTCATGCTGACACTTGTATTGATTACATTCTACTTTTATTGCATTCATTCTCAAATATATTTATCTACATCATTTACATTTATATTTTATTTTCTCATTTTATGTCACTATAGTTAACCTTTCTCACTTCTAGAGAGTCTTAAGATAAAAAGAATTCAAATCCCCCAAATATGAAATTTTCCAAATTAAATGTATTCATTTCAGGATAAACGTGAGCAAATAAATGATTTATTTTGAGGTACAGCTGCATTTCATATATTACCAAATGAAAAATCACTAATAGAGAAATATCTAAGGTATAACTCAACTTGAATGATGGAATTTTATTTTTCCTTGAGCCTTGATATTGTCAAAGTGTTGGGGCCGCATTAATTTGGAGATCAATCAATGTAGACCTATGTAGTCTCATGACACAATCTCTTAAGGTTATGAAATGATAATTAGTTTAACTTAAAAAGTCCTGAGTTTTAAATTTAACCCTATCTGTACAACAACTGAATTAGGAATGTCAGGGCAATCAATTCTTGATCTTTCAAAGGCCAATGTTAGTAAACTATTTGCTGGATAGCCTTCTTTTTCTCACAGCCTTGCCCCATGATCTCTTCATTTTTGATCACCATCTCTGAAGTGAAAACTCCATAGTAAGTTAATGAAAACAACACAAAATAAAAACCAACTGTGTGCTTATTGCTCTAGAATAGCATCCTCCAGCCACACTACTAACACTAGCCATGTAATAATAGTAATAATCATATTAATATCTAGTTCTTATCATGAACTTTATGCCTGGCAGGCTCCTTGCAATTATTACCTCATTTAAACTTGAAGATGAGACTGCAATAAGATTATTCTAATGGTACAGAAAAAACAAAGTATAATATTAGAAAGACCTGAGGTCATGCAGTTAATAAATGGCAATGGCAAAGACGTCATCTTTCTCCAATATACTCTGACACTATTTTTAACCATTCTGATATAACAACCAGCAGACATACATAACATATTATCTATTCATTTGAAAAGGAAATTTGTGATTGACTGTAAAAACAATTTCCTACCTCAAAAATTCCCCTGAAATGTCTCTCCAATAAATATTTAAGGAAAGGTATTTTATATAGCTTTTTATATAAAAATGTAAATTGACTTAGAAAAAATGTATTTCTCAAATGCAGGTAATAAGAGAAATGGGAATTAGGTATTCTGGTAGAAGAGAGAAATTGTGCTAGAATATTAAAATTTTAATAATGTGCCTCTCCTTGCCACAGATGTAATACTTATGTCTGAATCTTAGGATAAGCCTTGGGAGTTTTATTTTGAATTGGCAAAGAGATTTTTCTTTCAGCTTGGAGATTTCTGGTCTTCCAGACTTCAATTGTTTTGTTTATCTGATTCTGTTTTTATCTTTGATTCTCTTACACCTTCATTTCTGCCTTTTTCTTTTGTTTTCTTAGCTGTCATCCCAAAAGATTTCTTTTCAGAAACAGGCATATTTCTAACAAAAATTATTTAGAGGTTGGGCTCCTCAGAGCTCTAGTCTCAAGAAATGAAATGTCTCAGTAAAAATATGGCAAATCATCGGTTTTGAGCTAGGTTTCAAATCCTAAAAGAGTTGCTGAATCCTTGGCCTGCTCCTTCTTGACTTGTTTACACTAACTGAAACTTGCTTCATTTGTGTGGAAATGCAGTCAGTAATCTAATGTATATCCCACAAAATTAAGAAGAGTCATGGGAAGGATGGGTAAAGGAAGGATGGGTGAGAATGTTGAAAGGAGTGACATTGATCAAAATATATTGCATTCAAAAACTGCTTTGCTAAATAGTAACTCCTTTGTGCAATAAGTTAAAGATAATTAAAAGAAGAAGAATTTATGGGAGAAAATGAAAACAGCCATTAGTCCTGCATTAAAGAAAATCTAGATATCAAAAGAAGTTTCTAGAAATCTTTCAAAAGACAATGGGAAGCCTGAAATAGCACCCAGGACTTCAGCATCATTTAGATGCTTCCAAATAATTATGTAAATAAATGTATCCACTGAGGAAGGTTCTAGGGTTTTAATTCAGGGACCAGTGCTAGATAGGCATTGTACCACTTGAGCCTCCTCCTTCCCTAGTGTTTTTTTTAGGATATCTATCTATCTATCTATCTGTCTATCTATCTATCTGTCTGTCTGTCTGTCTGTCTGTCTATCTATACACATATACATATGTATGTGTATATATATATACACACACACACACACACACACATATATATATATATATATGTGACTATGACTCTCACCCTCATGCTTTCCCCATAGCTAGGAAAACAAGTTTTTTTTTTTTGGGGGGGGGTCCAGTTGTGTGGCCTGAACTCAGTCTGGCCGCTGTCCCTCAGCTCTTCAACTCAAGGCTAGTGCCCTATCACTTGAGCCACAGCGCCACATCTGGCTTTTTTCTTTCTGCTTATGTGGTGCTGGGGAATCAAACCCAGGGCCTCATGCATGCAAGGCAAGCGCTCTACCACTGAGTTACCTTCCCAGCCCCGATACCAGCTTATTTACTAAAGCAGGAGGTCTCATTAACTTTTTGCATTAGCTTTCCCTGAGCCATGATCCTCCTGGTTTCTGCTTCTGAGTAGTTGGTTTTCAGAAGTGATGCACTATGCCCAGCCCTTGTATTCATAATTTGTATTTGCAAAATGTTGAAAAGTAAACCTATCTACTTCTATACTTCTAATGGCAGTCTTTCCAATGTAACACACATTTAATACTGACAGGTATGAGAATAAACAAAGTTAAACTCTAAGTTTGAACCTAAGAGATTTGATATGAATCCCTGAGTTACCATGGCAGTTGTTATCACCCAAGAAGAAGTGTGTCAGGGGTACTCTCTTTTTTCTCAGATTTCTCAAAAAGTTTTTTCATCAGTAATCCCAAATGGCTTGTTACACACAAGCAATTGCATATTTTGGTGCTCCTTTATCTCAATTATACATATGTCATATATATTTCAATTATATATGCCATATATTACATATATACATTATTATATATAACATCATACATATTAAATAATATAGACTATATATTATTATATGTGTGTACATATGTAATATATACATATATGATTATATGTTAGCTATTAAATCATATATGCATGTATATAAATTAATAAACACATATATATCTCCTCAGATGGTGAGATATATGTGACTGTTTATTACTAACAACAACCTCCCAATCTGAGCTTTGACACCTAAGATCAATTCTTTTTCTTTTTCTCTCTCTTTCTTCCTCTGCCTGCCTTATATGAATTATTGAGTTTTGAAAGAGGAATACAGTATCTTTGTGTATCTTGTTTTATCTTGGAGCAACTGGTGTGTTTTGTCTTTTTTTTTCCTGTGTTGGCACTAGGGCTTGAATTCAGAGCCTGGGAGCTGTCACTTAGCTTTTTGCTTAAGGCTGATGCTCTACCTCTTGGGATGCAGCTCTGCTTCCTGTATTTTTGACTACAGCTTCATTTGTACCCGGACTCTACTCTACTGCTGCCCACAGATAGAGTACATCTGCTCTCTGGGCTTCTTTTATTAGTGGTCAGAGACCATCCAGGAATCATCACAAACTCTAATATGTTACTTTCTTTTTTACTCCACAAGTTGACATTTCTGGTTGCCCATATTCTATATTCCATTCAGAATTGGGTAGTATGTGTCCTGTTTCACTCGATCCTACTCTATGTCTGTGTAGACTATTGTAATGTCCCATCTCTGTCTATATCTGGTTGATTTAAATATAGACAGGAAAATAGATGCTATTAAATCTCTTCTATTTGAAGGAGGTTAATGACATTTCACAAATGATTCAATATATTTTGCATAAATATTTGCATAAATAACATTTCTATGTATATATATTTATATATATATGCATATAATTAGATGTCCCATTCTCATCTATGAAAAATGCCTATGTTGGGTTTTATATCATTCTGCACTTATTTGACCTTTCCAGATTGAAGTTCATCTGGATGCTTGTATTAAGGCTAATTGTCCACCATTATAAGTAACCTGAGAAGATGCTAATGCATCCATATGGTTATAGATACAATTACTTCTCAGGTGAAGACATTTACCTTAGAACTCATTCTGTATTTTTCATGAGACGGTGTCCTGACTACAAACTTCCATCCTAAGACTTTGTTACCACATAGAACAGCATTTCCTCAAAAAGAAACTCTTCAGTCATCTTTATCCTTGATATTTTGGATACAAAGAAACCTATTCAGTTTTTAATTTTCTATACTTATTCATTCTAAACAGTAGTCAGGAAATTTTCTTAACTATCTATAAAATTGTACAAAGGTTTCTTGGAGGCAGTACCAGGGTTTGAAGTTAAGACCTTATGCTTGTTAGATAGACTCTTATTATTTGAGCCATACCCTTAGCTCTTTTTTGATTCAGTTATTTTTTTTGAATGGTTCTTGCATTTTTTTTCCTGGGTTCAGTCCTGAAGTGCAATCCTCCTATTTAGCTGGAATTATAGGAGCACAATTTGTATCCAGATTGTATGTTGGGTTGGGAGGGTGTCTTAAACCATGATCCTCCACCCCCTAAGTAGTTGAGATTATAGGCATGGGTTATCATGCTGGGATCTCATTTGAAGATTTTAGGCTAACATTTTTTTTGCACCATGAAAGGTAATTTGAGAGCATTCTCATTTCTGACTTGACATAGTACTGGGTAAAACAGTTCAAGCATTGACTCATGCTATTGTCTCTTTCAATATATTTGAGTGTGGATAGGAATGGCTGGTGAGGTTGGAGGGTGAATAAGTTACCCTGTGAAAGGAAAACTAAATAAATGCAAATTAAATGTGCCATAATTTAAAAGAATTCAGTTGGGCAGCTACTAACATGTTTTTCTGATTCATTCACATATGAAGTATAAAACAATGGAATTCACCTCATGTTAAATACTTGAAGTTACTCAAACTAATGGAGACACCAGCGTTGCTGATGCTATGACTTTCTTCCTGAATGAGGATCAAACCATTAATTAAAGAAACTATTGTGGATACTGCAGGATTGGGCCCCTGATATGTCAAGGGCATATCTCCAGGTTCTTAGGGTTTTACCAAGCAGTAATCCAGTGTGGCAGGGCTTTGAAGGGTCTTAGGAAGTGTTTTTCTGTATAACCCTTTCTTTCACATGAAGAAATACAACTAATGTAATGTTGATTGCTCTGAAAAAAACTGTAATATAGAGAAAAAATCCTCTACATGTGAAAAGTACTGTAAGGAATTCAAGTTAGTAAAAAGATAAAAATGATTTTTTTCAGATTCAAGTGCCATTTTCTACCTGTTTGAACTTTGGCAATTTATTTAACTTCCTTATGATTTCAACTTCATCATTGACACAGACATGACTTGTATTTGTTTGAAGAGCTAGATGTGAAAATGTTTTGTAAATATTTAGACACATTGGATCATGTTGTAAGTGCTTAATAAATGTTAACCTAAAGCTGGGTGCCTAGGGCTCATATCTATAATCCTACCTCCTCAGAAGGCTGAGCCTTGTAGGAATAATTTGCAGCCAGCTGAGGCAGAGAAGCAGGAGAGACACCATCTCTGGTTAACCAGTAGAAAGCTGGGTTTGAGGAATTATTGAAATGCTAAAGCACCAGCTGAATAAGAACAAGTCCTTGAGCTCAAGCCCTAGTACTGCCATGAAATGTTCACCAATATTATTTCAGAGAAAGTAAGCAGTTAGCATAGATAGCAATTGTCATCATCACAGGAAACTGGAGTCTAGGAAGGCAGTGAGAAAGATAACCCAATGATTTCCTTGTTCCCCTTTTCCAAATACGTACAAAATCAAATGCCTGAAAATACATTCCTCTTCTGTCTTCTGTGCCACCATCCCCCCCATCACTGCACACACATATATCTACTAATCGTTACCTTAAAAGCACTTGTGCTCAAGATATCAGGATGATTTCATTACAAACTAGTATGATGAGTGTTCCTTTGGCTGAGTTTCTTACAGCAATAGAATGATAATTGCAAACTTGGGGACTATGCAGCCAACTAACAGTATCTCTCCCCTCTCAGAGGAAAAGCTGCTACTTCTTCAACTTCAATATGCTTTGAAAAACATATTTTTGAAATAGGTAGTTATAAAATCATTTTCAGCAAGCTTCCTTTTCTGAGGACAGGAAAAAGATCTTGTTTCACCAGGTAGAATTAAAATTACTGTTCAAAACTTTACATCCGGGTTCCAATATTACAAGGCATATCAAGCTGCCTTCTAGTTTCTATGTGGAAATATTTGAATATCGTTTGTTCTTATCTCCCCCCAATTTTTTGTTTTTCTTCATGACCTACCCCTTGCTCCCCTTAAGGCTCAAGTTTTTGATTGCCCTGCTGAATTATTTTTCAACCTTTTTACCTATTTATTGTTCCATAAACCTAGATATTGATTTTCTTTCATACTTGATTTAATTTATTTTGTGAGTTTGTGTTCAATTTATGGATTTTGAGATAAATCTCTCTCACTGGTTCTTTACACTATAGACCACATAAAATTTGATTTATAAAATGTTCACTTTGTTTTTGATGTAAAAGCAAATATTGCATTTGATTTGGCCTCAGTCACATGGGGTTATTGAGGAAGAGGAATGGTTTTGATACTAGTAAGATTAATATATTTAAATTTTGAGCTGAAAGAAAAAAAGAGGAAAATTGACATTGCCTGAGTTTGATATTTGGGTTGACTCTAATCTTTGATTGTTTTCAAATGATTGTATAAATATGGGTCCTAAGCAAGCTACTATTTGCAGCATTTTATCAAATCAACATCAATAGTTGAGATGGATCTTTTTAGGGCAAAACTGCTTCTACATTTTTTTAAAACTTTGATGTGTTTGCACTTTAATATAAGAATCATTACAGCCAGACAATACCACTTTCTTTGGATTCTATAACCTTAGAAGATCTACCTTTGATTTGGTCCTAGGTAAGCTGTTATAGGCTTGGATCATAAATCTAACCCAAAAGTTCATGAGTTGAAGGCTTATTCCCCAGCTAATGGCAATCTTGGGAAGGGAAGTTGTAGAAATTTTAAAAGGCAAGGCCTAGTGTGCCTTTGAAAAGCATATTGGGATCTTGGTGCCTCTCTCTGTCTCTGTTTCTCTTTGTCTTCCCTCTTCCTTCTCTCTGCTTTGTGGACTACATGAAGTAAGCAGTTTTATAATATAATTCTCGCATTGTCCTGTTAGTCATGCTATAGCTTTGGTGTCACAAACACATATAGTTGTGAAATAAGGGGCCATGTTAAATCCTTCCTCCTTTTAATTTGATTTTTTTTCCAGGTATTTTCCTGCAGTGGTAGAAAGCTGACTAATGCATCCATTTTTTTTAAATTAACTGTGATTACTGGGGTCTTTTGACTTGAATATTTTGAGATCTTCATAAGTACCTAATCAGACCTAATAGGTAACAAAAGAACTGTCCAGAAAATAGCAACTGGTTTTAAGAGATATGTAGAATTTGAATTATGATAGTAATTGTTAAGTTAAATTGACAAATTGGTAATTTGGGAAGTTTTTCACCTAGATTTTGTCTGTGCTAAGCACAATTTATTTGCTCAATTTCAAACTGTTAATAAAAATTGATGTATTTTCAAGAGAAGTTTTAAAAATACACACATGCACACACACAACACACATATAACACACACATAACACATACATATCACACACACACACACACACACACACACATATTTGGGTACCAGTGGCTCACATCTAAAATCCTAGTTATTCATGGTGCCAAGACCTGAAGGATCATGGTTTATAAATAGCCTGGACGGACAGTCTTTTAAACTCCTATAACCAATTTACCAGAAAAATATTGAACTGGAAATATTTTTCAAGTGCCATAATTAAGAAAGTGAAAGAGGCCCAGAGTTCAAGCCTCAATAACAGTACAAAATATAATGTATGTAGTTCAAAATTTTATTTTATACTGACACGTTCTACTTCCTGTGCTGACAAATTTTAAAGGTTTGGTCTATATCATAATAAATCAACAAAGGTGACAGCTGGAGTGAAATGAATTCTTTTGCATCTACAAAAACAACTAAAAATATGGTTAAATACAAATAAAAATCAAAAAATTAAATAATTTTAATAGAATTCTATTGAAGGGATTGACTCCATAGCTTTAGAAATCCAGAATAAGATATTTTAAATATACACAGGTAGTTTCACCATAGATGTCTACCCAGATTTAAGTATTAATAACAGATCCACACAAAACCATCCATGAAGTAGAAGGGAGTTTCCTGTTTCATTTTATGACACCACTAGTAGCCTGAAACCACAACTAGAAAAGCAAGAAGGAAAATTATTGCTCTTCATGAACATGGATTCCATTGCACTCAACATTAGAAAATCAAAACAAAATATATGTAAAATAATTATACAAATTCAAAGCAAAGTAATTAACCAAGTGCAGATTACTAGAAAAAGAAACAAGGTCAGCTCAGATTTGTTTGGAAGGTGATGGTAAGCTGATCATTTTACAATAGAACTATTTGTTCTTGTTGTTTGTATTTATATTTTTAATCTGATTATAACTTTCTATAATATAAATGTGCTTACTTTATTTTAAAAAACACAAGAGAAATATGCATATAAAATTTGGCATCAGGTTAAAAATGGAGTCTGATTGGTGCGAAGGAGGTTCATTATGTAATGGTTACTGTCACTTACCTGAGTCCTTTGAGACAGAACATTCACCTGAATTAATTGAAAAAGTTTATTATTCACAAATAGGTACTGAAAAACAATAGAAGCCTATGATTCATGTTGAGATAGTACCTAACTTCTAGGAGAGCTGACCAAGATAGATGGACCTTCATCCTTGCATCTTCTATGTTTTACTGCAGCTGAGGGATACTGGACACATTCTGTTGTGAGATTTATCCCTTGGGAAAATCTGGGATCTCTGGGTTAAAACATCTCTCCTTATCTCAAGATATTGCATTTGCAGTGCATTTGATAGTAATCCTGAGAACCATCCTCCACCTGCTGGAGTCTGCCTGGGGCTTCCTCTTTGAACCCATATTTCTCTTTTCCCTCAAAGATATTGAAGTTCAGGGTGAAGATTTATGGAGTCTGAGAAGTTTCCCGATCTGTTGTCTGCAAGCTGGAAGCTCAGGAACGCTAATGTTATTATTCAGTCTTCACTGGAAGCCCTGAAAACCAGGAAAGCCAGTAGTAAAATAAAAACAGAAGACCAATGATCTAACTAAAATGGAAAATTATAATTATATTTTAAAATACCATATCTTATTTAGGTAAACTATAATTCTGCTTTAACAAAATAACATTTATTGCAAAAAACAGAACTAGTGTTTCTTTTGTGCTGGTCCTGGGACTTGAACTCAGGGCCTGGGCACCACCCCTTAGCACATCACACTCAACGCTGGCACTCTACCACTTGAGGCACAGGTCTATTTCTGTCTTTTTGATGGTTGATTAGAGATAAGAATCTCATGGATCTGGACTTTCTTTCCTGGGCTGGCTTTCAACTGTGATTCTCAGCCTCTTGAGTGGCTAGGATTACAGGCACAACTTACCAGCATCTTCCAGGAATATTGTTTGTTATTACCATATATTAACTGCACAAAGGAGGGGTATTGTGATATTCCCATACTTATATATAATATGTACTATCAAACTCACCACCTCGATCTCTGTGCTTCTTAATCACTATCCCATTCTCAACACAATTCCAAATAGGTTTCATTAAAATACTTCAACCATATTCACTTTGATTCACCCTCTCCATTGCCCCTACCCCTCACACTCGTACCAAGTCCCCAACAGAACCTGTTTAATTAGTTTATTTATTTTTCAATTTTATTGTACAAAGAGGATCACCATAATAATTCATATGTTCATATATTATTATATACTCTGATTAATCTCATCTATTGCTTTTTTCCCATACTACTGTTTAGAAGGTTCTGTGTGCTTTCTTAAGTCATCTTCATACATACATATTATGTATTTCAATACTGTTTGTTTTACATCATTCTCTTCCCTTCTCCCCTGTCCTATTGATCTCTTAAACAATTTCACATTTGCATTCATATTTCCTCTATGCATTTCTATTGATGTTTATTTCTTTTAAATCTGCATTCTACAAATGAGCAAAAACATGCATTTGGCTTTTTAAGTTTGGCTGTAAAAGGCAGTCTGAAGTTTGAATGTACTGCTTGTACCACAACTCCAACAAACATAAGACAGTGGCAAAGAAACACTTCACACACTAATTGAATATTGATAACATCAAGAAACTATATCTTAAAAGCTTTTCTCTACAAACCATGTTTAGAGGAGAATCCAAGTCACTGCATGCCTTTGAGATGCCAGGATGGCATAAGAAATTGATAGAATGGGTTAGTGACACCGGTAAGAAAATCAAATGCTAATATAAAAGCACAAATACTTTCCTATTAGAAGAACTACTGTACCTGTATTTTCTATAATATATATATATATATATATATATACATGCTATCAAAACATTTATGGAGACATTTCATAATCAAGGAAGGTAGAGGGTTTGTAAGCCAGACATCTGTGAAGGTGACATCAAAGGAAATGACATAATGCAGGAAATCATATTAGGGTCATTTTTAGCAGCTATTTCCCAGACATGTTTTGCTCTGGAATCTGAGGCAGACTGCTCAATTAATCCCAGCAGGTGCCTCCTGCAGCCGCGTTTCCTTCGAGCATGAGCCTGTGAGCCCTCATAAGTGAATGTGTGTGCCTTTACCAAACCTGATGTTTTTGTAACATGGCTTCTCCCCTCTAGATGTGCTCCTAGCTATTCCTTTTACAATTCACATCAAATTCTCAATGCTAAATGTTTGAACTGTCATATCTAAGGAAGACCATTTTAATCCACACTTTTTTTTACATTGAAATTTCTCAATGGACACTCCACTGTATTTAGGATGCCTAAATTGCTCCAACAGATGAAATCTGATACAGAAGTCATTGATGTTGTCTTCTTAAGGTCAGTTCAGAAATTTTATTTTCTGGATCCTTTTGAAAAGAAGACTATCTTAGGAAATGACAAATGCACATAGGCATGCGGCACTCTGACTGTGCAGAGAATGGTGCTGTTTGTCTCCAAGCTTGCCCTTCTAAAGTAAACATTGTTTGTTAGAAAAGAGAGGATGCTGCTTCAACCTTGAAAGGGGAGGAAAGGAAGAAATAGCATTCTCTCAATATAAGCCTCTGTGATAACACCAAAATGTGAAACTTTATGAATGCTGTTTGAGAGATTCTATTTTTTGATAACTTAGAAATTGCATTTTTGGCAGGGTGGTTTCAAAAAAAAAAAACAGGACACCAAGGCTTTGATTTGGTCCTCTGTTTTTATCTGCAACTCTAATCTATATACGGGGGAAGGTTTTCTTTGACATTTGTAGTCGCATTTCTGAGATTGATGCAGCTGCCTATTATACAGGAGAACATTTGATACTAAAGGTTCCCGCAGCTACCATCAGCTTTCTATAGCAGGTCTGCTCTCTTGACATTTAATGTCCCTTAAGCCTGATATGGTCTGATAACTTCAGCACACCAGCTGCTTTGGGGAGAAATAAAGAACCGTGGTATTCTTGATTCTTCTTAGGGACTGTCACCAACTGCATCACCAGTCACCCATCACCTTTTCCCCTTAATACCTGTGAATTACAGCCTGGGAAAACTACACATATATGTATCAGTGTACAGGTACCAACACACACAATGATCAGATCAGATTACAGGACAAGTCATCACAACAATCAAAGGACACAGCATCAGCTACCTTGTGAGATATCTAGATTATCTCTCCAAGGCCAGCCTTTGAGAGTCAGATAAAAGGACAAATTCTCTGTGCCTCAAATATCAAATTTGGCACCACCAGTGTTCTTAATTTGTATTCCCAGATAGAAGTGTCATTTCTATAAATGCCTTAGCTAACAAGAGTTACGATTATATTGGTATACCCAGCCGTTGGATGAATTTACAATGAAAATATTCTGTAGCTATTCAAAGAATGAAAATTTCTCTATATTACAGTCCAAACAATCTGAAGTATATGTTATCAAGTGGAAAAATAAAAACGTAAAAACTTGGTCATGGTACGTGTGTGTGTGTGTGTGTGTGTGTGTGTGTGTGTGTAAGAAGTCAGGAGACCTTCAGCTTTGCTGGTGTTTGCAGAAGAAAACTCAGGAAGAACATTCAAGGAAGTAATGAAAGTGCTGATTGGTAGTGTAGCCTTGGGGAAATGCAAGCACAGAAGGTGGCAAGGGATGAGAGAACATTTGAGTACACTTACATTGCTTTATATTATTTTAATTTTTTAGTCATATGAATGAGCTATGTAAAAGCTTATAAGTTTGTGTGCATGTGCATGTATGTGTGTATGTGAGAGAGTGAGAGAGACCGAGCGAGCAAGCGAGCGAGCGAGCGAGAGAGAGAGAAGGGGGAGTTCAGGGCTTGAAGTCAGAGCCTTGTTTCGGGCCCTTAGTTTTTTCCACTAAGGATTGGTGCTCTTCCACTTGAACCATACCATTTCTAGCAATTTGGTTAATTGGAGTTCAGAATCTCAAAGCTTTGAACATCTATCTTCATATCTCCTAAGTAGCTAGGATTACAGGTATGAGCCACTTTTACCTGGCAAAAAATAGCTTGCAATTTTGTTAAATGTGAAATGTTAACTTATATTTTACTTTTATCTGATGCCTGGAATTATCAGGTAAACTCCAGGAGTCTGGGATTCCCAATTTGTGAAGTCATTGGTCTCTGATGGGAACCCCTGAATCGATGGACTGACTTGAACTACATTTGGAATGTTGTCATCATCATTTATGAAAAACTTTTCTTTAATTCATCCTAAACTCACAGTGGTTGGCTCCAGAACTCTGGCTCCATGGTGTATGTGAATCTGGACTAATAAATAATACTTCCAGGTAAACATAAAATCCATTTGAAATAAGAGGTAGAATGGTGACCCACTTTCTCAGAAGTAATGACTGTTAAGCTCATGATAGTCTATAACCAAGATAACAGAGTGTATAAGAGCACTATTTATCATGAAGAAAAATTAGCATTTTTCTATCTCCACAGTTTAAGAGCTATTTCATTTCAATATGAATGAAAGAATAGAATATGAAAGCCCCCAAACTTATCCTCTTAGCATTAGTTATTGAAAGCATTGTTATACTGTAGTCAACATAACATGAATGCACAACTTGAAAAGTCTGTCATGGCTTTAGAAAACTGGAAAGGGAAAGCAATACATCCTCCAAAAACCTAGGATACCTAAGAAATATACTGAGGTACAAATTATATGAATGACTAATTGATAAAGGAAATAAATAATAATTATAGGTGATACAGGAATAATACTTATGGTATCAAAGATATGAGATAGGAATGTGATAGAATCAGAAGAGAATCTAGAAAGATGTAGACACATTAAAAAAATGAAGTTCAGGATTCTTCCTCATGAAGTCTTAGCAAACGTGTCATAAATGGACAATGTCATCCTTCCACAGTCACAAACCTTCAGGATAGATGTGTTAAGTTCTAAAAAAATTATATTTATATGGAAAAGCAATTCCATCACCTTTATTCTGCAAAGAAGGTGCATACTTCCTCTTTGGCTACCCTTTCCTTCTTTCCTTTAAGACAAAGATCTGATCTCTATAGCTCAGTCCTGATGTGCCCCACCTTACTGTGGTAATTCCATCTCTTCAAAGGAAGGCATGGAAGTATTATATGAGATGTTTTATGTTAGTTTCTGGTGCCACTCTCTTCAGATTGTGTCCTTGCTTTCCCTTGTCAATTTATGGAGTAACCACTGGTAGCCGTTAACAGACAAAAGCTCTGACCTAATTCTCTTTACTTGTCCCCCCCTCTACTTTCTTGAGAATCCTAATGAGGAAACACTTTGGGGAGGAGAGGGAAATTTTACAAGTTCTACAACTGTGTAAATAATTTAGCAACCTTTAAAATGAATTTGCATTAATATAGTCAGGGCTCCCAGAGTGTCTATAATAGTAATTCTACTTTCCCTACTTTTCTACTGGCTCCAAATCTCCTCTGTTCATTACTGGGTAGGGATTGTCTTATAAACTCATTAGAACCCTTGACAGTTTTCTACAATCTTCGACTTGAGTGTTCTCCAAACTGCTTTTGGTTTCCCATCTAAATATTTCTTTAACTGGACTAAACAGTGGAAGTCTCTGCATAGTGCATAGCTTTGTTGCTCTGATTGGCCCAAAAGAGTAACAGAGACAGCCCAGGGCCTCCCTGGGCCATGACCTCTCTGTTGTTAGTACTCTTCAAGGGATTCGGCAGATGTGATAATTGTTGTTCCTGAAAGCTGTTCCTAGTGGCCTTGGCATCCCGGGAGCTTGCCCAAGTCACTTTGTGATGGTTGTCTGACTCTGCCCTTCACTGTGGGGTTTCACCATATAATAGGATTTTGCTTCTAAGGTAGCATGCAAGCTGCCTGGCAAAGGATCTACTCACAGAGCCTGTTCCACCCTTCCATTCCCTTGCCTGTGCTAGAAATCTTTGATTTAGTGTACTGCAGCTGCTGTAGTTCATTACTGCACATTTTTGAGTCAAGTTTGACTCTGTCAGTGGGTTACCCCCTAAAGTGCTATACTCATTGTGATAATAGCTAAAGATATTACAGGCAGGAGGAGTGCATGCTACCTAACTTAAATGGACTTCCAAATAAAGGAGAGTGCTACTCTGCACAGTAGTTCCTGCTTCCCCACAATGACCCTGAGAAGAATGGCTGCCTTACCCAGCTCTGGCCCAGGGGCCCAGATGAGGACAAAAGGCCTATAACCAATGTGATTTCAGCCTAACGTGACTGTGGAGCAAGAGATGTAGTGAGCAGAACCAGGTCTATCCTCAGGGCTGTTTGGGGCTGTCCTGGGCAGAGGACAACGCTGGTTCCATTTAGTACATCTCTTGTTGCACAGTGTGAGGGATCAGCACATCAAAAATCTGCTGAGTGCTATTTGGTTAGCGTTCAACCAGCCTCTGCTTACCTGGTAACATAGTGAGCTTTTCAGGAAAGAACCCAACCTGATCTGTCTGTCAACAATTGATTCCTAATCCCCCAATCACTCACTTATTTTAGTACTTCATCTCCCTCCTTGTTCTACTTTATCTCTTGCTTTTAATGTATGTTTACTCATTTAGTGTTTTAGTCATGCCTATCCTTAAATTCAGTTTTTATGGGGTCATATTTATCATCCACCATCATTTGCCTTGTCATCTTCCACTTAGCTTTCATATCTCTACTCAAATCTACCCACAGAGATTTTCATCATTCACCTTTTCTTTCTGTTTTAGGGTACCGGGGTTGGATTAGGGTCTTATAGCTGTTAAGCAGGTACTTTACCACTTGAACCACATCTTCAGCCCGTAATCCACTTTGTGGTAACTGTTTTTCTTGTTCGGACAGTAGTCTGTTTATTTATAGTGCTTGTCCAAGTTGTAATTGGTACACTTGCTTACTTTTTTTGGTTGGTATTTTCTCCTTCTCTAGTTCACAAGATTCACACAGCTGCTTACTTGCTGGAGCTCTATTATCTACCTCCCTCCATTTTCAAGATATGGCAAACAAGATAAGAACAAAACACCACATACTTGCTTCTTTCTTTGACATGCATGCCTTAATTTCTTTCTTTGGTCTTCTTGGCTATATCAGAGTTTAGGTATTTCTATGGTTTGAGTTTATTTATTTAGTTTTGTGAAACTCCATTCCCTTTTATAGTTAATCTCATACTTACAATTCTTGTTATTGTTCTTATTGCAGCACACAAGTGCATGTTCTACCTCCCATTTTGCCTTGTGCAAGCTTCCACTCAACTGCCCAACACTATTTCAATCTCCTGCCTCTTTGTGGTACGTATGATATCAAGCCATATTAAAAACTGAGCCAACCCCACTTTTCAATATTAATACCAGATATTTAATTCTGATGCTCTCAGCTTTGACCCTTTCTGCTCAATGTTTCCAGCTCTATTTCTCATATAATCTTTCTCACCCAGATGTTCTGGATGACCATACAAAATCTCACTCCTTTCATTTCCTATCTACTTCATTATTATAAACACTTCTTTATAGATACCATTAACTCTATTGCCCTCCCTCTCCTATGTACATATCTTCTAGCTTACAACTTTAAATGTACTTAAATCTTTCACTTACACAAAAAATCTTATAGAAAAAAAATACTATTACCACATTTTACCTTAAATTTAGGTCTATAATCCTCAGTAACTGCCTGAGATCCTACATGTTTTTCTAGCATGTTTATTATATTCTTTCAATATTAACTATGTGTATATATATATGCATGTGTATATATATATATATATATATATTTCCTCTCAAAGCTGCTATATTACTCTTCTTCTTATTCTTACCCTTTGAGAATGTGTAATTGAGAAATTAGAAGACATCAAGTGAAAATGGCACCACATTTTTCTTTCATTGGAAACTACTCTTCCTCTCTGGTGCCATGGAAATTTGTTCTACTCACTCTGGGCCTGGGCTCTGTCCCTTAGCTCTTCAGCTCAAGGTAGCACTATATCCCTTGAGCCACAGCACCACTTCCAGTTTTCTAGTGGTTAATTGGAGATAAGAGTCTCATGGACTTTCTTACTCAGGCAGGCTTTGAACCACAATCTTCAGCTCTCAGCCTCCTGAGTAGCTAGGATTAAAGGCAGAAGCCACCGGTGCCCAGCTTCACCTTTATTTTTATGCCAGTCTTTGGGCTTGAACTCAGAGGTTGGGTAGTATATCTGATAGTACTCTACCACTCAAGCCACAGCTTTACTTTCAGTTTTTTGATGATTATTTGGGGATAAGAGTTTCACAGACTTTCCTGCCTGGGCTGCCTTCAAACCCCCATCCTCAGACCTCAGCCTTGTGAGTAGCTAGGATTACAGACAGGAGCCACCATGAGTGTTCAGCCCCATCCACTGATAAAAATCCATTTCTCTAGTATCCTGTGTCCCATTCTGTCTCACCTGTATGGATTTTATTTTTTAAGTCATCTTTGTTGATTTCTGCTTCAGCAATCTTTTTCTTTATATAGATTATTTCTTAAAAAAAGATAAATCAGAGTACTTTATTTTTTCCTGTGATATCACATTTCCTTCTGAAGGTATGGTATTTCTTTTCTTTACCTAAAGCCAAGATTTTATTGGGTAGAAATGAGATTCTCACTAGATCACACCAGCCCTTCCTCCTGCTCCTGTGTCTTTCCTTTACTCCAATCTTCTCCTTTAGGGATTTTCCTCTCCACTTTCACACTTCCCTACTTCCTCTAGTTTCCTCAGTGCCTCACTTCCTTTAGTTTACTGTGCACTCTCCAGAGAGCAATTGAAGAGTTGTGTTTCTAATATATACAAATGGGATCATGTTATTCCCCAGTTAAAAATATTTCAGTGACATTCTTTTTCTATAAAATCTAGTACTGTCTCACACTTAGTAGTAACAGTTGCCAGAGAAAGAGACAGGAAGTAACTGAGTACAGAGGTAGACCAGATCTGTTCTTTCCTCACAGGAACAGAATGTTTTGGAAGATACAAGGTTATTTAAATGAATACATAGTCACACAGGTAATTGTCATTGCTTATAGTATAAGGAAGCATAAGTATACAGTATTTTAAGAACTTGTGATAGCTGTTTTCTTTTTCCTGTAGAAGATACACTTATTTTGAGATCATGTTGGGAAATGTGAGTATTATAGTGTGAGGGATACAGGTAGATCTGCATATGCAAATGAAATGAGGCAGAGAAGAATGGTGCTCCCTTGGATCATGTCATAAAGCCTGTGTCACTGGAACACTGGAATTTAGGAGAATTGTAGGAGGTACAGTAGGGATATTACATTCAAGCTCTTGTCTTGAATATTTGAGGAACTTTCTTCTGTACTTGATTTCAGTTTTTGCACATCCTTTAATGGTGAATTCTGCTTTCATTCAGAATTCTGATAAATTCTTCAGGCATTTGTGAATCTGACTTTTTTTTCATACGGTGTAGTAGGTAACATTCTCATGAAACAGACTCCTAATTTCACAATGCTGCTGTTTCCTTGTTTGTTTGCTTGTTGGTTTGTTTTGTGTTGGTATTGAGTCTTGAATTCAGGGTGACATCTTCTAAGCAGAATTAGATACTCCAAAACCTTTATAGATGGCTCAAAAGGATTTAGTTCTCATTCTCAGAATCAATGGAAACCACTGAAAGACTTTAAAAGAGATTTGAAATTAGTTTCATTAACGTCATAAATATAGGCAGATGAAAGGAAGATGGAGGTAAACTGAGTTTTGAAAATATCCTGGGGGTAAGAATGAGATACTTATAATTTGGACCAAGCTACATTTAATTGAAATGTTCAAGGTGTTTTAGAAGTTGAATGACAAGACTTAAGAATTGATTACATTTTGGTAGCTAATGGCAATAGACGTGGGAATGATGATAAAAGTGTCCAGGATTTATGTCAAGTTTGTAGTGCCAGTGAAGGATCTGTGGACTTCTGAATATAGAATGCAGGAAGGAGCTTGTTAGGGAGAAAAAAATAGTAGATCAGAGTTCAGATACCCATACTGAGGCTTCTATGTGATATTCAAGAGCAACTTTAATTATGAGACTGGGAACTGGAAAATATTCACAATTTTTCTTCTCCCCAAGAAAACAACATTAATGAACAAATGTGGCTCAAATTAAACATGTGTGTGTTTGTGCATTCTAAATCTAGTTAATAATTTGATTTTAGTTCAAACTCTCCTAATCTGTCTTCTAGGTTATTTCTTAGCACTCTACTGTTCTCTTATTGCCAATTCTCAAAATCAATTAAGATGCTACATTTAAAATAAATATTGTACCACTCCATATACATATTGCACTCTTATTTTAAAAAAAAACAAACTAAAACATACGCCATTTCTTTCAACAAAGGACTCTACCACACTCATTTGTCATTCTTCCCAATCCTTCATCCAATCCCTCATTCTATGACATTCTACATAGCTCCTTCTTGTTTTTTGAACCAAATCATCTTACTTCAGAAACTTTCATTTTCTATTCAACTGAGAATTCTCTTCTGCTCTTTGTCTGAATTTTGACTTAAATGTCACTTGGACCATTTTTTAAAATTATTTGTAAAATTACTACTCTTCCAGGCTTGTGAATTTATTGGTGGATGACAACACCAATGCTCAATGCTGGAGTAACTTTTTCTTCTGTTTGTATACATATTTTTGTATCATTAAAGAGTATTTGGAGCTTCTGATGTAGAAGAGGTTCACCAGCAGGAAGGGAGGATGTTGTACGAATAAAAATGTGGTATTCCTTTATTCAAGGAAAACAGCTGTTAGTTAACATATGCCTCATGATCTTGATTAATTGTGGAATGACAGTAAACTTTGTGCCTGTGATCATTTCCGAGTGCTCTCTGAAAACAGGGCCATCAAATGAAATACACTGAAGATATCTGGCTTTGGAAGTAAAAGGCATTCATTCAAAATTTTACTGTGAAAGAGATTAACATCATTCTGGTATTACAGGTGGTACAGGATGTATTAGACTTCCAAAGGATTGTGTCTGTGCAATGTCTACAGCACCTTCATTTTATTATTATTTGGGGTCCGGTCATGGGGCCTGAACTCTGGGACTGGGCACTGTCCCTCAGCTCTTCAGCTCAAGGCTAGCGCTCTACCACTTGAGCCACAGCACCACTTCTGGCTTTTTTCTTTTTGCTTATGTGGTGCTGAAGAATGGAACCTAAGGCCTCATGCATGCAAGGCAAGTGCTCCACCATTGAGCCACCTTCCCAGCCCGCACCTTGATTATTTTAGTCTACTATTTTTAGATGTTTATTTTTGGTGATAACAGAGTTTGGACTCAGGGCCTTATGCTTGCTATGCAGGTGCTCTATCACTGGAGCCACATCTCCAACTCTCTTTGCTTTGAATTGTCTTTCAAAATATATCTTCCATAATATTATTTTAAAACACACTGTGGGGGGTAGGGGAGGGTGGGTTCTGAGGCTTAAACACAGGGCCTGGGCACTGTCCCTGAGCTCTTCTGCTCAAGACTATATGAGCCACAACTTCACTTTCAGCTTTTGGTAACTGGAGATTAGAGACTTTCCTGCTGGGCTGCCTTTGCATCATGATCCTCAGAGCTCAGCTTTCTCAGTAACTAGGATTATAGGTGTGAACCACCACCTTTTAATGTTTAAAATAAAGATCTCAAATAAGTAGAACTGAATGAGTAACAAAAATAAAGAAATTTGACAAGCATCTGGCCCATAATTCATGAAATTCATCAGCTGATTAGAAACAATAGCTGTTTTTGTTGTTGTTGCTGTTGTTGTTCCAAGACTGGAGCTTGGACTCTGTACCTGGACACTGTCCTTAGCTTTTTTTATCACTTGAACCACACTTCTGACTTTTGTGGTTAATTGAAGACTCAGAGTCTCATTGATTTTTTTTTTTTTTTTGTAGGTGGTGGGGCCTGAACTCTGGGCCTGGGCGTTGTCCTTCAGTTCTTCAGCTCAAGGCAAGCGGTCTACCAACTGAACCACAGTGCCACTTGTTGTCTCATGGATTTTTCTGCCCAAGTTAGCTTTGAGCTCTGATCCTCAATGAGAATCCACCTTAGTAGGTAGGATGACAGGCATGAGCCACTGGTGCCCAGCTAGAAACAAGAATTTGAGTGACAAAGTTCAACCTAATATGAACCTAAAGTCCCAACTTTTATGAATTTGGTGAACTTATCTTTATAGTGTCCATAAAATGATACAATCTGAACACTTCTTTACACAGACAGAATATTTATTTCCATGACATTCACATTGAAATGCCTGAAAAATAGTAAGCAAAATGGATCAAGAGCTCAAAAAGGAAAGTATAGAAATTACATGTTCTCTTTAGGTGATTAAAGACATAAAGACACACAAAGGGAAAACCAGGGATTGTGAAAGCTGGATCTTGCAGAGAGTGAAAACAGGAGATTGTTCTGAAGGATCCTGAGATATAGCACTGGGGATAACAAGGTAATAAGAAGCAATCACTAATAAGGACTGGATGAGATAATGCAAGCCAAGAAGATGTCACTGTGGTTAAGGTCAATAGGAAACGAGGTTGGTAGGCTTGTGAGTTGGAATTTGGTGACCCTAATACAATTTGAAAAGTGAAGCAAATATTTTCCAGAAACTTTCTGAATGTCTTCAGTGAATGTCTTAGGCCATAATTCTGGTATATGTATACTACACAACCTATTTCTGCCAAGAAATTGAATAACACAACATCTACTAATTATGATTTTTTTAACGCAAAATCTGTGCCTGTCTTAGGCACAAAACTACCTGACCCTCAGAGAATAAGAATAGAGGCAGAAAGATAACTAATGACCCTTCCTGAAATAGGGGTAAAAAGATAGGAAGCTGCTTCAGGCTATGAGAGGGTGATAAAAAAAAAAACAACAACAACTGAATCTATATCTGTAGGGATTGAGGAAAGGGTCACATGTTTCTGAACGTACTCAATCTGCTGGGAGATGTAAAAAAAATGTTATCCCCAAAGCAAGTGTTACTTTGATTTTTGAGTTAGCATAGCATAAAGCCAGTCATGTATGAGAGTTAGAAATGACTCCCATGACCACGCTATCTCTTCATGCAGATACAGAACTTCTCTCTAGACAGATGTTTTATTGCTTTGTTCAAACTCACCTTCAGTGTCCTGAGTGATGAAATTCCCAGTACTTCCCATGGAAGACTACTCCATCTTCCAAGAGTGCAATATGTAGGTCACCATTTCTGTGGTGCCTTTGCCCTGTTCTTCTTTTTCCTTCTGTTACTCTTCCTCTGAGGGAAAGAGGCCTCTCTTCCAAGGGATATTACATTCAAGCTCTTGTCCCACCTTCCTCCTCATCATTTAAGCTGTTATGAATATTTGAGGAACTTTCTTCTGTACTTGACTTCAGTTTTTGCACATCCTTTAATGGTGAATTCTGCTTTCATTCAGAATTTTGATGAATTCTTCAGGCATTTGTGAATCTGACATTTTTTTCATACAGTGTAATAGGTCACATTCTCATGGAACAGACTCTTAATTTCACAATGCTGCTGTTTCCTTGTTTGTTTGCCTGTTGGTTTGTTTTGTGTTGGTATTGGGTCTTGGATTCAAGGCGACATCTTCTAACTTGGCCTGCATCCTGCCACTTGAAACATAGCTCTCCTTCTGGCTTTTTGCTGGTTAACTAGACATAAGAATCTCTTGAATTTGTTCATCTGGACTGGCTTTAAACCACAATTTTCAAATCTCAACCTCCTAACCCAGTGTGAATTATTCTTTCTGACAACTTTTCCATCTCTGCTTGAGGAAGGCTACCACAACCTATTATGGAGGCAACATAGCTCAGTAGTTTCTTAACAATACATTTCTGATCTCTTTCTTCTTTAATACATTTTATAGACTGAAACCAACCAACCATCTCCAAAATGACTTTTTCACATTCATTCTCTCCAAAGTTTAAATGCCCCTCTGTCTCCTAGATATTGAAACACGAGCTCTCTAAATCATTATTCCTTTCACATTCGGCTTCAGAAATTTCTGCAAATGCTCTAACATGGTGAATTCTGAACTACTCAGCACTTATGCTCACAGTATTTCCCTGAACTCTAATATTCCCTACAACTACTTATTGAGTTACCAACCATTTCTCTTGGTCCCCCTCACATCCACCTTCATGTATAAAATATTGCTTGATCTTCCCTGCTGCTAATATATTATTATTTAACTTTATACCACTCTTCAGAGGGGCCATTTTCCTGATGGCATACCAGTATTTTGGTTTGCCATGTTTAGTTTGGTTTTAGTGGTAATGGTGTTTGAATTCAGAGGTTTTTTAAAAATTTATTATTTAGTGTAGAGGCGATATACATGAGTTACATGAGTCAGGTATCGAGAACATTTCCTTTTGAACCATGTCTTCCCTTCCTTCTCTCTCTTCCAGTTTTTACCTCCCATCCCCACCTGTAAGATGTACAGTTCATTTTCCACATAAGGTCTAGTGAGTGCCACTGTTATATTTGCTCACTCTTTGTTCCATTTTTCTGTACCTTCCTTACCCTCCCAAAGACAAACTAATAAACAAGACAAAAGGAAAAGAAAACAACAACAGCAACAATAGAAACTAAAAAAATATTGTTCCCTTTTCTTGGAGTTACTCTCATAAAGTATTATGATCATATGCACATAACTATTGAGCCTTTGTGGTTTGCTCCTATGCATGTCCTCTTTTGGCTCATTGTGTGAATGTGTAGAGTCCTGTATAATTTATCATGTCCTGGTATATGTTTTTTAACCATTCAGTGTGTGTTTACTTTATTTATAGGCACATTCCAGATACTACAACCTATGTTTCTTTGGCTCTAGCTGGCTTCAGTTAATATAAATTTTCCAAGTCTTTCTATTTCCTTATGAATGGTACAATATGAACTCAAGTTTTGAACTCAAGTTTGAACCCACATTTGCTAAACAAACATAATCTCACTTTAGCTACATCAAATTCTTTTTGCTTTTATTAATTTTCAACTAAGGTCTGCAATTTATGTGCCAGTCTGGCCTGGACCTCAATCCTCTCATATATGTTTCTGTCATTGCTGGGATGACATACAAATATCATCTTGTTAGCTCTTATTTGGTTAAGATGGAAGTCTCAGAAACTTTTGTGCTGGTTGATCTCAACCTGTAACTTTCCTGATCTCTAACTCCTGAGCCTGAGCCATCTGTGCCACCATAACCAACTCTGATAGAATAGTTTTACTAGTTGATTTGCCAGTTAATTCTTTGTGATAATTCCTTAAAGTCAAGATGTATTTCTGACTAGCTTTGTAAGCAATTTTACTGAAGCAATTTAATTTCCCTTAGCTTCCAATTTCTCATTTAAGAAATAGCAATGGTAATGATAGTCATTTAACTGGGTTGTTGTGTTAAATAAATTAAAATGTTTATGAGTTCTATAAGCATTTAAAAGTTGTGCCTTTTTGCATATTTTATATGTTTAAAAATGCTAACTTTTAATAAATACTCCATAAGCATTTGGTGAAATAAAAGACTGAGAGCTGTTTACTTCTGATGTGTGACTCTTTAAAATCTTTCTTTTTATTTTCCTCCCTCCCTCTGACCTTCCCTCCCTCCCTCCTTCTTTCCTTCCTTCCTTCCTTCCTTCCTTCCTTCCTTCCTTCCTTCCTTCCTATCCTCCTTCCTTCTTTCCTCCTTCTCTGTTCTATTTGCTTCTATTTTCACCCTTTCCCACATTGAGAGACTGTGGAAAGAACTCTAATAACTTCTAGATACTAGATAATCAACCAGGCTATAAATACTTCCCTGAGTTGATTGAAGGACCTAATTTTGCCAATGGAGCCCTCAGAGAAGTAATATGAATAATGTAGCGGAAGCTACCGTCTTTGTAGTGACTATCTCCATTGAAATACCCAGGAAAATTATTCAGAATTACTCATTCCTCTTTCCCAGAAATCTAGTTTTACTCTCATTACCTTGAACATTACCCTTTATCTTTGCCCTTGCTGAGCTCTACCTTCCAGCACTGTCTTCTCACTGAGCTATTTCATTGTTTTATACAAACATTATTTTTGCTTGTCCTGGGACTTGAACTCAGGACTTGGGGACTGTTCCTGAGCTGCTCATCTCAAGGCACTCTACCATTTGAGCCATAGCATCACTTCCATTATTTTTCTGTGATTAAGTGGAAATAAGAAGCTCACAGACTTTCCTGCCCAAGCTGGCTTTGAACTATGCTCCTCAGATCTCAGCTTCCTGAGTAGCTGGGATTACAGGCATGAGCCACTGGTGCCTGGTTAAAAAATATTTTTTAAAAGAAAAAATTAGACACGCCCATGAAAATGTCCAGATTAATTTTAATGAGTATAATTAGAATATAATATCAATATTTGTTTCATCTTCTGTTAATTGTTGATATTAGCTGACCTTGATGATGAGTAATGTGACTGTCAGTATGCCTAGAGTATACCTGAAACCATTCTGAACTCAGGAAGTTTTCTTTTTTTCTTTCCTGTACTTCCTGGCTGCCTTTACAAATAAAAAGATAGCTGAACCCCAAGATAAATATTCAAATGTTTTTTCTTTCATGTGATTGTTTCTAATATATTTATAAGATTATTTCTTTGCTGCTTTGTATGTCCCTCCCCCACATTATAACCCCTGCTTTCACTGTATTTGATGTTGGTATAATTTGTGGAGGGGAAAGGCAAAAACAAATTATTTAAATAGGGATACAGGTGGATCCATTGCAACAATGAGATGTACAAGTCATTATGTTGAAAAATGAACTTTACAACTTTGGCCTTGGGGTTGGGGGGAAGGGTTGGTGAGAGATAGGAAGGGGAAACAAAGGAGGAGGCAACAATGCTCGATAAGAAATGTACTCATTATCTTGCCCATGTAATTGTAACCCCTCTGTATGGTATTTTCACAATAAAAAAAAAGCATTGCAAGTTTTCTCTGTTTTCTTTCTAAATAACAAAATTAGGCTGTCCTAATATTTTTATTAGGAATATATATATATATATATATATATATATATATATATATATATGATCATTATAAGGTAGGTGAATTTATGGTGTTTGAGAACCAGTCAACCAACCCAAACTATGCAGTTTTAACTGTCCAAAGAGCTCCAATTAACAGACTTTTGGGGGACTTCAAAAAGCAAGAGCCTTTGAATCTAAGCCATTCCCCAAGGCAGCATCCATTCCACACAAAGTTAACAGGAGTTCTGGCAGTTACTTTCTTGATTTGATCAGTGTAGCTAGTCAAGACTTTATCTCCCTGCTGAATTAGCTGGTTTGGCTGTCTACACTGATCAAATCAGACAGATAATTGCCTAATTGTCTTAGCATCTTTATACTATAAATGAAGATTAGAATAAACAGGACTACTGATAGCCAGTAACTGGCTCTTATACATTTAAAGCTTATCATTATGCTACTAGCAGGCTGATTGTCCAAGGTCAGAATGTTTTGATGGTTTGTAGCAAGATTTTTGTTTTGTTTCCTTTCTTCACACTGTAAACCAAAGAAACTTATTATGAGATATTTAGATTTGACGTTCAAGCAAAGTACTAGCTGTGTTTCTGTTATCTTAAACATAGCTGCCATTCTCTGGAGACCATTAAACAGCTCTGTGGTATGAGTTAAAGCATAAAACTACACTGAAAAAGCATTATTTAGTATTAGTTCTGCATCATTAGAAACTGAGGCCATTGAGATCTGACCACTAATCTATCAATCTTATGTCATTTGTTAAAACCAATTTCCCATTCTTAATGATGATGCCACACCATAGAAACAAGACTGTCAAATTAATACTTTTTCTTGTATGAATGTCAACTCAAAAAGCATTTAAATGTTTAGCTACATTTCTTTTGCAGTGCTCCATCAAAAATGTGAGGGAGGCTGTTTTGTGTTTCCATTGGGAAGCCCATTCTAATGGTCCTGGGGGTTGAGAAGTACTAAGTAATTTTCCCAATATACACCACCGCTAGACTTGTGATTTTTCTTCCTAAGAAACTGAAAGAGACAAGGAGCAAATGCTTTCTTTTGGAAACTTGATCAAATGACAGAGTGGAATTTGATTTCTGTTCCCTAAACAATAGGTTCCACACACTACATGGTGTAGGTGGGGTATCCAACTAGAGTCTACACTAGATCACTTGCATGTAGACAAGGACAAGACACTCCTAGACTGAGTGCTGAACAATTCTGATTCACATTGTGGACTTGATTGGCTTGAGAGATGCTCAGGAGATTAATAACGCACATCTCGAAGTGTGTCTGTGAGGCATTTCTGGAAACAACTGGGTCTTAATGTGAGAAAGGGGGTTGTTGGTGGTATGTGTTTAAAGGGTATATCTTAACCTGTCATACCTGTTACTTGTGCTCACTAGCCACAATGAAATGAGCAGCCTCTGCCACATTTGTCTACCATAATGTATTCTGTCTCACCTTAGGCATAGGACAATGAATCCAGATGACCTTGGGCTGAAATCAGTGACAGTATCACCAAAATAAATCTTCCCTCCTTTTAAATTGTTCCTTTCAGGTGTTTATCACAGCAGTGAAAAGCTAACTAATGAAACATTGATTCTATCCCAATGTAACACCTGTTTAGAAGTCCTTCTGGATTTTCTATTACTACTAGAAATTTTTGGTTTCATTTTGGGTTTTTTCTTTTGAGACAAAATCTTCCTTTGTAACTCAAGATTGCCTCCAGCTCACTATGAAACCCAGGTTAGCCTTAAACTATATGATCATCCTACCTCAGCCTCTCAAAAGTTAGGATTACAACCATGTGACACCATGCTTGAGTCTCAGAATTATTTCTTGCTCCCTCATTTCTTGTAATTTTCCTTTCACCAAAGTGAGTTCAATATTACCCTATCTCTCACCTACTGCTTTCTTCTTCTTATCTCTAAACTTGCTGACCAGTTCATTAAACTCAAAATAACACAATACTGGATTCATACAAAAGCAGCACAATTATCACTTAAGCTCATGGCTATGCTATTTATTCCCAGGATTTAGAGTCAAGCAGAGATCTATGCATTATCAAAGATGTGGCACCCGTGGCTATTTACTGGTCTTCTATTCCATTATTCCCACATAGCTTCCCTGTAAGCATGTCAAGTAAGTAAACTTGGGTTTCAATACTGACTTTCTCTTTGTGTCTCTGATTAGCTGGAGAACTTATAATTACTTTTTACCCTGAGCTTCAGTGTTTTTTTACTTATAATGTGGGATAGTTAAAAAATGCACACCTAACTAGTGTAGTTGGCATATACCTTTCACTATAAATTGGTAGGTATAGGCAATGTTTGTATGTTTGAAACTGTTCTATATTAAACATCTCAATAAGATATTTAGAGTAACTTCTTAAAATCATGAATAGGTTATGGAAAGAAAAGGAAGCTAAGGACAGACCAAAAATATAGGTATTGCTAGCTGGTGGTGTTATGTCTGAAGGATTCCATTGTGTAGTTCATTTCAGCATCATTTATAAGACAATAGTCATCATGTGTGTCATCTAGTGCTTGATGTTAATTAATTAAACCAACAAATTCTCAAATTAACCTTTGAGGATGAGTACTATCAAGAAGACAGTTTCTTTTGACTATGAGAAAATTGAGACACTAAAATGCCAAGTTACCTTGTCTACTTCTCACAGCTGTAACTGGCCTTAATAGGATCTAGCCCAGGCAGACAGGCACTAGTATATTCTCTAAGCCATGTTATATTCTCTGACCCATGTTAGTGTTACATGCATTAAATAATCATATCTATGGTAGGCTCAAGTTAAAGTGAAGATTAGGTCCAACATAAGTTGGTTTTGCTTATGTTGTGTTATGCTATGAGAGAGAGAAAAAAACCAAATTTCCTTTTCAGTTTCTAGCAAATGCAACTTTTAAATAAATTTAAAGACTATGCCATCTCCCTGTCTGCATGGGGAACTTGGAGATTTTTATAAGCAGCTAAATACAAAGAATAACGTAGTGAGCCAGATACCTTACCAGTGGGAACAGATGTTTTGGAGAGAAGGAAAGGAAAAGCTGCTTTTTAAGTTTTCATGAGATGTGTAAAATTCCCAGGGGGCTCTGAATAAAGATCACTCCAATTTTGACTTGCAAGTCTACAAGGAGAATTTTAATTTCAAAAGAAAATACTAATAGATTCATTTACAGACTTCAGAATTTTGAAGAAGCCAGAGATATTAATAGGCCTTCCCATCAGTTCCACTTGGTAGGAAAATAGAAGACTGTGTAAAAAGTAAAATAGGATCCATGAGGCTCACTGAGAAGAAATGCAATATTTTTCACTTATATGGAATCAAAAAATGCACTTCTTACATTCTTGCCATCTGTGGAGTAGTTAGCTTCTCTTCATGTATATGTTTACTTCTCTTTCTGCTCCTTTTTCATTAACTACTCTCTCCCCTCTAACAAAAACTTGCACATATAGGTGAGTAGGTGGAAAGAGAGAGAGAGGAAGAAGAAAGAGACAGAGACAGAGACAGAGACAGAGAGACAGAAACGGGTACATAGACAGAGTGAAAATGAACTTCAGACACATGCTTCTGTGATTCACTTGCTTTCCTGGGAATATTCTACTAATGTTCAATAGCCTCATTTATTAGTTTATAAAGTGTGATAAAGATACTAAGCCAAAAAGATGGTAGATCAAGTTTTGTGATATTTAAGAGTTTAAAACCAATTCATTTACTTTCAAGTCCCTTAGAAACAAATAGCATCTCTGTATAGTTAAGTAAAAGTCAAATAATATTAGTTGATGAAGAACTGATCGGTGAGTAGTTAAGAGACAAGAATTAGGAAAGAATAGAGAGACAATGGAGTGGTATTGAACTGATTTTGGTGAAAGGAAGATTGGGAGAAGAGTTGAGGAGAGAGAGTAAAAAAGGAATTCTAGAGATTAGATGTGGTGGTACACATTTGTAATACCAAAACTTGGAGGCTGAGGCAGGCTTTCAAAGTGATTTGGAAGTAATCTTGACCTATAAAACAAAACAAATGTCTAGACATGATAGTGCGTATCTATAATCTCAGAACTGGAGGAGGATACAGTGAGTTCTATGTCAGCCTAGGTTGTATGATTAGACCCTGTCTCCAAACAAACAAATATCGAAATTGAGAGCATCTGCCTGAATCGATATTTGGCACAAGACTCTAATTTTCTCAGAAAAAGAGAGCATTGAAAGAAGAGACAACCCTCAAATGATTTGCCCCATTGTCATTTTCATGATTCATATTATTTGTTTCTTTATTTTTCCTTTAAAATAATTTCACCTGCTTAAAAATATTGTTTCCAATTGTGTAAAAAGTAACTAGTCAAACTATGATGTACTGATGTTGTCTAACATTGCAGATGCCAATTTATCAATAGCAGGTCAAGGGACTAGGAAAAAATAAAAGCCCTATGATAATAGCAGCTTGTGAACTCAGCCTAAGACTACAGAAACTTGCCTTGGAATCATCAGCCAAACCAAAATATCAGTTTCAATGGCAGTTGATTTCTAATTTACAGCACCACCCTTGGTATGTGTCTTGGAAAAACATGGAAGACTCTTTCTGACAGAGTGTATGTCACAATGCAGCAAAAGTAAGAGATCCTCGTAGCTACATGAAGCTGGGAGGCCAAACAGTTCTTTATTGAACACAATAGATGCTATATCATCAAAATCATCAAACACCAGTTTTCAATGTTCAAGTGATTTTTCATTAAAAAAAAACCACTTGTAGTTAGGATGCTTTCAGTATGATCTGTGAACAGGTAAGGTTTCTTGTTTGTGTGTCTCCAGGTTGATTAATAAAATAAACTATAATTATTGTAGGCTTCTTCTAGTTCTACACTGAATTGTCTCAAAAGGTGGGATTCAAGATTGCATTACAAATCCTACACAGTTCTTATAGATGATGAACATTCTGGTAAGAAATAAATTATGATAGGTAGGAAGTAGAAAATGTCCAAAAATTTCTAAGAATAATGATTACATGTCTCCAGTGTTTGACACACAGCCATTTCTACAGATGCACCTAACACCACACTGCAAGAGCTGCTGTTGCCTGCTGCGATACTGTTCTCTGAATTTTTCTTCATCTAGAATATAAAGAGGAAGGAACCTTCAATTTCATGTCTGTAATAGTTCATCTTACCTCTTTTCTCCCAAATTCATCTCCTTGCTCCATTTTGTACTTTTCCTGGCCAAAAAATATAAAAAACAAAAAAACTCACTACTATTTATTCTTCCATTTTTATCTATAAAAATTAGAATCATGTTTTTTTTAGTATTTAAATATTTAGCTTTTGGTATGACCCTTTTCCTCAAAAAAGAGAATATTTTTTGTGATGCTATATCAAAGTATATCTGAAATGATTTATTTGCTGCATTCACAGGTAAAAAACCAATGTCCATTAAAACACAGTGAAGAAAAACATTAAAATTACAATCAATCATTGGTATCTGAGAGTTCTACAATTTCAGATTAAATGAACTGGGGACAATTTTGAAACAAAATTGCATCTGTAACATAGACACTCTTTGTGCCATTATTCTCTAAAGATAGCATAAAAACTATTTACATGTCATTTATGTTGTATTTAAGTATGACAAATTATGTAGGATGATTAAAATGTACAGGAGGATGCTTACAGTTTGTATGCACATACTCTGCAATCCTACATATGTGACTCAAGCCTCCATGGATTTAGGTATTTGCAGTGTCAGGGAATCAAGTGTCCATGGATACTGGGGTACTACCACACTGAAAATGTGAGCACATCCTGTTTTGCATTTCACAATAGAACTTTCCCTTTTCCTACATAACTACTGCTTCATTGTGTTTCACTCTATTTTATTCCTCTTTCTAAGGAATCATGTGCCCTCAAAGAATTTCTCATGAAAGATAATGTTATATGTTGTAGTAAATATAGCATCCTCTCTTATACCGTGATCTGTTCTCTCCCTATTCCAGTCTCAATGTTTTTATAGAATATACTATAATTTATTCTGCTATAGTATCTGATTGATCATTCACATAATAAAACACTTTATGCATAAAATCATCACAATTCTTAATTGGAATGGATCAGGTAAGAGGGAAAATCCCTAATGATAAAATTCACTAGAGGCTCAATTATACAAAAGCTGAAGAGGTGGCACGAAACTATTACTGACTATGAAAAGGTGTGAAATATTTTTTGAAAAATACATAAAATAAAAGGAGGAATTGGACCTGCCCAGCAAGTAGGAGGCCCTGAGTTCAAATCCCAATACTGCAAAAAAGAAATTAATGAATTATTTGTAATTCTTATAATTGTCTAAATAATTGTTTTATAATTGTCTATAATTGTCTGAATAAAATAAAAACCACATCCTTTGACTTATTACCCAGTTTATATGTCATATACTGAAATGAGTTTCTTAAAATCTGAAGTTGGATAGCTTTTAGAAAATAGCAACAAAGAAACATATTTACAACTCCAGAATATGTGTGTATTCTATTCCCTGTATTCCCTTTCTTCCACAATAATAATGTATAATAATTTATTATAACAGTAGTATTAATCTGTTCATGCAGTTTGTCACCTAATTGCAGAACTCAGCAGCATGGGGGGAACTCTGGGCTCACAAGTGTTCTTGGACATACTGAGTTCTACATATGCACTCCATGCTTTTGCATTTGTTCATCATATCCCCAATTATTAATGAGGTTTAGCACCTTTTCTCTTGGCTATTTGGAATTATTGTTTCTTCTCCTAGGATATGGATATGAATAAATTCTCAATTGAGTGCTCCTCACTCACATCTGTAATCCTTGGGAGACTGGAGATCGGGAGGCCTGTAATTTGCAACCATCTTGGGCAAAAGTTTGTGACACCCTTTCTCAACTAGTAAGTGGACACAGTGGTGTGGACCTGCTATCCCAGCTGTTCAGGAATCTGAAATTAAGAGGATAGTTCCAAGCCAGCCCTGGAAGTTAAGAAGTCCCTATGTCAACTGAAAAGAAGAGCATTCCTGTGATCTAAGCTATGTGGGAACATAAATAAGATTACCATCTAGATTGGTCTGTTGGGAATTTTGGGGCCCTATGTCAAAAACAACCAGAACAAAATGGCTGGCAATGTGTCTTCTATGTTACTGTGACTGCCAAGTAAGCTTGAAGCCCTGTATTCCAACTCCAGTACTACCAAATATGAAGAAATCCTTTTGTGCTTTTCCTCTGACATGTTATCACACATATTTTTCTTCATTGAATTGTATTTCTCTATGTCTTAGGCAATTTT
>NW_012267300.1:2924654-3036266 GCF_000151885.1 Dipodomys ordii
TGAACTCTGGGCCTGGACGCTGTCCCTCAGCTCTTCAGCTCAAGGCTAGCGCTCTACCACTTGAGCCACAGTGCACTTCCGGCTTTTTTCTTTTGCTTATGTGGTGCTGAGGAATTGAACCCAGGGCCTCATGCATGCAAGGCAAGTGCTCTACCACTGAGCCAATTTCCCAGCCCTATCAATATCTTAATAAAGCCTTTGGTCTTATCTAAAACATTCTACTCTCTAAAAAGGTCAACTTGTTTCTCATCATATTATTTTGAAGTTACTAAAGTGTTCCATTCACATTAATGTCTATAATTGTTCTGTGATTAACTTTTGCACATAATTAAATAGAAAATTTTAATTTAATTTAGTTTTTAATTTGGAAAAGCAATGCTCAGCACAATTTCTTGATTATTCTCCCTTTCCCACAGTGATTTCCAATATCACCTCAGTTAGGTTTTATATTTCTATTTATTCAATGAGCTATTTCTAAACCCTCTACTATGTGCTATTAATTAATTTTTCTATATTTAAAATAAGGCATTATCTACCTGAGTCATATTCTAAAAAAGTCAAACCTCTCTTTTTCTGGGCCTTCCTCCTTCCTCCTTCACTTTCTTTTGTTTAGTTATTCATGGACCTTTGTGTAAAAACTAGACTGAAAAATTCTTTCAAAATATGGTTAAAATAGTCACAAATTTACAAAAGCCATTAGGAGATTCATTATATATTTGAATCTTGAGACCTTTCATCTAAGACCTTGGTATTTATCACTATGTATATACCTCCCTATAAAACAGAAGACTTTTATTATTATGATTGTTGTAAAACCAACACTGCTTTAATTCTGTTGATAATATAAATAGTATATTTTGTACATTTGTTTATTTGTTTAACAAGTTCTATTTTGACACCCTACCAGGTATCAAACACTGTTTGGTATTTGGATAGAATGGTTTAAATTTTTAAGAAAGAAAGCCAACAAAAATTAATATGTAAGTAAACATAGTAGGTAGTATGCAAGTGGTTTCAAATGAATTAACCAAAGTATAATAGACTTCATGGAGAGCTCAAATAATATCATCTTTTTTTTTTTTTGCAAACCTTAGAGCTTGAACTAAGGGCCTGAGTCCTGTCACTGAGCCTCTTGTGTTCAAGGCTAGTGCTCTACCACTTGAGCCACAGCTCCACTTCTGGGGTTTGGGTGACTAATTAAAGAGTCTCACAATTCTTCCTGCTTAGGCTGGCTTTGAACTGTGATCCTCAGATCTCAGCCTTCTGTGTAACTAGGATGATACTGGTACCCAGCAAATAAGAGAGTTTCTACTTTGTAGAAGTTTTGCTTTCTGTAAGATCAAGAGACAGTATTGAGGTGGGACCATGTAGCTCCTTCTAATATTTGTATGATTAATGCAGGAGTTAAAGGTTATATCTGGAATTTACCTGGGCTCTAAGGAAGCCCTTGTATGTCCATACCAAGGATGGTATCTATTCATTTCAAGTTGCATTTTGCTTAAAATTCTCTGCTCTCTCTGGCTACACTGCTTACTGATACTCCTATTTTGCATTTTAGAAACTCATGGAAAGGATAATATTAATCAAGATACTGATAAATTGAATTTAACTTCCTTTATTCAACTAAAGATAACAAAAACAAATGAAAACAAAACTCAGAAATGAGCCAAGTGGCTCAAACCTGTAATTTTAGCTACACAGGAGGCTGAGATATGAGGATTGAGGTTTGAAGCCAGCCCAGGCATGAAAGCTTTTGAGACTTTTATCTCAAGTATCAAAAAAGCTGAAAGTGGAGACATGGTTCAATTAGTAGAGCAGTGGCCCTGAGCTAAAAAACTCAGACAGTGCCAATACTCTGAGTTCAAGCCTCAGGACTGGCACACACACACACACACACACACACACATACACACACAGAAAAAACAGAAGTGGAGCTGTGGCTCAAGTGGTATCTGTACCATCAGCCTTGGGCAAACAAGCTAAGGAACAGTGTCTAGACCCTGAGGCACCAATGCTGGAAAGAGAGAGAGAAAGAGAGACAGACAGACAGAAAGAGACAGATACCCAGAAACAAAAGAAAGGGATGAAACAAGGAAAGAAAAAAGGAAAGAAATTCTTTAATGCTCTAAAAGCTCAGCAAATTATCAAAAACTATATTTATTTTAATTTATCTGGTTACATTTTACCTGGTGAAACTTTCACAGCAACTAATGTAACCTCTGGTTATTTTTTCATTCTCGCCCCTTCCCCCACCCCTCCCCGGTTTTTAACTGTGCCACTTGATTTTCAGCATTGCAGCAAAGGAAATATTAGTGTTAAATTAATTATAAGTTTAAGAAGTTCACACTTGATATACAAAAATGATATTATGCTTTGCCAATCAGAAGTTACATCAATCAATATTTTAAATGATACAAAAAGTCAATATGTTCTAAAAAAAATCCCTTAGAATTCTAGGAACAAACAACCTGTAATCATTTTTCCAATAACTCTGAAGACAACATTTTGTGGAACTAACCTGCTTTTGAAGCTTCATTTTTACCCTGGCAGAAGTATGTTAAATGCATAAAACCTAGTTGTAAATTGTTCCTGATATATGTATTAATTTCTCTTTTCTTCTAAAACTCATATTAATCATACAGAGGGCCTTCATTTTAATATATCTAATGTATTTTTACCATTTTTCTCTTTCCTCTTTCTTCCTTCCTTCTTTTCTTCCTTTTCTTTCTTCCTTCCTTTTCTTTCTCTCTCCCTTCTCTCCTTCCCTCCCTCCCCTTCTCTCTTTCAGTCTTTCTCTCTTTTTCTCTCTCCCCCCTCCTGCCCACTCTCCTTCTCTCCCTCCCTCCCTCCCTCCCTTTCTTCCTTCCTTCCTTTTCTTTCTTTCTTTCTTTTATTTGTGCAAGTCCTGTGGTTTGAACTTAGGGCCTGGGCACTGTCCCTGAACTTATTTGTTCAAGGCTAGCACTATATCACTTGACCTACAGCTTCATTTCTGAGCTTTCAGCGGTTAACTGGAGGTAAGAGTCCCATGGACTTTCTGCCTAGGCTGACTTCAAATTGTGATAATCAGATCTCACCATCCTGAGTAACAAGAATTAAGAATGATCAGCTTGAGCCATTCCTTCTTTTTACATAAATTAAATCTTTATAAAATTTAATTTTCATATACATGTGTAAATAATTTCAATCATATGCACTTCTTTTAACCCACTTCTTTCAACTTTCCCTTACCTATCTACCCTTTCCCACTTCAACACATAATATATTTTATGCAGATGTCATTCATTTTTGTTTTACTATGGATTCCACATATGAGAGAAAACATGTAATATTTGCCTTTCTTGATCTGGCTTATTTTACTTACCATGATGATCTCTATTCCATCCATTTTCTTGAAAATGATACAATAGCATTTTTATTGGCTACATAGTTCATATATATATATATACACACACACACACACACACACACACACCATATTTTCTTTATTCATCATTGGAGGGGTACCTAGTCTAATTTAGTTTGGCTATTGTCTATAATGGAGCTATAAACATGGGTGTGTAGGAATCTCTATTTTATGACAGATTTTTTTCAGATATAGGCCCCAAAATTGTATAGCATAATCATTTAGTAATTCTAATTTCAAGTATTTGAAGAATCTACATACTGGGCTAGGAAGGCGGCTCAGTGGTAGAGCGCTTGCCTTGCATGCATGAGGCCCTGGGATCAATTCCTCAGCACCACATAAGCAAAAAGAAAAAAGCCGGAAGTGGCACTGTGGCTCAAGTGGTAGAGCGCTAGCCTTGAGCTGAAGAGCTGAGGGACAGCGCCCAGGCACAGAGTTCAGGCCTCACGACCCGACCCAAAAAAAATAAAAATAAAAAAGAATCTACATAGTGATTTTCATATTGGCTGCACTAATTTATCTTCTGAACTACATGAGCATTCTTTCTACACCATACACCCATTCTCAGCAGTATTTGCTGTTGTTTGTTGTTTTATTTTTTGGTACATATTTTATTGTAAAAATACTGTACAGAGGGGTTACAGTTACATGAGCAAGGTAATGAGTACATTTCCTATTGAGCATTGTTGCCTCCTCCTTTGTTCTCCCTCACCACTATCCCTTCCCTCCCACCTCCACAACCACACACCCTCTCCCCCAACTCCCCCCCCCACCTAGGTTGTAAAGTTCGTTTTCAGCATAGTGTTTCCTACATCTCATTGTTACAATGAGTCAACCTGTATCCTCATTTAAGCATTTTGTTTTTTCCCTTCCTCTCCCCCAATTAGAGAAGTGTATATACAAGATGCAGGGCACCAACATCAAATACAGTGAAAACAGGGGTTATACTGTGGGGGAGGAACATAAGCAAAAAAAAAATCACATGGTACATTATAAGTTAGAAACAATAACAAGAAAGAAAAAAGATCTGTCCCTATCTTGGGGGTGTTGTTTTATTTTTAAATCATTGTCATTTCCTGGGTAAGATGAAATTTCAAGGTCATTTTGATTTTCCTTTTCCTTTATGGCAAAAGTTGTAGAGCATTTATTGGTATATTTAATGGTCATTTACACTTCTTTTAAAAATTGTCTTCTCAACTTATTTTCCTATGTCTTAATTTAGTTGTTCATTATATTGGTGTTTGTTTATTTATTCGCTTATTTATGATGCTTAGTTCTTGGTGCTCTTTATGTATTTTGTTTTTTAATCTTGTATTTGAAAAATAGTTGGCAAGATTTTTCCCTCATGCGATAGCATTGTTTATTATAATAGATTGTTTATTATGCTTTCTTTCTTATTTGAGGATTTTTAATTTGATGAGATCCCATTTATCAATTAGATTCTCTATTCATTAAGTATATCTCTTACTATTCAGAATATTTTTTGCATGGAGCAGAAGTTCTTGAAAATAAATATAAAATCCATTTGAAAAGTTTCTTTGAAATTTTAATTATTTTTTTCTATGAAAAAAACAGTTGCAACCTTATACTATTTATTTAAGGGGACAAATTAAATATCTTTCTGACTTAGATGTAGGATAAATGTATGGGTATGTGACCCACATATAAAACATTTTTGAAAGTAGCAATTGTCCACACAAATGTGTCACTCTGATAGGAAATGACTACCTTAAATACAATTATGATTAACCTTTCAGAAGTTATTCGGTACACCAAATTTTGTCTGCCCATGTACACATATATATAATGCCATACATATTGTTAAAATATGTTAAGCTTAATAGCCATAGCTACTGAGAAGCTATTACCTTGTTCTCTGTACAAGATATCTCCAAGGAGAAATATAATCAGCCATCTCAAAAATTTCTATGTCATCAATTACTGTGATCTACATAATACATTTTTGCTTAAAGATAAGAATACATTGCATTCATAGGAAACAAGTTCATCTGTTTTAAGAAAGAATATAGACATTTTTCATGAAAGAAGGAAAAGAGATTACGTATGGTCTGACTTTTACAGTTCACCATAAAAGATGTATATGTTTAGTTGTTAACCACCATGCTCTGCCTTTCAATGCCAACTAGACAGATGGGCTCACATTATTTTCTTGACTTTTTTATATTTGTTGATAATTGTTGTAATTAATTTTTAATCTGAAGAGTTGTAAAGCAATACTTGGGGATTTCACAATCCAAACTTGTAGTAATGAAGCCCAAATTGTCAAAATATTCTTTCCATATCAAACTTCGCTAAGCAGTGATAACTTTTTCTGAGTCTAGAGTGTATAAGAAGTGATATGTAGTATAACCAGTGTATACTCATTAGAATAAAGTATATCTAAAATGCTCTTTCTACTATTCCTTACTAGGATCCTATTAAATAGAGTTCCAATTCCAGGTTTATATAAGAAAATTAACAATAGCCCTATCAAAAATGTAAAAAAAATTACAGCAGATTATTACTATTTTCTGTTTCCACAGTCTAGATGATTTTTTGCTCATTTCTGCATATTCATATTGTTCATTGTGACCCTTTCCCTTTTTCAATAAAAAAAAACAGATATTTCAGTGGTTTTTCCAAAGTCATGACAATTGATATTTACAATGTGAACTCATTATATTTTATATACTCCTAATTCATGATCAATCTTCTTTGATTACAGAAACAATAGTAAAAGATGACATCTAATATAGCTGGTGTGCCAAATACTGTGCTAAGGGATTAATTCCACACAGCATTCTCACCAAAAGATTATTTATCTTTATTTACAAAATAAAAAGGAAACAACTTGGCAAAAACTCACATCACCAGAATATATCAGAAACAAAACTGAAACTTCAGTACATTAGATACAATATAATCCTCATACCGAACCTATGTATGCATGTGAATTAACATGTTGCATGTTCAGAAACAGGATATTTCCACAAAATATGAAATGCACGTGCTCTCCAACCAGTTGGTTCACAATAAATTACATTTTGCATAAACTGTAGGCTGAAACCTGAGGGTAAAAAGGAAACTCATTGTGTAACAGATACAATAATGAGAGTTGATTTCAGTTGTTTCCCTAAGCCTGCAGGAGAGCTTTGGAAAATGGGATAGATACGATTTGTCAGATGGACAATGAGGGTTCCAAGGGGTAAAGAGAAACCATTCACCCTCGCCACCTTTTTATTTCTTTTCTCTTATTCCTGTCAAAGAATGGCTCTACTTCATGCTCAGAATAGCTTTCTAATCCTTGTCCACAAAGCCACATAACCCTATCAAAACCTTGACTGCACACCAGCTTTATCCTGATGATAGCTTGGATAAATGCATCCTCTGAAGCTTCTCTGACAGGAAAATTCCCCAAATACCTTCCTTTTAGAATTTTAAACCTTTGCCTCAAAACAAAAAGAAGAAAATTACATCTGATTTTTCTTCTTATTTGGTGTAATTTAAATTCAAATACTCAATTTGGGTGCAACTTGTGTTAAAGGAAAGTCAAGAAATATTTAATGCATTTACTGGTCAGTGTATCAGATAGAAAGTCAGATGGAACAGTTAAATGAATAGTTAGAAATTCTGAGTGGAGGTGTGGCTCAAATAGTAGAGCACCAGCCTTGAGCTCAAAATACTAAAGGAGCGTATTCTGGCCCTGAGTTCAACCTCCAGTACTTGGATTAAAAAAAATCAAAAATCAAAATAAATGCTTTGCAATTCTGAAATGTCAAATTATATCTTCATCAATAATTACAAGGCAACATCTTAGGTATGATGTGTAGTTAATGGCAGACCACCATAGCAATGGATGCATAGTTTCATTGAAGAGTCCTTTCAGGGGATAATGAATGACTCCCAGTCCATAATAAAGTGAATAAGAAGCTTCTTTTTTGGAGCTGACAGTATTTTTTAAGAGTTTGTATTTCTTACTTGTGAAGTATTTCAGATACTTAAAACTTTTGATCTATTCATCTAAAAGGAATCTGAAAAGAATGGAACATGAACCAAGGCTCTAGAGAGAACATCTTACAAAGTAAGCCCCAAGAAGTGATATGCAGAGAAAGGAGGGATTTGGTAGGGACTGCTAGTTGACATGAGCATGGGTATTAAGAGACATTCTCTGATCCAAATACTTACATGATCCCTCCCCATGCTCATAATATAAAATCTAGCCCCATGCAAGACTAAGAGGAGGTACTTTTAAAAAGTAATTAGATCATAAGGACAAAACCCTATGAATTACATTACTCCCCTTGTAAAAGAGACACAAGAAGGCTTCTTTCCTCTTCGCCCTGTCATCCTGCCACCTGAAACTGTCTATGAGGCAAAGCATTTGCCAGTGTCTTACCTTGGACCTCCCAGCCTTCAAAACAGTAAGATATACTGTTAGCCCAGAAGCCTCCTCCCTCATGGCTTAACATGTTTTCCCTAGGCAACACTAGGTCCATTTAGTAAAGGCAGCAAATGTTCAGCCCCTACCCTTCTTGTCCTGATAGAGCATCCTGTTGGGATAGCTATGACTATATAAGGCAGTGAGATTCCCCCAAATCCCAGAGGTTATAAAAGGTCACCTGAGACAATAGCCAGTACTTCTCACTTCCTCCTACCTGGTGAGATGGGGTCTTGCTGGTCCCCTTCCTGGAAATAAACCTTTCTTTTGTTCTTCCTACCTGGAAGTCCAAGTGGTTTTCTGGCTGAGTCTAACTTACTCTAACATATACATAGCTGTAATTTAAAAATTACTCAAATGATTATTATAGACTTGTAATCGACAAAGCGCACATTTTGAGAAAAAAGAAAATATTTAAAGATTGAAAATCTAACACTACTTTTTAACCAGACAATGCGTGAGCACTTTTAGCTATTACTGTCAGCCTAAATTTTTAATCACAAAATCTTATAAAGAAGGTAAATGCACCTGCAATTTACAGAACTTGGAAAAGGGAAAAAAAAACTTGTTAACTTCCTAGATAATAGGAATTCTCAAGACTATGATAAAACAAGAGAAATTTATAAGAGGAAAAAAAACATATTTTGGTTCCTTTATTGTTGTGATAACTAAAATGGTGCGAGCATTGCCGACAAGTATTAATCTTCTCACAACTTGCTAGGAATTTTGCTTTTAACAGCTGCATCTGACACATAAGCATTGATCTCAGCAGCTTTGGAAGTGTAGTCTTTTGGCTGGAAAGGGGCAGGCTCCATTCATCATGATTACAGGAGGAGTGGATTCTCTATGGACTTCTTCAAAGAGTTACAAGTTGACTTCTGCCTACTGGTGGTGAGTGTACTGCATTTGTCTAGCAATTGATTGGGACTCCCTACCAAGTCTGGAGGTACATGTATCACACCCAACAGTGGATACACAAAGGAAGATCAAGTTGGCCTTCCCCTGTCTTTGGAATTTCATGCTTACTGATCTCAGTGGAGTATCACTGTCCTCTCTATGAGAGCCACACATTGCCCAGGCCTGCTGAGTTTCCAGACCGGCTTCCTATTGTATGTGTACACAGACTGATTATGAGTTCAGCACTTCCTTACACCCTCTGTGCAGGGCATTATCTATGACTGATGAGTGCAATAAAATAAGTCAAGTCTTTTCCCTCTCGCAGGCAGCACAGTGAGTTCTAACCAACAAAGGCATATTGAGGTAAATCTTTCACAGTGTCACCACATTGACTTTCATCATTTTCACCTTTCCTTTCACTGATTTCTATCCCTGGAGTTGTAAAACAGACTTTCACATTGTGACTGTCCTCTAGTCCTCAGTAGAATTAGTGCCACTGACAAGAACGTACTCTTTTTCACACACTCCATCACGGCTCAGCCTTAGTTACCTTCCTCTCTCCACAAATTCTATTTTACAGATAAAAGCTCAGAGTTTCAAAAGATGAAAAACTTTGAAAAAGTCAGACTTTCATTTTTAAAAGATAATACTGTACTAGGGGACTGTTGAAAAATGTGATGGAATATTTAATGGGAAGAGAATGTGTTTAACACCTTAGTTTAAAAAGTATATAAAAATGTATATATATATATCATTAAATAAAGTACATACACTTTTTATAATATATACAAATGTGTATGGTTGTTTCCTTTTATTCATGAACCAAAGCTGATCATATAATAAAATCTGAAAAATTATAAAGGCAAAAATGGAGAGAAATAGAATGAATGAAATAACATGATAAGGTTAATTTCTCAATCTTTATCCTACACAAACAACAAAAGACAATGAAAAGGAAATATTAATAACAGGCATATCATTATGTTTGGTGCCTTGGTTGGTTGTGCTACTATAACAAAATGCCATAAATTGGATTGTTTATAAACAGAAGTTTTTCTTACAGTTCTGGACTTTTGGAAGTCCAAGGTCAAGGTACCGGTCAACTCATTATCTTGTGAGGGCCACTTACTGATTAACATTCTTTCTTCCAGTCTTCTCTTAGTAGAAGGAACTAGCTTGTCTTTGGTAGTCTCCTCTACTTTGAGTAATCTCAATGATAAGGTCTCCCTCTTTAGGATATAATCACAACCCCCAAACCTCACCTCCTAAACTAAGAGTTTGAGATTAAGATTTCAATGCATAAGCAAGTAAGGGCAAACATTTAAACCAATCCACTTATTTACTAAAGAGCAAAAAAAGATAGTTCATAGGGAAGTAAGTGTTTGGAAGGTGGAGGAGAATGAAGAAGTGGAATTGGATTCTCAGCCTGTGTTTATTGAAACACAGCCAGGGGCAAGCAATCTTCTGGCAGGGAAGGAGGTTTTGTGAGGAGGTGAGGTTGGGATTAGGCTTTTATGGTGTCAGAGCAAGGAGATAGATGTTATCTAAAAGGTTACTAGGGCTGGGGGAGGTGGGGACTTTCAGTTAAGTCCACAATGGAATATTTGTGGCCAGGCCTAGGTTGGATTGCCCTGCCTACATCAAGCATGTCTGCACCTACCTGGGGTTTTGTGTGATGCCCATATATACCTGGGATAATAGGATGGGGGTCAATCCTTCAGGAAGTATACAAGAAACCATTTCTCTAATATCATAGCTATTGTTATTAAGTCATATAGGTCATTTTTAAAGGAAATAGCAATACCATTTAGAAAGGCACATTTCAAAGCATCTCTACAGAAGGACGATGCAAAGATTCACTTGAAAAAGAAGACACAGAGCCCCAAAGTTAATTCTTTTTTATTTGAATGATTGCTATTATTTTCTTGGCAAATAGTTGATAACTCAAAGGATAATCATGATGTCTGCCTCTTTGGATCATTCTTTCCTTTGTTCACTTAACCAACTAGTAATGATCGCCTACTCTATTGCTTCTATTCAATAGTATTTCCTTGTTACCATGCTCAGTGACCAAGTCTATAAAAGGATTGGTGAAGGAAAGAATTAGGTTAAGGAGACAGATGATAGTGGGCCAACAAGGAAGCTTTGCAAGATCATATTCTGGAAATCAGATGATTGAAATAAAAGGAAACCATGATGCAGTATAAAGGCAATCTGAGAGATGATGTCTTTATAGAAAAACAACATAAGATAAATTGGCAAATGGAGAAAAACACATTCTTTTTTGTGAAAAACACATTCTTTTAAGCAATATTAATAGTTTTCATTTTCTATTTCCAAGAATGCTAACAAAGTACTTCAAACACACTTCCCTCTATACTTTCTTTTGAGCTCCTCTCCTTCCACAGGCCGAAGAAGTGGGGATGGCGGGGGGGGGGAGGGCAATAAGAAAAAGTAGTAGATGGGGTGACATTGATCAAAATACTTTATATGCATTTAAATATCAGATTGAAACAAACAAACAAAAGACATTATAACAAATTCAAACCTTTCTGTGTGTATGTGCTGGTCCTGGAACTTGAACTCTAAAAGTAGAGAGTGAAATGAAGCTTGTTTTCCAAGGAAAAAGGAATGGTACACCTAGGAGAAGCCTGTGAGGGAGGAAGGGACTGAAGATGGAGCAGAGGGAGAAGCACTGCTAGCAGGTGCTTTCAGATATGGTTAGCCTCTGCCTGGAGGCTCCCAGGTCTCTGGAATACTAGTTACTGGGCTACTTCTGGGTAGGAGAGCCAAGAGTCTTTCATAGCTGCACAACAAAGGTCAGTGCTCCAGGCTACATTGACTAGGGCCAAACAATAGAGAGGTCTTATCACAGCTACTCTAAATGCCCAAGGGCAATCATACTGAAAACACAGAAACCAGCAGTTAGCTGCAGCCACTACAGAGACCAGTAAAAAGGATCTTAAAGCCTGAGAGAAGTACTGATTAAGTTTTACACAATTATTATAGTCTCATAATAATTGCTCTTTCCTAGTACAGTTTTCAGATTCTTTTTCTTCTTCAAACTAACCTTAAATTACTCTTGGACATTTACTTTTTATTGGTACTGGGGATGGAACTGGGGCCTCAAACATGCTTGCCAAGTGCTCTGACACTTGAGTTAAGCTCCAGCACAACTGATTTTTATTTTGTTTCTGAGAGAAGTTTGCAAGTTCAAGACCCAGATTGATTTTGAACTAGAGATTCTGCTGCCTCCACCTTGTGTGTACGTGATGTTAGGAAACTTAGTCTTGAGGGTGTGATGACCATCCCCCAAGAGAAAAAACATAAAATGTGAAATTGTTAGGACCAGGTCAAAATTAAGCAGATATAGAATTGATTAGACAAAGGAAGAAGGAAATTTAACTGGGATAAACAAGTCCCAGGTAACTAGAGAAACATACGGACAGACTCTGGGAATAGAACAAGGCTGCAGTCGGACAGTTATTGAAACTTGACCATTTGTATTGATTAAGATTAAGACCAGGCCCTCCCCTCACCCACCTCCAACAACAAATTAGGTCCAAATGTTAAATTTCAAAGACAAAGGCTGGAGTAGAGTTAAATACCTTGATGGATGTGCTAGGTATCTGCATTTCTTTCTTTTTTTGGGGGGGGGGGTCCAGTCGTGGGGCCTGAACTCTGGGCCTGGGCGCTGTCCCTCAGCTCTTCAGCTCAAGGCTAGAGCTCTACCACTTGAGCCACAGTGCCACTTCCAGATTTTTTTCTTTTTTGCTTATGTGGTGCTGAGGAATCGAACCCAGGGCCTCATGCATGCAAAGCAAGCACTCTACCACTGAGCCACCTTCCCAGCCCCAAGTATCCTTATTTCTAAGGATCACTTATGTCACCTCTGGGCCTTTTGGGGAGGTAATATTTTTCCTAAGGCAAAGCAGAGCCCTCTTTGCTTACACTCACCTGAGCAAGGCTTGCTCCATCTCCAGGCCTTGGAGCTAGGTGCACAGCCCCCATCTCCTGCCTAAGCACCAAGATGTCTGCATGTTGGCAAGAAATTGTTTGGCCTCAGACCAATGCTTTGATGCCATTTGTAATCACTAATTGCTAGTTATGCTTTTGTAACTTGCTTCTTTGTCAATTATGAAACTGCCAAGTGATTCAACACCCCCTACCCCCTACCCCCCCATAGATCTTGCCTATAAATACCCTGAGCTATTGGACTTCATGGCTGGTCTTCACTGTCTGGATAGTGGAGGTCAGACACCATGGCTAATAAACGATTCCTAGCCCTGTTGTTGGTGACTCCTTTCACTGATTGTGGGTTCGAGTCCTACCGGCCCCAGGAAGCTGGGATATTTCAAGAGTATTAGAACAAAGAAAATGCAGAAAGCAAACTCAGCAGCCATATCAACTTTAATGGAAACTTGAAGAGGGAGGCCTTGGTGATCTAAGGAGGGTCATGAGACAGTAAGCATAAGGGAGCAGGGATGGAGGGACTTCAGTAGGGGCCTAGGTGAAGGCAGGGTGAAAGGTAGCTGCAGAGTAGCAAGTTTCAGGACCAGACTCGAGAGTTCTGGGAACTTATTGTGTAGGTTAAGGGCAGGCATAGAGGAACATCGGAGGGGTGGGGGTAGAGAAGTGGGCTTTTGCATTTAGATTAAGATTCTGAGGTAGAGACTGGGCTGGAGAACTTCAGAAAAGTTCCCTTGGGTGGGTAGTCAGTGGGCCAAGCCATACAAACAACATTGAGTTATGAGAACAAAGCCGGTTCCAGTCACCTGGGAGAACAGACACTTGCCACTATGCCTGGCGGGATGCTTACTGTTTCCTATAACGTTTTAGATCAGCTTATCAGCTTCCATGAAAACCTGGTCTTTTTGATCAGTCACAAAGCATACAACTTATTTGTATTTATTTATGCTTGTGGTGTTAGATTTATTTCCAGGTCCCTCAAAACTCGATGTTAATGTGAATGAGATTTACATCTCCATATAGTTCCTAATTGATGCTGTTTTATAGAAATTTCATTTTGAAATATGTATTGAAAAATCTCCATCTTTTGTTCAACTCTTACTAAGTTTAACTTTTGGAGCACATATGTTTTCATTTAATTGAAACATTTTATTTCTCCCTCCTTTCTTTTAATTTGTTTATTTTTGGTTGGTTGAGGCGCTTGAACTCTGGGCCTGGGCACTGTCTCTGAGGCTCTTTGTGTTCAAGGCTAGTGCTCTATCACTTGAGCCAATGCATCACTTCCAGTTTTTGAGGGGTTAATTGGAGATGAGTCTCAGAGGGAGTTTTCTTTCCAGGCTGGCTTTGAACCATGATCCTCAGATCTCAGCCTCCCAAGTAGCTAGGGTTACAGGCACCTAGTCTTCTCCCTTTATTTCTTTTCCTCAGAACCTTGCATTAGATAGGATCTCCATAAAATGGTGATATTGTTTTTTTTTCTTTGGCTTTAAAGGGAACTTTTTTAGACCAAGACCATTGCATTGGAGCACTACTTTGCAATACATTTTTTTCTTGTTGCTTTTTTAGTTTGACCTTGTTTGTAACAAAGAAGTATTTTTTCCAGTTCTATCTTTGGTATGCACTCAGCTGATCATATTTTTTGAATATATGCTAAATCCCATAATGAATTACATTAATACATTTCCAATCAATCTGTTCTTTCATTTCTGGGGTAGAATTTACCTGCTGAATTTCTCTTGCTAATAACTTGTAAATAACTTGTAAATTTGTGTGTGTATGCGCGTGAGTGTGCGCACGCACGCATGTGATATTGGGGCTTGAACTCAGGTCCTTATACTTGCTGACAAATGCTCTACCATCAGAAAAATCCAGCCTAGTAGTAACAAACTTGTTTAAGAAGACTGCAGTTATGTTCATTGGTGAGGTTGGGATATTAGTTTCTTTCTCATACTATTTTCTGGGTTGGATTTTTCTGGTGACATAATAAACTGAGAACATTATCTTATTCTTTCAGCAGTATATATAAATATCAATTATGCATTATTCATGTTTAAAAACAATTCTTATTTGGGAATAATAATCGTACTTGTTAAGAAAATGTCATTATTTCATTCTGTTTTCTTTTTAATGGTGTTTCTCTTGTCTGCTTAATCATTTAATTTCTGAGTATGATGATATTTCAAACTATATTTGCCTATTTTCAAAATGACTTAAAATTTTCTGTCAGTTAATATTGTACACATTATATAATGATAGTGAAGTTGATTATTATTTAGATAACAAATGTTGCTGATGATTTCTCTTTGTTTGTTATTAAGTAATGATGCCTTTATATCCAAGAATCATTTTTCATTTTTTTCCAATATTAATAGTGTTTTACCACTTTCTCCTGAACACTATTCCTTGGAATAGCTTTCTTTGCTCTTTACACACAATCTTTTTGTCACTTATTTTATGTGTTTATTATAACATTAATGCATCTTCATATTAATATTTCTTTTTAGCTGAAAAACCCTGGCAAAAGACTACTTCATCTATTAGTAGTTTTGTGCATACTTAGGTGCTTAAAATATTCCTGCCATCGCATCTTAGTGAATGATTGTTGTATTTTCATGCATTTAATATTTTTTGGCTTTTCAACGCTTCTCTATTGTCTTCTATTCAGTTAGATTTCATTAATAATGTCTTTCTTACTTTTCCTATTTTGTTTTAAGAACAGGCATATTGTGATTCTATAGTTTTGTACTTTAATACTTGTTTTCAGTTGAGTGATAGCATTGTATGTCTTTATCTTGTCCAACATGATGCTTCAAGATACAAATAAAAATTAATCATCTGAGAGTAGAACATACAATGTGCCCAAGATACATTGGAGAGGGTAAGAACTCAAAAACCTTGGTCACAGATAGTTACAGATTGAGAGAAGAAATACCATGAAGTGTAAGTTGACTATAGTTATACTATATTTTTGAAAAATTTACAAACAATATATAATAGGCTCTTACTCAAAAATGGTAGCTATGTGAAAAAATGAATTTGTCACTTATTTAACATTATCTTTTTAAGCAGATTGAACCAATTTGAAATCCACACTTCTATTTTTCATGATTTTCCTTAAACAAGCTAATACTCATTCCTGATTTTAAAAATCTCAAATTTCTTATCTCTTGGTTTCCACTTAGCCATTGAGAATGCTTAGCATCATTCCTTGTACTGCATACCCTGACTCGTGATTTCTTGCATAGCATATATCTTGTAGCACTCTGTCTTCCTAATTTCCATTTTCATTTTCTTAAGTTCTTTATTTCTCTTATTTCTATTTATTTATCTATCTATTTTTTATTTATTTAATTTTTATTGTTAAGGTGATGTACAGTGGGGTTACAGTTACATAAGTAAGGTAATAAGTACTTTTTTTCAAACAGTGTAACCCCCTCCCTCATTTTCTCCCACTTTCTCTCCCACCTGATTCTCCTCCCTCCAAGGTGTAAAGTTTATTACCAACATAGTGCCTTGAGAGTATCACTGTTACCTTGGTTTACCCTTTGTCCTTTGTCTCCCATTTCTGTGATTCCCCTTCCCATCGCCAAATCAACTAAACATATACAATACAAAGGGTACTGAAATCAAACACAGTGACAACAGGAGGTAAACCAAAGGGATTAGTAAGTAAAAAAAAAATCTCAGTTTATATTTGAATAATTATATTTTTATATTTTATTTTTTCCTGAGTAGTTGTTTAAGTCATTATTTCTCTACTGTCAGTTATTTTTATCAGTATTTTCAATATATTGTTTCATGATTTTCTGCTTATTTAAGTATTCTACATTTTACTTTGATTGATTTTAAGGTTTTTAATCTTAGTTTTTTTAAGTTCTACTCTTTGACAACACTATAGATAGGTTTATGTTTTGTTTCTATGTATGTTTTGTATCTTTTCTGAGTACTTTGATCTCTTTAGTTGAATAAATATTTTGCCAAGGTATTGTGTTGCCTTTCTATATTTTTTTAAATTCAGTACTTAATGTTCTGTTTGTTTGACTTTTATTTTTTTGTTCCAGTACTGGGTCTCGAACTCAGGGCTTTGTCATCACTTGTCATTCAGTTCGCAGCTGGCACTGTACTATTTGAGCCATGCCTCAGTCTGCTGATTAATTGAGATGAAGTCTTTTCTTCATGTGCTGGCTTTTCATTATAATCCTCATAATCTCAGCTTTCTGAGTGTCTAGGATTGCAGGTGTCAGCCATACTAGTGAGTAACTATCTTAAGGTAAGTTCTGATGCAAAGCCCAGGCTAACCTAGATTCATGATTTTCTTATCTCAGGGATCCACTATCATGTCAAACTGGAATATTTTATTTCTTTGTCCTTATTTCCTAAGCATCTATCCTATATATTCTTCCTGTCTTTATTGCAACATGCTACATCACAAAAAAAGCTTTAGTTTTGGGGCTGGGAAGGCGGCTCAGTGGTAGAGTGCTTGCCTTGTATGCATGAGGCCCTGGGTTCAATTCCTCAGCACCACAAAAGCAAAGAGAAAAAAGCCAGAAGTAGCGCTGTGGCTCAAGTGGTAGAGCACTAGCCTTGAGCTGAAGAGCTGAGGGACAGCGCCCAGGTCCAGAGTTCAGGCCCCATGACCAGACCTTCCCCCCCACGCCCCCAAAAAAGCTTTAGTTTTAACTAATTTGTTGTTTAACTTTCATATTGGGATCTGTGTGATTACTAGATATTTTTCATCTCAAAGTCCTCTTGGTTAGGTTTCAGATCCTCTAGTTTCAAATAATACCCTTCTCCTATTATTACTTGTGATTGATTTTTAACTCCTCTTTATACATTTCTATTAAATAAGTTTCAGATCTTAAGGTGCACAACTTCCCATTTGTTTTGCTTCCTGGTCTTCTGTTTTACTCTTATATTTTATTGTGTATGAAAGGCCAAGATTTTTGCCATCACTTTTAGCTGTGTGTGTATTCATGTATATAAGTACATATGCCTGTGAATATGTGTGAAAATTCTGTCCAGAATAATTAATTATTTCCTATATAACATTTCCTATAAAGATTGCCTATAAAGTACACAGAAAAATATTTAAAATGTCTAGTTTTATACTTCATATAAAATAGAAATGATTTTGCTCCTATTAATAGGGTCATTAGCTATAAAGGTAAATTTTTTGGTAAGATTAGTTTGTGAATAAACAAGCTGTGGTAGTTGTTCATCTTAAATTCCTCAATCATTCAGGCTTATTTCTCTCTATTTCATCAGCTTTAATACACAACATTCCTTCTTTGGCTCTTCAACATCAATGACATCCTTTCCCAAGAGAGGAACTAAGAGAAAGTAGGAAAGAAATAAACTGACTTAAATGCATTTAAGAAACTTTCTATTACATTTGACTATAAATAATTAGCTTAAACTTATGTGTCAAGTTTTCAGGTAAGAAGCTATAAATGATAAATATGAGTGGTAAAAATGAATCTCAGCACCAAGTAATATGAAAGAAAAATTAATTGGATATATTCCCAACCTAAATAATAGAAGTGTATCATCTTAATAAGTAGAAGCAAATGGATTGGATAGATACCAAGTAGTCTTAGTCCAACTAGATCAAGCAGGTTTAATATATTTTAATATCATGTCCATGTGTAATATAGTTTGCTATTTTCACTTCTTGTATGTGACACTTTCTGCACAAGGCTCAAGGCAATTGAAAAAAATACATTAGCCATTGAGGTTACTGGCTGAGAATATCTAATTCAGTTTCCCATCAACAATTTTTTTAAAAATGTTTTCTTGTACACAGGGAATTTAAGTATGACCCTGATATTTTTTGAGTTGTGTCTGATTGTTTTCATAGAGTATATAGAAAAACAAAGCTATCTATACTAGTAAAAATTAGATTCCCAAAGTGAGCTATCTCAGGATACTTGTTTTCACTCATTCATTTCATGGAGGACTCTGGTTCTAAGTAAATGAGTTATCTTAGTGATACCTCCAGTACTGCAGAAAATGTTTTTAGGAAATTTTTTTGCATAATATATTCATAAGAAAAATAATCATAAGTAAAAATTAAAACAAATAAGTATTCTGTACTCAGTAGAATGTATGAGAATGAAGAATTAAGGAGGGGGATGAGAAAATAAACCAAACTAAAAGTTGGAATGTCAAAACCCATTTGTAGACTTCCTGGATCTGAGAAAGAGTTAAATAGTGGAAATGAATGGACTAACCTACAATTGCTCACAAATGTAGACAATAAGAATGTAGTTATTGCAAAACATTATATGAAAAAGATTTTTAATTTCATTTACTTGTATGAAATAAGGAGTCATTAACTTTTTTTCATTGTCATATCCAGTTATAAAACAGGGAAGTCATTAAAGTTTTCATATTTTCACATGATTTTTACAGTTAAAATTATGATAACATCTTCAGTACAGAGGTGAAGTTATGGTCTTGCAGAAGACTGCCATTTTGAAAAGGTCATGATAACATCTTCACATTTCCATTGAGCTTTTCCTTAAATAGTTATTCTGATTGTAGCAATCAGTATATGGAGTCTTCCAAGATCATTGGATAAAACAAGACAATCAGTAGTAGAACACATCAGTAACCAATATTTTGGTTTTATATGGTTCCACATTTGATTCCTATCCCTCATTTATAGCTTTGAGAGAAAGAAGATAGAAAACAAAAGCATTAGGAATAAATTTTTGAGGATACCAATCATTATGTTCAATGGTTTCTTAAACATTGCCACCTTCAAAAGCCCTTATTAGAGTTTGTAAAATGTTTATATGCATACATATCCAACGAAGTGGAGATGATCTTAATTAGATAGGAATCAGCCATATTTGAAATACTTTTTTTACATGTGCTAGTCTGGGGGCTTAAACTAAGGGCCTGGGGATTGTCTCTATGCTTTTGTGCTCAAGGCTAGTGCTTTACCATTTTGAGCCATGAATCCATTTCCCATTTTTTTTTTGTTGGTTGTGGGGTCTGAACTCTGGGCCTGGGGGCTGTCCCTCAGCTTTTCTGCTCAGGGTTAGTGCTCTACCACTTGAGCCACAGCACCACGTCTGGTTTTCTGAGTGGTTTATTGGAGATAAGAGTCTCCTGGACTGTCATGCCCCGGCTGGCTTTGAACCATGATCCTCAGGTCTCAGCCTCCTGAGTAACTAGGATTACAGGTGTGAGCCACAGGCACCCAGCTAATTTCCCACTTTTTGGAAGTGAACTGGAGATAAGAATGTCACAGACTTTCCTGCCTCAGAGAGCTTTGATTCATGATCCTCAGATCTCTGCCTCCTGAGCAACTAGGATTATAGGCATCAGCTAATTGAAATACCATTCTTAACTGTATTCCTGGCAAACTGTAATAAGAGCTTCCAACTCTAAGTAATGAAATATTCCATTAAATTTAGCCTATAATAATCATTATCTCATATAACAAGAAATTCCTAATAACTTGCAGATTAAAGTAGTAAATCAATACAATAATCAAGGCTCAAGTTCTCAGCCAACATGATCAGAGCAGCACTTTAATCTTCAGATTTATCCCTTTATGGCCATATATCTTACAGTTCTGGGCAACATTTAGTGAAGGAACAGAGAGAACTCTATTTTAAGATTTCCTTCTATCACAAAAGAAAATAATTCCCATAATCCTCTCAGTTGACTTTCTCTTATCTCATTGGATCACATGGCCAAGCTAAGTACTGGCAAATACAACAGGACTGATTGAACTCACTACCTTGGACAACAGACTCTGACTTCTGAGTATAAGGTCTGCACAGGGACACCTCCTTACCTCTTGACTAAGTTTCCATCCAGTATCTGTTACCTAAGTAACCGGCAGACCTGGAATCAATCACTTTCCCCTCCTGCTAGGTCACAGCCTGGGCCACTTCTGGTCACAGGCCTCCTATCTGACTATAGGTGGTTCCCAGACCCTGAGGTAACATCCAGATCCATGTGGCCACATCTTTCCCTCACCTGGCCACACCTCTTCCTGTCCCTGGCCTAGATAAAAATCCTGGCCCAGGGGTGGGTCGCCTCTTTTCCCTTTCAGCCATGCCTCTTCACCATGCATGCAGCAGTTCGGTAAATAAACTTCTTTTCCTGCCTGAATAGTGGGTGGTGTTCTCTTCATCGGCTACCTAATGAAACCTACCTATTTAATATACCTTATACAGAGAAGCCAATTGACCATGTTTACTACTGCTGTCTATCCTAGAGCTCATTGTAGGACTTTCCCCTAGCCTTCATTTTGTCAACTAAATCCTAGAGCTCATTGTAGGACTTTCCCCTAGCCTTCATTTTGTCAACTAAATCTGTAGATACTTGAGTTGAAGTGGTGTTTATTGTCCATCATTTAGAAGAGAAAATAATCACAAAAACAATTTAAAAACAAAAATTGCTGAATGAGACAAAACTCTGTTTTTGCAGCACTATTCACCACTGTTGTTGTTTACACAGCAAGACCTGGGAACACACATCTGGTAGGCAGAAAGTAGACCATACCATGCAAAGTTTTTTGAGACATCATATGCTTAAATACACAGCATACAGACATAGAAAGTAAATCTTCAGTCAAGATGCAGAAAGTTAATTTTAAACAGTCTTAGAGAATACACACAATGAGAGTTAATCTTTAGTCAGTGAATGGGAAGAGTTAATCCTTGTCAACAAATGTGAAGCAGTTCTATGCTATCAAAGGTTACAAAGAGTAAGCAAAGTGTAGGTGGGCTTCATTAGACACACAAATAGAACCTCTCATTGTTCTACAGGATTTATTAGAGGAGCACAAAGGGGACTTCCTGCATGGCCTGACATAAAGACCTTCATCCAGATTTGGAAAGAGCTTCCTCCTTCCTCCCAGAGGCTGAAGGTTGGGTACCCCAACTTTTGCCAGAATTATGAAGGAGCTTTCTCCTCCTTCACCAGCATTCTTAAACCTCACACAGCACACAAATCCTCAGGTGGGGTCACACGAGTCTGTGTCTCCGACCCACCACAATCAAGTTATGACATCAGCCCTGATGCTGCTCAGTAGACAAATAGATCGAGAAATGTGGTATATATACACACAGGAGATTTTTACTGATCCATTAGATAAAATGATATTGTATCATTTGTAACTAAATGGAAGGACTTGAAAAAAAATTATGTTAAACAAAGTAAGTCAGGCCTAGAGAGACAAGGTTTGCATGTTTTCTGTCATATGTGTAAGCTAGAAATAGTTTATAAACACAGAAGCAAATACAATGAGTGGTATGAGTAAGGGTTGCTGAAAGGAGAGCACCACACCATTCAGGCAGATGATTGTTTATTAGCCCACATGGAATGGAGGCTGTTAAAGGAATAAAGAAAGAATTTATGGTTGAGAGAGATTATTTAGGGAAAGGCAGGAAGGTATGACCATAGCAGATGTGGAAGTGATCTCAGAGTCAGAGGAACCTCTGAATATCTGAAGGAGGCATGACCTGGGTAGTTCAAGAAATGACCTCAGAGCCTAGGGTCCTTTGCTGACTCAGAGTCAGGTGATTGACGGTCAAGAATTACTGTTTTCTGCATGTGATTTCTGATAAGACTATGGTGCTGTCCTTCACAAAGAGGAAGGAGGAAGGAGTCTGTTCTCTCAGGCAGCTTAACATTCCAGCCTTTTGATAGTTATAATGGGGCACATACTCTCTCTGGCTACTTCCTCTGACTAGGTGCATGGGTTTTAGGGGTAAAAGGTGGGGATGTCATTTGGTCCAGGAGAAGGCAGCAATAACAGTTCCTGGGTATTGAATACAGGTATGTGTCTTTGGTTGAAGTCTGAAAGAATTCTTATTAAGAAGGGGCTGAACAAAAAGAAAAGAAAAAAAATTATTAGAGGGCCTACAAACAGGAGGAGGAAAGACAGCATCCATTCAGGGTAGAAAAGAAAATATTTGATGACTTGGGAGTTTCTGTCTCCTGCATTCCAGGCAGTCCTGAAGTTGGTAGATCATGTCCCTAACTACTACTGACTGATTAACACCTGGTGATAGGAGTAGGGGAGACCTTGGTAAACTGGTTAAGAATAACCAGTCAGATGCTGAGGCTGGATTAGAGTGGTTAAAGGATAGTGGAAGCCTTGATCATTTCCTTTAACTGGACTATAGATCTCTGGATTATAGATATCTGGTCTATAGATTCTGGATGGGAAACCCACTATAAACAGAAATAGCAGGTAACAAAGGTAAAAATGTGCATTCCTGTCCAGTTAGAAGAAAGATAGATATGAACATTAGATAGGCATGCTTATTAATTGGTTTCTTTTGACCTCCTTGCTCTGGTTAGTTTTGAAAGGACAAGGGCAAAGAAACTCCATTTAGAATCTGACACCATCCCCTCTTATCTGCACAGTTTTTTCCAATTGCCTCTAGATGATCCTCTCCAAGATCCCTTGTTGCCTGGACTAGCTTTGTCCTGGGGGGTGGGGAGGTCTAGGAGGTCTCTTCTTGCTGGGGTAAAGCCCTATTTAGCCTTTTTGCTAATGCTGGGATAACATGTCCCAGTTGACTGTGTTCCACATTGGAGGAGGTGTGATTGACAGATCAAGTGAGAGTCAATGGCCAAGAGACCCCTCCCTTTTTTTCCAATTGAAGTAACAAGGAGATCAACAGAAATAGTTTTTAGTCAGGGCTTACTTGAACTTGTTAAAATAGAAGTTAAGTTTGACCAATAAATATATGCAAAAGTCTTTATCCCTCTGTGTGTTTGACTAAATTGTATAGTGGATAAAATCCGTAGTGACAAAACTGAATAGTAGACATTATGAAGGTTTTGAAACAGCAGCGGTATAAACAATCTAATTAATTTTTAAGTAAATATAGTACTTTAGGATATTAATTAAGATCGAAACCATTGTCAGCTCTGTAACCAAGGCCTCATACATACTTGAGAAAAAGATATTAGACACATTTGTTCCCACCCAAATATGATGGGATTCTATGCAGTTTGAATACAGACAGAAAGAAAGGGATGGCTAGCCTTGAAGAAGGCACCTAGAGGGTATCCCTGGGACCATCAGCTGGAATGGATGTGATCCAATGGCAAATAATCTCTGGTCTGGAGGTTGACACAGAGAGAGAGAGAGAGAGAGAGAGAGAGAGAGAGAGATAGGCAAGTTACCTTTGTAGAAGAGATGGCTAAGAGGCTCTGCCCACCCCATCCTGTGTTAGCCACACACAGGCCTGGTGGGCAGAGGGGTGAAGGTCAATAGAGAGACAGGAGAGAGACAAACCAAGAATAGAATGAGCAAGGAGAGCAAAGAAAGCCTAAACATATCCTCTGACCATTTGCCATTGCAGTGGAAGAAATTGTTGCAATAAAAATAAGGTGTTTTGTAATGAGATGTACAAGACACTATGTTGAAAAACGAACTTTACAACTTTGGCGTGGGGGTGGGGGGGATGAGAAGGGATGGGAAGGGGACACAAAGGAGGAGGCAACAATGCTTAATAAGAAATGTACTTATTACCTTGCTCATGTAATTGTAACCCCTCTGTACGGTATTTTCACAATTAGAAAAAAAAGGAAAAAACAAATAAGGTGTTTTGATTTTATGGAGTCCTTTAGAAGTCCGATGATGATGTAGTAAGGAATCCCTGGGGATGTAGAAAGTAGACCAAAAGGCATAAGGAGTCCTCAAGGATGTAGAGGACGTCTGAAAGGATGTAAGTCAAATTCTTGGTTCAGCCATTCCCCCAACTGAGAAGAGAGTGGTAAAAAGGCATAGGAAATCCCTCTGGTATATGTGGCAGAAGTCACTCACTAGACATAAAGAGGAGACAGTGTGGTGGATGCTTAGCCAGCAATGGTAAGTGTGAGAAGTCTGAGGTGAGGTTCCTTCAGCTTTTGGCAGTTTGGATCCAAGGAGGGGCAGTTAAGAGGCAGATTGACTCTTGGACAGAGAAGAGGAGGGGATCCGATGACTCCTGGCACTATTCCCTCTTGGGTCTGAGCTCCAGATGTAAGGGTTGCTGAAAGGAGACTACCATTCAGTTCAGTCAGAAGAGAGTTTATTAGGAGAAACCCAACCACCAGTCCACACAAGATGGAGGCTTGAAGAAGGAGAAGAGAAGGAGGTTATGGTTGAGAGATATATAGGGAAAGGCAGGGAGGTGTGACCTCAGTGGATGAGGAAGTGATCTCAGAGCCTGGGGAGCCTCTCACTGTCTCAAGGAGGCGTGACTGGAGCAGCTCAGGAAGTGACCTCAGTGGATGAGGAAGTGAGCTCAGAGTCTAGAGTCCCTTGCTGACTCATAGTCAGGTGATTGACAGTCAGGGATTACTGGTTTGGGGCAGACGATTTCTGGTGAGGGTATAGTGTTGTCCTTCATGAGGAGGAATAGGGTGGAGGGGGCTGTTCTCCCTAACAGTATACATATGTATACACATTTATTAACTGAAATAAGATAGATTCAGGGGAGAACTCAAACATTGTAATTGCTTAGAAGGGCAAAATCAAAATTCAACAAAATAAGCACCAGGAAATGGGTACTTGAAAGGGGTAGAGTAAGGTCAAGGAACTAGAGGAAGGAAGAGAAGAAAGGGGGGAAATGTAGTAAAATATTCAGCATATGCTACAAAATTGAGAAAAGTGAGGGAGAGGGTTTGGGGAGGAATAAGAGGGAATGTTGAAAGGGGTGACATTGATTAAGATACGTTGTATAATTAAAAAAAAGAAATTTTGGAAGAGCTATCAAGAGCTGCGTTAGCAGATAAAATTGTGGGTATGTATTGAGCATGGAAGATAAATGGTGAGGCAGGAGAGAGGGTCTGGGAGTTCTTTCTGTCAAAGTGGATTGGGCTGTTTTGATGACCATATCCTGAAATGTGATTACTCAGCATTTTCTGCCCTTCCACAAGATACCTTATAACCTTCTTTCTTTTAATATATCATCCATATCCATTGGCTACATTTCTATTTAATCTGCTTTTGAATAATTTTCATTTCTTGCAATACATTTTCTTTGCTTGGAACAGAAAGAGGTACCAAAGGTATATGCCAATATGGGAAACTAAGGATCCACAATGGGTGCAAGTGAAGCTGCTTATTAGACAAATTATGGGAGTGAGAGTTGAGAGTGATAAACGTTGGTCCTACATTATGTCAATTAGAAACCAGAGTCATTATATAACACTGATGTGAGAGGATTTCTATCTACAGACAATACACTGAAACTGCTCGAAGATAAGCTTAAAAAATCATCTTGGAAAATGTTAAATAGAAACATCAATTTGCAGTGCCAGTTTCCAAGATAAAGGTATAACCACTGATTAACACAAATTCTGAGAATTACAATATGAAGATTTGAGAGAAATCAGACATGCCAGAATAATGATAACATGGCTGATTATGTGATGTAGCATTCAGTCTCATATTCTTTGTTAACAGCATCTTAGTTTCTTATTAGAAAATAGTTGTGGTTTGGGTCTTCAGTGTTCACCAGATTGATCTCCAATGCAGGAATGTTCAGAGGTAGTGTTTTTGAAAAGTGATTATACCATGAAGCCTCTGAACTCATGAATGGATTAACCCATTGAACTTCATAATTTGATGGCCTATTGGGAATTGATGTAAGTTAAGTGGTTAGACCTAATTAAAGGGAATCCTTGAGGACAATATCTTGTCATTTGCTCTTTGTTCACTCTTTGCTTTTGTGCACCATGAGAAATTGAGCTGCTTTGTTCCACAGCAAACTCTCTCTATGATGTCCTACCTTGCTATGGGCAAGGGGAATTAATGACCATGGACCAAAATTTTTGAAGCCATGAGCCAAAATAAGTCTTTCCTGCTTTTAAATTGTCATGTATTTTGCCACAATTATGTAAATGTTTTGCATTCCCCTTGTCAATGGTATGCATAAGACCCTAACTAAGCCATTCAGACTCTCTCTTGATTTTATATTTTGAATAGTAATAGACAGGGAAAAGAAGATGGTACAGCAGATGAATTCCAGCATTGTGCTATCCAGGATGTTACTCTCTGTCTGTTTCCTTAATCCTCTGGATTTCACTGGTTCCTGGAATTTCTGAACCATCCACTATATGAATCTTTGTCTGGATGTGGGAAAGTGAGCCATCCTTCCAAAGAATTGCTTTATGAATTATACAATTGTTTAGGTAGCAGAGTATAATAGGTACTCAGATAAGTGATGGGTATTTAGGCTATTATACCAAATATGGAGAAAATAAAAATTTTAAGATCTACAGCAGTGTGTGATTGGCTAGATATGAAGGAAAATGTAGAGGAAAGGGCTGAACGTAGTACATCATTCCAGGCTTGAGAAGGAAGAATTGTATTGAGATAGGTCATAAGTGATTAAAAATAATTTCATTGAAATAATAATAAGCTAAATTGGCTAAATTATAGATACATTTATTAAAGATGCTCTTGCCACAGTCAATAAGGAGGAAGCCATATGCAGTTCAGGGGAGAGCTTATAATAAAAAAAATAGGAATTATCCTAATGTCTCCATCACCTTAACAACCTGATTCCTAAATAGAGCCTATTATGATAGAAAACATTCAAATACAAGACCTCTGATATCAGAAACTAAGTTCAAAATCTTAAGTCCCAAAACTCCACATCCATAACATATAGTTAAAATAACTACCAACACCAAAGACCAGGAGAATGAAAGGATAATGTATCAGTTAAGTCTTGATAAAACATATTCTATTATATATAGTAAAAAAAAACATAAAAAAAATCTCATTGACAAGTAATACTAATGATTTGTTTGGGTCAGCAATTAGAGACTCAAGTGCTCTGGAACAGGCTTAGCTAATGTCTGATATTGTATTGATCAATAAAATATATGAATCAGTCAACTAACAATTTGAGTACTTGTCACTCATCTGTTTGAATGGAACATGGCTGTCTCTTCATTGTGGATAGCCCCAGGTGGGAAGACTGGGGCAATTCAAAGTTGTCCTGTGGCTTATCTTCATAATAGCCAGTGTAGATATATATTCCTGTGAGGAAAGATAAACAGAAACACACATTTTCTTTTAAGAATTAAGTTAAAAGCTAGGACCATGTTATTGGCCAAAATAATCATCCTGGATTCAAAGACAGAGAAAATAGATTATCTGTCTTTAGTGGGAGTTATAAAATGGTGTTATAGAACGGTACTGAGAAAGATGAGTACCCAGCCCATTAAAGCTAGATATGAAGTATTGCTCATGATGATTTTTATTTGGTTCACATTGGCTGCAATGAGAAAATTGATGGCATCTAGGAATAGCCATGGATTAAAGTGTAGTTATTAGATGTTGTTGACCTTAATGCTACTTTTCTTGTGGAAGTGACTTCCTTTATTTCTAAATTAATAAAAATCATGATTCAGGGAGCATAATGATTTTGCTCTCTCTCTTTTGTTTGTTATCTATCAGTCTTAAAAGTTCACCTTCACTTAATGAGCTAGATGAATATTATTATTATTATACTCAGGGAGAAGTCAGGTGTATAGTGTATTTTATAACAGATGCAATTTGATTTAGAAGGACCTTAACCACTTTGTCCCACGAAAGTGCAAGATGCAGGTTAATTCGAACAATGATGCTAATGGTGATAATCCCTGGAAGACAGAAATGGAATGTTTCTTTATCTGATATGGTAAATATGTGTAAAATATGAGCTAGGGTCCAGTAAAACACACAGTTCGACACTTTCTACCTTAGTTTAGCACAGCTTCTTAGCTATCATAGTTTAAGGCATATTGGAATATTTTCAGCAAAACTTCAGCATAAACTGCATGAACTGAATGTCATCTGACTTATTCACAAAGTTAGTCATGCCTAGCAGTGTGATATTTTCAAATGGAAGTGGTATTTGGAAAGTTAGAATGCCTAAGGCTACAAATAACCAAGTATTAGCTCAACTTCATCTGAACAATAATGAAATGTGATATCTCACTTGGGCAGCTTACATAGGTAGGCGTCTCCAAGCTAGGGCTCTAGCTGTGTTCTCTGTGGTTCATTTAACTCTGCCTTCTTCCTCTTGTGCCATCTTTATCTTCAGGTTGACACTTGAGAAATGTAGCAATTTTGCTGTCATATCAAACACTGTCCAGAGTTACAAACAGCAGATACTCTTTATTGTATCAAAAGAATAGATATATTTTACAGAAGCATCCTGATTGTTTTCTAAAATTGATGACAAGTCCTAGCTCTCCTATGCAGGAATCTCTGTGCCACCATCTATCCAGGCATCAATCACTAAATGGCTTTTATTACTGACCAAGAGTAGCACAACCTTGGCTTTGTGGAATGTACCTTGAATCTTTTGCACATGGACAAACTCTCCTTTGAAAGAAAGTACATGGCTTCTTGTATCAATATATTTTATGTAATGATAAGCTTGTTGGATGTATGTTTGCTCTGTTTTTTGTGCCAGTACTGGGGCTTGAACTCAGGCTGTTAGCTTTCATGCTTGAGGCTAGAGTAGAGACACAAGTCCATTTCTAGCTTTTTGGTGGTTAATTGGAGATAAGAGTCTCATAGACTTTCTTGTCTGGGCTACTATTGAACCATGATTTTCAGTTCTCAAACTCTTGGATAACTAGAATTACAGGCATGAGTCATTGCTACTTGGTTGGGTCTCCTCCTCCTCCTCCTCCTCCGTTATATAGGAAAAACTATATTAGCAATGAAAAAATATGTCCAAAATAACCTTAACTTAGGATAAACAAAACCTAAGAAGGGAGTCCCTTGCTAAAATAAGTAATTGGGGTTATTAAAAAACAAGAGTAAGAAATCCTTGGATCAGTAAGTATAGGATATTTTCTGTGGGATGTATGTAAATGAGCCCAAACAAGTAATGAATTTCCTGTTCTGATTGCAAGGAAATTTGCTCAAGGTTTAAACTTGCCTAATTAAAATTTCACCTAAAACATTGTCAAAGGTTTCTTATTTCAGTCCAGAGATTTTTCTGTCTTTGTGTAAAAGCTGACAGTAGTCTTAGTGCACCCAAAACAAGATAGTCATCCAAAGAAAGACCATCAGCTGTTATTTCTGTTGTTTTAAATCCAAGACATTTAATTACATAAGCCAAATCCAGTATCTAAGCTCCAGATCTGCATGTCCAACAGCTTAGGTTATTTGATAAGTTTCTTATGGCATCCTTAAACTCACTTCTAGAACTAAACACAACCACCCATTCATCTCCAGGTTCACTACTTAATATCAGGCATCATTAAGAGAGTCAAATTAAACTTCCTTAATTTGCCTAAAAGGTAAGTTATCTTTAATTGGCATCTTCCACCTTTATCTCATACAAATATTGCCCATAATATCTCTATACTAGCTGATCCTTATTTCCACTGGCGATCTTCTGTCATAGAGGAAATTATACATTTTCTGCAAAACATCTTCCCATCTTCTCATCTTCTTCTTTGGACATGATGGATGCCTCCTGTATATAATATTCTACTGTGGTTGGTCTCCATTCTCTCCACAGTGGAAGAACAGAGGAGGTCTCATGAGTCTACTTGTATAATTGGGTACCCCATCATCCTTTAACATCTGCTTCACTGTTTTCCTCTTTTTCTTTAATATTTCTTAAAATCTACACTTATTGAAGCATCAACAGTATACTACACTAGTTTCTTTTCAAAAAATATTTCCAAAATATTTTGCCCACCTGGTAATACTATTGTCATCTTCTGATGTTTCCAAAATAAATCAAAAAACATTATGATTCAATAGGATATAGCAAGGCATATAGAAAGCTAATATGGCCCTTTGAATTAATTTTCTCTTATTAAATAACCCCACAGCACAATTATTCTTTTTACTTCCTTGGATCTCACTACCATCAGTATGTGCATATTCTCCTCTTCTGTCACATTTTTTCAAGCAATTACAAATAAATGTAGCCCATTGCCTTTTTTTTCTTCTAATACTAGGGCATCTAGGCAAGTAATGGAGATAGATAGCCTTTGCCAGAGCTGGTCTCAAACTTTATTCTACTACATATACCTCCCAAGCAGCGGACATTACAGTTGTGTCTTACCTACCCCAAGACTTATCTTGATAAGTAAACCTTGCATTTTGTGCTCCTTTTATCAAGTGGAAAGTGTTTTTGTTTGTTTGTGTTTGTTTTTGTTTTTCTAATTCTGAACTCAGGGCTTGGGTACTGTCCCTGAGCATGTTTGTACTCAAGGTTAGTTCTCTACGACTTGAGCCATAGCACCACTTTTGGCTTTTTCTGAGTAGTTTATTGGAGGTAAGAGTGTCATGGACTTTTCTGCATTGCTGGCTTTGAACTGTGATTCTCAGATCTTAGCCTCCTGAGTAGCTAAGATCAAAGGAGTGAGCCACCAGCCCCTGGAGAATGAGAGGTTTTATTTATGTATTTCTGGCTTCAATCTCTGTTGGGATAATTAAATTTCTGTCATTCAAATCTTCAAATAATTAGATTTAAAATTATATATAGTACTAGAGACTGTTACTGCATATATGATATATAACTTACATTAGAAAAGCAATTAAATTGTAATCCTTTTGTATAGCTACTTAATAATAATAATTTTTAAAAAGTAAAAACAATCTGTGCTCAAGGAAAAAAATAAAGCAAAGCAATTATATCTATGAGTATCTTGTTAATCATGTTGAGTATTTTTCCACTCTTGTTTGTATTTTGAAAGTTTTTAAAAAAATTCTAGTCAAACTAGATGACTTATGTTTGAATTATTACATCATAGTGCATTTCCTTTTGGACTATGCCATTTAGCATAACATGCATTTGTTTAGATATATCAAACAAATCCCTGTTAATCTGAACTAAGACTATTTTAAAGAGGAACCTATGATACTCAGAGATGTGATAGTACAGTCCTCTGACTCATTGACCTGGTTTGAGATTCTTGAGCACTGAGCCCTTAAGTGAGAAAAACACCTGATTATTTCTAAAATGCCTCAGGAAATGGAGTGCAGTCATTCGTATGAGACATTACTTGCATCTGTGGTAATTGACAACTTAAGGAGTGTGCACATGTTCAGTGAGGGAGAGTGAGGAGCAGTGGGAATTCTGTATACATCTTTCAAGGGTGAACAGCTCCTCACTATTTAGCCTACTGTAACTTTGCCTGGCATCCTGTCTTAGTTTCTCATATTTTGTTTAGGTCCCATTCTCATGTTCCACTTTCCTTCTCTTCCTCCACACTCTCCTTCCTGTCTCTTCTTGAGCAACTGTTGCCCCTCTCCTAAATGTGAATCAATATTGGGAAACTCATAGTTATGTTTGGAGAAGGCAAAAAAAAGAGAGAGAGAGAAATATTTGGCTCTTTTCTTCCATCTCATTTCCTAGTTTTCCCTACTGTGGTTTTATTTCATTTCTAGGATTTGTATCTGTAAATTTGTGGGAAATACAAAGCCAGTTTTCTCAGTTTATTGACCTTCTGTTGAAAGCTGAAACAATTTAGCCAACATCTGGACAGTATTTATCAAGGCCAAATGTAACTCAAATCCAGACCAGAGAATGAATTGGTACATTTGTTAGCTAAGCGATTTGATGGGCTTATAAATAAGACCCAAAAAATTTTTTTTAAGCTGGTGGCATTCAGTTTTATGCTCAGTGTTATCTTCAGAAAGACTTTGATAGTCAGGGTGAACTGACACACATAGACTACATTGTCTTTCTTTCTGATGCTTATAGGAAATTCTGCACCTGGAAAGTACTCTCGAACCCAGGTTTCCCCCGCTGACTACACTACTTACTGTCTTGGACACAGGCCAACTTTGACAGCTGCCTTATCTCTTTCAAATGCTAGCTTTCTGTTTATTAAAAGGGATCATTATAAATTGTTCCACACTCAGGTTGACCTGGTAGAAGTGATAAGCAGAAGCCCTTCTGGGCTGCATTTGTAACTTTGATTTGCCAGGGAGGGGAAATAGAAAGTGAGGAACAAAGAGACAGAGAGAGAGAGAAAACACATGGATTAAGAAAGGTTATGCGAGAGGAAGTTGGAGTTGACAAATGGGGTGAAGACTGCCTGAAATCAACAAAGCAATGCTAGTTATATGCCTATGTTTTTCATAAGTGTCAGGAATAAAACCATTGGTGTCTGCATTTGAAGCTTTTGAAAATAAATAGCATATGAAAATTCCTTGTTGATACATAACAATTAATAGGCTTCAAAATACAAAGACATACCATTGATGGAGAGTTGTGAGAAGGATCTGACTAAAGGGCCTGGTCAGCACAGTTGGCAAAAGGTGTGCTATCCTTTGATTCATTGGGATGTTAGCACCAAAATAAATATGTGTGCAATTGATAGACCTTGTTCTTATTTTGTGGATGGAAAGTTACTATTACTTATAAATGTAGAATTGTGACACATAAAATTCCTCTGCTACTCTGGACTTTGCAGAGGAAGGATCATGAAAATGTTTTTGTCAGCCTGGTGCCAGTGAATCATGTCTGTAATCCTAGCTACTCAGAAAGTTGAGATTTGAGTATTGCGATTTGAAGCCAGCCCAGGTAGGAAAGCACATGAAACTCTTATGTCTAATTAACCACTAATATTGATGGAGCTGTAGCTCAAGAGGTAAAGTGCTAATCTTGAGCAAAAAAGCTAATGAATAGTGCCCAGGTCATCAGTTCAAGCTTTAATAACACACACACACACACACACACACACAAACACACACACACACACACACACACACACACACGAGCGCGTGTGCCTTTGTAATCACATTCCGTTATGGCAATGTACCTTAGGGATAGCCAGGTTGCTCATCTTTAGAGCTGATTTAAGAACAGAGTTTTTCTGAAAGGAATTGCTGATTCCTATTTTAGCTTGATTAGGAAAATACCTTCATCCGATATTGTTGAAAGAGGTCATATTTTACCTTTGAGTAGTTTTAAACTTTCAATTCACACCTTGTAGAGAGTGTAAAATGTGGATCTAGTTTCCTGCCTATAGATACTGATTTTCCCAGCCCTATTTGTTAAATAAGTGTATGTTATTTGATGTCATTGTCAAAAATGTGATGGCTGTAGGTAGGTTTTATTTCTTTTTTTCCATTGGTCTTCAGATCAGTTTTGTGTTAGAACTATGCTGTTTTCGCTACTGTCACTCTATAGTATAATTTGAGATCCAGAATTTTGATATCATCCCTCCACCCTCTAACCCCCCTCCAGTTTTTCTTTTATTTCTTAGGTTTACTCTTGCTATTTGGGGTCTTTTATGCTTCCATATGCTTCCATTTTTGTACAAATTATTTCTATAAAGAATTATATTGAAGACTTGAGGAGCTTTGTTTAAAATGTATAAATTGTTTTTGGTATTATAGCCATTTTCGTAATATTAATTTAGCCAATCCATGAACATGATACCAGCTTCTGGTGTCATTTTAAATTTCTTTCTCAAGGTTTTATAGTTTCCATTGTAGAGGTCCCTTGCCTTCTTGCTTAAGTTTATAATGATATGTTTTATTTTATTTTTGAGGATATTGTAAATGTAATCATAGGACAAGCTTTGAAAGATATGAAAATAAGTACTAATTTTTAATAGAATTCAAATTACCCAGGAAGAGAAAGAATTGACAAATGGGGCTGCACCAAATAAATACTTTAAAGAAAACAATCATAATTAAGAAGCAACTTAAAGAATTCAGAATATACAAATAACTCAAAATATTAAGTAGACAAGAATAATCTAATTAATAATTGTGCAAAGTACAACTGGATAATAAATATATAAAGAAAAGCTCAACATTTTTAAAGAAAATCAAAACAAAAATGATTAAGATTCTCTTTCACCCTAGTCAGATTGACTATCATCAAGAAAACAATCAACAGGATATAAGCAAAAGGAGACCTTTATTTACTATTGGTGAGAATGTCAACCAGGTAAAGTGTAGAAATATGTATAGAGGTTTTTAAAAAAGCAAAAAATGGACCTACCTTATGATCCTGCTGTACCACTCTTGGCATATATCTGAAGGTGTGTAAATCAATATGCAAGAGCCAACCACTGTGTTTACCACAGCTCTGTTCACAGTACCCAGACGTGAATCCAGGGGCTCATCAATCAACCAAGGAATGGATAAAGAAAATATTCTATCTATCTAGCTAGCTAGCTATACATGTATTTACATGTATATATGTGTATAATATGGAATATTAATTAGCCATTAATAGAAGTAAAATTATGACATTTTCTGGAAAGTATGCAGAACTACATATCATAAAGACCAGCAGCAGGATCGGATGTATAATGAAAATCACTATTTGAAAAGGGAAGAGGAAGGCACTAATTGTTCTAAGTACATTGTATCCATTCAAGGAATTATCATAGTGAAAGCCTTTCATATCACAAACATATCCTGCTTTTTTTAAAAAAGGAGACAAAATTTTTTAAAAATTTATTTTGTAGTTCACTTCTAGTTTGTTAAGCCAAACTTCTAAATTAATGTTTATGGCAGTAAACTTTGATCAGAAGCTAATCAAATGGTTGTAAAACAGAAAGCACTGATCTTCCCACTCTGGAAGGATTGTTATTTATTCTTTAAGTAGTTATACAAAGGGATTTCAATTCAACATTTAATAATACAATGCATTTTGATCAATATCATTCTTTTCTGGAAGGATTAGGTTGTTAAAAAATGCACTAGGGGACAGTTTTCTTTAATTTTTCTTCTGGACCATCTTAAGTAGATATAAATATTCATTTAAACTGTATAATGGCTGACCTGATTTTTATCTATCCAAATGAGTTTTCTCCTAGTGTAGATGGTCAATTCTCATATTAAGGAGATTTGCAAAATAAATTGGCATTTATCTATTTTGAGGTGATGAGAAATTTCCTAACATGCATGAGCTCCTCACATTTTAAGAGTATAAATATATTTGTATTAACTTTTTAAAAAAAGCAATTTAAAAATTTGTTGATGAAAGGAGTTGGTTAATAAGTTAAAGAACATTGCAGCTGGTGCCAGTGGCTCATGCCTATAATCCTAGCTACTCAGGAGGCTGAGATCTAAGGATCATGATTCAAAGCCAGCCTGGCCAGGAAAAGTCTGTGACTCTTATCTCCAATAAACCACTCAGAAAACTGGAAGTGGTGCTGTGGCTCAAGTGGTAGAACACTAGCCTTGAGCTGAAGAGTTGAGGGACAGCATCCAGGCCCAGAGTTCAAGCCACATGACCGACAAAAAAAAAAAAAAAAACTTTGCAGGAAATTTGCAGTCCTTTCTCATTTTCTAAAGTTGAACAGATTCAATATAGTACATTATTTGGGTTTCCAAAATATTATTTACCAGTCATTAAAATTCAGACTGGTGATTTTTAAATTCCTAATTCCATGTTTCTTGTAGCCACGTTTACTGCCTGTCTAAACTTCTTTTGAAACTGGTAATCTCTATTACACTTTTTTGAATTTAACTGAAGACAAAATAGCTTGCTTTTGGATGTCTCTATGTAATTACAATTTAATTCTGTCTGGTTGATATGCTAAAGATAATGGCTTCTATTTTGCAAAATGCGACCTAGCTACATGCAACGCCATTGCCAGAGCCTATTTTAGATGCAGAAGCCAACTGTTCTTTCATTCCTGCAGAGTTCAGGCTTTCAGATTTTGGCGGCATTTCCATGGCTAGAACAGAATGAAAACTTATCTTGATTTTATTTATCTTGATTTTCATTAAAAAAAAAAAACAAAAAACAAACCCAAACCAACAACAGCTAAAAATCCCAGTAGATTCCCAACTTTGTTATGTGCAAAGAGCAAAGTATTCAGTGATATAATGGGTCAAAGAGCAAGCCACAGTCTGCATTGCTGCAATCCTGGTATCTTGGCGGGAGAACAGTTGACTTTACTCCCCTTTTGCTCCACTCTTTTAAGAGTATGACTACTGCTCAGGACTAATGATTGTTCTAAGCAGGAATTCTGTGGGTAGACTTTTGACCAGCTCTCATACATGTTCATTATTATCATACATCCAAAGATGTCAGCACAATGCTAGAGTTTGAAAAGTTCACCCTGATGGCCCTATCTTGCAGCTGTTTATATTGGGCTTTTGGTTCCTATGGTCAGAAGCTCTTGGCTGGTGGAGCACACAGGTTTTGTATATCGATCTAGAAAGTGATTGTCTTATATGGAAGGCAGAGCAGTGGCATGTTGATGTGAATAAGGAAAGAGACAATATTTCCACTCTTGGAGACAGAAGCTTGTTCTAACCCCAGGGTCTACCAATGGACTCTCAGGCCTAATGCACCTATTTAACTTCCTTGGGTTACATGTTTACTTAACAGATTCACTTCCAAATGTCATTTCCATAAATTTACCTGACTGATTCCAGGAGGACTGAAAAATTTTCAGATGCTAGTTGATTCAGTTTTTAAATTCCTTACTGACTTGGTTTTCTTCCTTCCCACTAACATTTTTTTTTTAGATCATTACAAAATCACATCAGCTTGGCAACTGGGAAAAGAGAAGTTCATGGGAAGAAGCAAATACATCAAAATATGCAAATACAAGTACACATGTAATGGTCTACTGTCTTCAGGAGAAAGTCTACTTGCTTAAGTATATGCACATGGGTGATACAGAAACAAGATGATCAAAAGGTAAAGTGCTTTCTTGGGAACTCAAACATCCAGAGAATGCTGGTTGTGAGCAACTCATTCTAAGATGTCAGGAAGAAGTTAAAGTCCCTTATGATCTCAATACAAACTAAAGAAAGGAGAAAGAAAGGAAAGAAGGAAGATTGAGAAGGAAGGAAAGAGGGAGGAGGAAAGGAAGGAGGAAGACCAGAGTAAGATGTGTGGTGGGTATAAAGAGGATTCATGTATGTTATGTGCACGCCCGTGCGCGCGCGCACACACACACACACACACACACACACACACACACCATATAGGTATATATGAAAAGAGCATAATAAGACTAACTAAACACTGTTTAAAGGGAGAGAGGTGTTTAAGAGAATATCCTAAAAGGATGAATTTGTTCAAAGTATACTATCACAATGAGACCCTTGAACATATTAATGTATGTTTCTAAAATATAGTGATGAAAGCAAAGGAAAGTAAAACTAAGACAAGTAACTAAGACAATGTTGACAACTTCAGTACCTTAAAATCATTCCCTCCAATAGGAATTACCCTAAATTTAAGATTAGGTAGAAGAAATGAGGGATTAGAAATAAGTAGTTGGAGGATGGTTACCTTTCTATCAATAGGTACCTCTTCCCACCTGTTATGGAAGATAATTTGTGAGCTACAATGGAAACATGAAACCTAGTCTCTTTCCATGTATATTATGCATAACTTAACACATTGTCTTTGTGAAACTGTTTAACAACTCTGCTACTTTTCTATCAATACATTTGACAGGTGCCAAAATTATAGAAGGGATGAAAATATGACCCAATTGATAATTGTTTTAGTCACACTATCTTGACAAACAATGTAATAAAAATCATAATTTAAAATTCAGATGGAACTTGTGAAACATGTTACTAAGCACTGTATCAAATGCTTGAACATATTTTTAATTGGCAAAACTTTAATGCCATTAAGAGTTTTGCATATGCTTCAGCTAGCTTTTGTGCAGTTGAGAAAAAAATTGTATCAATACCCATCTGTCACTGTGAGGGGAGCACATATGGTCACAGAAGACCTTAAAATACATCAGACGTGGTTTCTATTATCCAAGTCACTTTGGTTCCAAAAGAAGCTCAGCCACCTTGATGTAGCTTTGGCTTTTAGAAGTTTAATTTTGCTAATTAAAGTTGTTATTTTATATGTAACTATGACAATTTTGCTTGTGTTCTTCAGCTCTATTATTAACTATCATTAGTAAAAATTCAGAGCTTACACAAATCCTTCTGTTCTAATTCAGATTTTTGTGCTAGTATAGGCAATGGCTGTGCCTTTAGGGAAACACCCTTCTTGGATGTTGAAGTGATCAATGCTGGCAGAGGACTCTTGTAGATGCCTTCTGTCCTTTCTGGAATGGTCAGAGTTTGACTTACAGTGTCAAAAGTAAAGAGAGAAGGGAGTCAACTTCCCATATATTTCAAGTCAAAATACCAAAGTGACAAGTAAAAGAAAAATTTGACATGGGGAGAGAGTCATCTGCCAGTTAATATCGAGTGTCTGTTCTACACCACGTATTGTGCTGGATACCAGCAAAGAAGAAATATGGACAAGGTACAATTGCTTCAATAGCATGTACAAATCTAGGGAGATATACAGTGAATCATTCAGGAGCCTGGAGGGTGTTCTAGTAGCACAGAGGAGGAAATGGTTCTTAGGGGAAAGCTAAGAAGACATTAAAAAGAAGGGACAGGAAACTACCATCAGATGCACCAAGAGAAATGCTATTACCTCTGGTGTAGGAGTAACTAAGATATGAAGATGGGTAGGAATGGATGGTAGGATGCTGAGTAGAGTGAGGTAGGATGCGAGGGGACAATGTGGGAAGACAGGTTCCAAAAATAGTACAGAGAAGATCACAATGACTCTCTTCTATTTCTGTGCTCAGAACTCCATCTCAAAGATATCATGTCTTTAGGGCATGTCTGAGAAGCAAAAGGATACAGTTGAGTGAGTTTTCACTTTGTAAAAACCATTCTTTTTACTATGGTTTAACTAATGTGATTAGAGGCAATGGGTTGATTTTGTGGGATTAAGGAGCAATGACAGTAGAATCATAAAAGGAAAGATATCTCAGGAAAAGTAGATAGATTACATAATGTCAAAACACATAGTTGCTGGGTGCTTTTGGCTCACACTTGTTATCCTAGCTACTCAGTAGGCTGAGATCAGAGGATCAAAATTTGAAGCCAGCCCAGGCAGACAAAGCCAAGAGATTTTATATCTCCAATTAACAAACAAGAAACCAGAAGTGGAGCTGTGGCTCAAGTGGCAGAGTACTAGCTTTCAGTAAAAATCTCAAGTAGGAGAGAGAACCTGAGTTTAATCCCCATTACTAGCCCACACACATAAAATACCCACATGGTTATCATGGTTTTCCGTACTGATTGGCTTTAACAGATGCTATTTGATATTGTCTTTGGTGTTGTAATGTAGTGGGGAGGTGCAGTGAGACCACTTAGTCCACAGTGAAAATGTAAAAGATTTTGTTGAGGGAAAAGTGCTGATGCACCAGGACCACACCTAGAGTCAGGATCTCAGGAAATGGCTCCCAATGCCAGCCCACATCAGCTTTTAAGCATTTTGGGCTAGGGTGGGGAAAAAGGGAGGCTGGGTCTTGGTTTAGCCAATGATTGTTACAAGAAATTCTCACCTTAACTTTAAATTTCCCAACAAGGTTTTGCTGGCAGGAAGCAGGGGAACAGAACAACAGGTGGTGATGGTTCAGCTGGGTTAGGGCTCACATTGTTCAGGAAACAGCAGAAGCGGAGTTACAGAGTTACAGGGTTACGGAGTTACAATTACAGTTACTAGCTAAAATAGCTAGTTACCAAAGAAATCTTATCCACAGCACACTTACATTTATATCTTATAATAATTCATTATCTATTTTACACAATCCAAGTCAAATATTCCATCTTTACTTCCTCCACCATATCAGTAATACAGTATCACAGGCCTGAATAAAATAAAACAAACAGGAAATATATCAGCAGAAATGAATACTGCTTTATTATGAATTTAAAAAGTCTTGCAAAATTCAAATGAAACAACCTAGGTATAAGCAGTGATATGATTTAATTGCATATGGAATGGAACCAAATATGTTTATGTATTCTAATTACCTTTTGGCAAAATAAGGATAAAGTATAGTGATCTCTTCTATATCATTGATTTAGATGGTTTTGAAGTTCTTTTAAGCACTCTCAAAGTGATTTTTCTCAGCTTACTTGACAAGAATATCTATAGTGCTTCAGGAAGTCAGTCTTAATACAGTAGGAACCATAGATCATCAGAATTTGTAAAGGGAGAGGTTCATTCATAATTAAGACCCACATAAACAATCATTTTGCAGCCCAACTGTGGCAATCCAGTGCCAGTTTAGAAATTTCACAGGATGTCAGTTATGCTCTCTTCTCTTCCTTTGACAGCCACTTAATATTGCTGTGCCCACCTGATCCAAGATGGATCATTGTAGTGTTCATATTCCAATCCGTGTGAACTATGTATGGCAGGGTTGAAGCTTCCCCCTTCTGAAGGGCACCCATACTTTTTGCATCCACTATAGTCTCCTCTTGCCAGAACTATTAGTAATATGTTTTCACAAATGTGCAAGGGATACTGGGAAATTTTCTTTTTCCTTTTACTGGTTGCACATGTGTGCAGCTAAAACTTACATAAATGCAGAAGAGGAAAATGGATATGGGGCAACAATACTATCTGACCCAGGGTCCGTATGACATTTAATTTTTTATTATTTTATTTAAATACTTGTACAAAGGGTTTCAATTTAACATATCAATTTGTGAGTACATGCATTTTGATCAATGTCACTCCTTCTATCATTCTCTCATCTTTTCCAAGTTCACCCATGCTCTCAATTTACCTGGTTCCATTTCCACTTATATACTTTGAATTTTAAGACTGTGTTCTCTCATCCTTCCTCTCTTCATCCTTATGACATTTTGAGGCAGCTTTCAAAATGGGCTATTGCACTCCTGTTTTCTCCTTTTACATTTGCTTGTGAACCATCAGCTCTCATACAAAACAAATATACATTTTTTATCCCTCTCATTCACTCATTTCACTTATTTGGCAATTCAGCAATCACTGATCTTGCAAGTTGTATTATAGAAGCTGAGGAGGAAGTTAAGTAAAGCCCAGTCTTTGCCTCTAGCACTGACATTTCTTTGAAGATAGTGAAATACAGTAACCTAGTAATTACCACAGGGCATGCTAAGTGCTTTGTCATTTCACAGATGCTCCCTCTTAGCCTTCCATGAACCAGGGCAACAGAAAAATTTGCTGAGATGTTGCTTTTGGCTTTTTTTCTCCTTTCCCTTTCCTTGGGGATCAAAAGATTCATCCCTGAAGATGTGGATTCTGATCCCTTGCTTTAGGTCACTCTAAAAGGTCTTCAGGCACAGAACAGAGGAGTCTGATAACTTTCCCCTACAGCTTCCTTTGGAATTCTAGTCTGATTGTCAGAAATTGAGCCCTCTTTTATCTTTTGGGGTGAGGTTGTGCTGAGGTTCTTTTGAGCAGTGAGTTGGCTTCTGAGAAAGGAGTGATGCTTCATGCGAAACTGGTAGAATGAGGAAGGTGGTGAGCAAGTCTTTAGAGTGATAGGAACCTTTGTCTTTACTTGTGTTGTAGCCACAGGGATTTGTGCTAAAATCCCTATCACCCTCTATTATCCAGCTCCTTTTTAATTTGTTTTTCTTTTCATGCCTATCTTGGGGTTTGAACTCAGAGTCTGGGAACTGTTTCTGAGTTTTTTTGCTCAAAGCTAGCACACTACCACTTGAGCCAAAGCCTCATTCCCTGCCCTTTAGTGGTTAATCTGAGTCTTACAGACTTTCATACCTGGGTTTGCTTTGAAAAATAATCCTCGGATGTCAGCCACCTGAGTAGCTAGGACTGTAGGCATGAGCCACCAGCACCAGTCTATATCCAGCTCTTTTTAACACTGACTTGATCTTATTCCGCATCCCTTGTTTTTCAAATCAATTTACCCAACAAATGTTTGTCAGCTGGTTTGCTCCTTGTTATGGTTTGAATGTACCCCTTGGAAGTCCAGGTGTTGGAAATTTAATCCTCAGATTCATATGTTAATAGAATTTGTAGGCCTATGGAAGTTACCTGGGGTTAGAAGAAATCATGAGGGAGAAGACCCAATTAGTTGCATTGCAAGAAGAGACAGAGAGAGCTAGCTCACTTGTCCAGTTCACCATGTGATGCTTGCTGCAGTGTAATGTTTAGACAAGAAGCTCTTTATCACCTGCCAACTAGTTGCCACGCTGTGCTTTTGGACTATACACACTCCAGGAACAAAACCCAAATAAACTTGCATTCTTTAAAAACTACTGGGCCTCAGGTTCTTTGTTACAGTAATGGAAAGCAGACTAGGGCACTCCCCTTTCATCGCCTTCAAGTTCTATGCTTTCCCTTCGTGTCTGCTTTCCTGCAGAACCTCCTGGCCCCTCTTGACTTTAAGATCTCTACAGTCCTGCTCCATGAAACCTCTCCTGGCCATTATTTTTATAATGCTATCTCCTCACCCTGGCTTTATATCTTTTATTTGCCCTATGACCTCTCTTCAGCATTGATTATTCATAACTGTGAGGGGGAAATAGACAGGACAAATCATTTCCATAGGACAAGGGAATTTTGTCTGTTTTATTCTGCATTATTCTTCTAATTCTGGCGTGTGTCATTGCTGCAGTTATAATGACTGGATACTATGTGGAAAATCAATTATACAACTTGTGAATGGGAATGGGAGGGAAACCCTGGGAGAGAGTAAGGGTAGAGGTGATGTTGTTCAAAAAGAAATGTACTCATTACCTGACTTAAATAAGTGTAACCCCTCTATATATTACCTTTACAATAACAATTTTAAAAGATAATGTTTGATACATAATATATGCTCCATAAATGTTAGTAAAATAAATAAATGACAAGACCTTCAGCATAAGTAGGACAAACAATAGGTACAGTCTCCTCACTGAAAGTGGCCATGACAGAAAAGTAAGAACTTCAGTAGAAATTTTGGATTTCAAAAGAGAAGCTTCCTGCCAAGCTTTCTAGCAGCATTCAGGTAAGTTACACCTTAAGTAACTGTTTTTAAATATGCACATATGATATTTCTTGAACATGGATATTTTGAGAAAACTCTTATCAGTTATTTTGAGTGGGAACAAGGGCCAATCTGGCCTCTTCCTGCTATTTCATGCCTTAATGGCATGGCTTGAAAGTAGCAGTAAAATTGCCAGCAAGCTGCCATGTAACATGTGCATTAGCAAGGGCTTCAGATAAATACAAGGAGCAAAGTTCAGCATTTTAATATAGGCCATGACTAGTGTGATAGGGAATAGCAGACAAGTACTTTGCATCTGTGTGCATGGTTGTGTGTGTTTGTGCTCTTTTTGTTGCTGTAACAAAATACTTGAGACTGGAAAAATATATAAATAATAAATGTATTGCTTCTAGTTCTGAAGACTAAAATGTTTAAGATCAAAACCAAGATGCCAACAAGTTTGGTGTCTGGGGAAGACAATTCTCAATTTGTCAGTGATAACTTTTGCTACTCCATGTGGTAGAAGGAGTAAAATGGTGAAGGACAGTAGAAAATCCCTCCCATCTCTTCCATGAAAGCACAAGTCCATCCACAATGTTGGAACCTTACACTTAATATAATTTTTTCCAAGTCTTTCCATTTCCTAACAAATGGGGCAATGCCATTCTTTCTGATGGAGGCATAGAATTCCATTGTGTATATATATCACATTTTCTTGATCCATTCATCTACTGAGGGGCATCTGGGTTGGTTCCATATCTTAGCTATGGTAAATAATGCTAACATAGTTGTGCTGGTAGCTTTAGTACAGTCTTGTTTGTGATCATTCGAGTAAATGCCCCAAAATGGGATTGCTGGGTCATAGGGGAGCTCTATATGGAGTCTTTTGAGGAACCTCCTACTACTTTCCAAAGTGGTTGAACAAGTTTACACTCCCACCAACAATGCAGTAAGGTTCCCTTCTGTTCACATCCCCTCCAGCATCTGTTATTAGAGCTCTTAATTATAGCCATTCTAACTGGGGTGAGGTGATATCTCAATGTTATTTTGATTTGCATTTCTTTTATGGCTAGGGAGGTTGAGCATTTCTTCATGTGTCTTTCCTCTTCAGAGAAGTTTCTCTTTAAGTGTTTAACCCACTTATTTATTGGGCAGTTTTTTCTTTGTGGATTTATTGTTGGGGGATTTAACTTTTTGAGTTCCAGGTGTATTTTACATATGAGACCCTTGTCCATTGTATGGCTAGTGAAGATCTTCTCCCAATCCATGGGCTTGCTAGCTATGTCCTTTGCCATTCAGAAGTTCTGCAATTTCATGAAGTCCCATTTGTCCAGCCTTTCTTTGATTTGTTGTGTTTCTGGGTCTCTATTAAGAAAATTTCAGCCTGTGCCAAGAAGACCTAGGGTTTCTCCTATCCCTCATTCCTTAACTCCAAAGCCCTATACGTAAATACTGTGACATTGGGTATACATTTCTAACATATGACTTTGAGGAAAGATACACATTCATACCAAAGCTGTGAGTGTGTGTGTGTGTGTGTGTGTGTGTGCTTTTATTCCATTTGGTTGGAGGTGTGTGAAAGTTCACCTTGTACCATGTCCTCACTTTATGATTAAAGATTTGCAGCAAACCCCTCTCCCTGTACAGATTCCTCACTGTACAAAACTGGTTTTCTTGTCTTCCTTCTTCACAAGTTGTTACCTATTCTCTCCTATTTCCTACAGGAGTCAGTAAAAATAAAAGGAGTCGGCCTAGGTTAAGATGATGAAAACAGTTATCCTTTGGTTAAAAGAAGCAAAGCTTTGTATTTATTTCAAGGATGAATTCAAGTTCATTTAGTTTTCTATGAAAGACTTTATTTTAATTAAAATTATATGAAATCAAGAAAAAATTGAAATACTCTATAATTTAAGTGATTTTAAATCAATATTTATTAAATGACTGATGGATGCCATCTAGCACTCCCTGAATGAAGAGATTGGTATGGGAAATTTTCACCTACTTTAGAGAGAAAAAATCCATCTCCCAGGATGTGAGTAACTACTAAGAATGTTTGCTAGAAAGTGGAAGAGGCTAGTTGTATCTAGGTATGTTTGATCCTAACAAAACTTCCTATCTTACCATAAAATGGAAATGGAAAAATGTGTGTGTGTGTGTGTGTGTGTGTGTGTGTGTGTGTATAATACTGGGGTTGCAACTCAGGGCCTGCTAAGATTTGTCACTTGATTCATACCACCAGTCCTTTCTTTACCTTGACTTTTTTTTAAAAGACCTCATATTATCTCTAGGTCCACATGAACTGTTAATTTCCTATTCGTGCTTCTTTTCATTGCAGGAGAAAAAGGTATGCAATGCTCAACCCAGCCATTGTGCTTTTTCCACAGGTAGAATGACAGGTACATGTCACCACACCTCCTTGCATTTGGGGGGGGGGCGGTCCGGTCATGGGGCCTGAACTCTGGGCCTGATTGCTGTCCCTCAGCTCTTCAGCTCAAGGCTAGCGCTCTACCACTTGAGCCACAGTGCCACTGCCGGCTTTTTTCTTTTTGCTTATGTGATGATGAGGAATCGAACCCAGGGCCTCATGCATGCAAGGCAAGCGCTCGACCACTGAGCCACCTTCCCAGCCCCACCTCCTTGCATTAAGTGAAGAATGCTCTTAGAACTTCCAGCTTGTGCATTCAAAAGTAGGATTTCCTTATTTCATTTCTAAAGATGGTCATAGTTTCCATTTGCCAGAAACCACACTAAGTTTTCAGGTGAACTGCTATCTTTTTTCAATGCCACACAGAAGTTAATATTTCTTGCTGTTGATGCTACATGTCTGCTATGCCAGCACTCAGAAGATTGAGATTTACGTAGGAAGATGATGAATTTGAGGCCAGATTGGGCTACATAATGAAATCCTGTCTTATAAAAAATGTGCACCTATGACTTATGCCTATAATCTTAGTGACTTTGCTGAGATCTGAGAATCTGTGAAAACAGCTGGAGTACACACATTCTCAAGACTTATTCCCAGCTAAAAGCTGGAAGGGGAGGCATGGCCTAAGTGGTAGAGTTCCACTAGTGAGCAAGCAAATTGAGGAGAAGCTCTAGGTTTTGAATTCAAGCCCCAGTACTCTGTCTCTGTCTCTGTCTGTCTCTCTCTTTCTCTCTCTCACACACACATACACACACACCTTTATTTGCAATTCAGAACACAAGTGAGTTACTTCAACTTTGAAATTCCTAAGCCAAAGCAAGTTTCAACAACAAAAATGTTGTTGTTAGGGGCTTGGCTTCTGAATATTACCTTCAATTGCTCTGCTTACCCAATCAATGATAGAGGTACTATTACTTGACTGCTCCATCTCAGTATCTTTGTCTGTAAAATAGGGATAAAATGGGAAATATCAATATAATGGTTATATTAGTTAATATGTATATCAAAAATCATTAGCAAGCTTATCTTCTATCTTAACACAGTAATCTTCGAGACAATATTTTTTATTTTTATTTTTCTAAAGATAAGAAATGAAAGCATTAATGGTCTTTCCTGTGAACTCACCCATAATATCAGGATTTCAGGAGCACAAGCTGGTTTTGAGCCTTTTTACTGGAAAACAGACCACCTGGGACACACAAGGCTATATAACTTGTTTTACCATAAAACCCATGCCTTCATAATTTATCACCAAGGAAGGATGAACAATGCTTTGACAAGAGGGCAACAAATTAAAGGCTTTCCTTGACTCTCCTGTGTGACCTATGTCATCCAGTAGCCAAATAGTATGAAAAGACTTTTCTTCATGGAGAACTAATGATCAAGGCATTAGTCATCCACAACTTCTAATAACAAAGAGAAAGAAAGGCATGGGAAAGATGTACAGACATTATGAACGTGGTCTTGGATACACACACTGTCTGTAAAGCAACTCTAACATGAAGCTTTCATTTACAGGAGAGCAAATGGAGAGGAAAAAAAAACATATAAATCTATACCAAAATTCAGAATGGGAATGATTCTATAAGATTAAGCCATCATTTCTTCAATAAATAAATGCAAGACGAATAATCAAAAGAGGTTCTTACAAAATGAACATTCGGAAGCAGAAATATATCTTCGAGGGAAGAGGAAGAGGTCAGATGAATGGAGAGAAGAATAGTGGGTGAATGCATTTGTATTACTCACTGTATATTTGTGAAAATGAAACTAGAAATCTTGATGGGACCAATAATGGAAGTGATGACATTGACCGAGATGCATTGTACTCAAATTGACATATTAAATTGAAAACACTGTGCACAACTATATAATGGCAATAAAAAACCAAATAAATATTTCAAAACAATAAGAAAGAAGATTCCAATGTATTAAAAGAGATTTTGTCTGAGCACTAGTGGCTCATGACTGTATTTCTAGCTACTCACAAGTCTGAGATCTGAGGATCATGGTTCAAAGCCAGCTTGGGCAAGGAAAGCCTGTGAGACTCTTATCTCCAATTAACCACCAAAAAACCGAAGTGGTGCTATGGCTCAAGTAGTAGAATGCTCATCTTGAGCTGTCTTCAGCTCAGAGACAGTGCCCAGGCCCAGAGTTCAAAGCCCCACAACTGACAAAAAAGAGAGAGAGAGATTTTGAAAAATTGCAATCTGTGGATTTTTTCCAGATTGTGATTCTAACTGTGCAACAAATATTTGTTACATCTGCCAAAAGATCAGACATTAAAACTGGCTATTTCATAAGATGAACATGATTATCAGTGTTCTTGCTGAAGTAATGTTAAATGACTGAGTTTAAAACCTACCACACCATGTTTCCTTTCACATAAAGGGGTGTGAAACCTAAGCTTTACTACAGATAAATAGATGAAAGGGAAAAGGTGTGAGAATGGAGAAGGGACGGCCTTGAGATGCTCAGATCTCAGTGACTGGAACAAGGAAAAACAAGATTCCATTACATATATATTCCATTATATATATCACTATATATATATAGAGAGAGAGAGAGATTCCATTATATATATATATATGTATATGTGTATATATATATATATATATATAATTTAATTGTAAAGGTAAGATACAGGGAGTTACAGTTACATAAGTAAAAAAAATGACTATATTCTTGGAACTCAAAAAATTAAATCCCCCAACAACAAATCCTCAAAGAAACAACTGCCCAATAAATAAGTGGGATAAAGACTTAAAGAGAAACTTCTCTGAAGAAGAAAGAAGGATGGCCAATAGACACATGAAGAAATGCTCAACCTCCCTAGCCATAAAAGAAATGCAAATCAAAACAACATTGAGATACCACCTCACCCCAGTTAGAATGGCTATAATCAAGAACTCTAACAACAACAGATGCTGGAGGGGATGTGGAAAGAAGGGAACCTTACTTCATTGTTGGTGGGAGTGTAAACTTGTTCAACCACTTTGGAAAGCAGTGTGGAGGTTCCTCAAAAGACTTCACATAGAGCTCCCCTATGACCCAGCAATCCCACTTTTGGGCATTTACCCAAATGTTTACAAACAAGACCACACTAAAGCTACCAGCACAACTATGTTTATTGCAGCATTATTTACCATAGCTAAGATATGGAACCAACCCAGATGCCCCTCAGTAGATGAATGGATCAAGAAAATGTGGTATATATACACAATGGAATTCTATGCCTCCATCAGAAAGAATGACATTGCCCCATTTGTTAGGAAATGGAAAGACTTGGAAAAAATTATATTAAGTGAAGTAAGCCAAGCCCAAAGAAACATAGGTCCCATGGTTTCCCTTATTTGCAATATCTAGTATATGTATGAGTCAAGCGGAAAAGGTCAGATAATGTGATGTAAGGAAAATGAACCCTTAGATATGTATTTTAATGTTTTTTTCTTTCATGCATTTGTTTCTAACGCATTTATAAGATTATTTCTTTGTTGCTTTGTATGTCCCTCCCCCACAGTATAACCCCTGCTTTCACTATATTTGATGTTGGTATAATTTGTGGAGGAGATGGGGAAAAACAAGTCATTTAAGGATACAGGTGGGCCTGTTGCAATAATGAGAAGTACAAGTTGTCATGTCGAAAATGAACTTTACAACTTTGGTGGGGGGGTGGGGGGGTGGGGGAAGGGCTGGGTGCGGGGCAGGGGGGAGGCTGGGAAGGGATGTGAAGGGTAAACAAAGGAGGAGGCTGCAATGCTTGATAAGAAATGTACTCATTATCTTGCCCATGTAATTGTAACCCCTCTGTACAGTATGTTCACAAAAAATAAAAATTAAAATAAAAAAATGAGTATATTGCTTGTTGAACATTGTTACCCCCTCCATCATTTACTTCCAGTTTCCCTTCCTCTGACTCCCCTCCTCTCCAAATTGTAAAGTTCATTTCCGGAATACTGTTTTGTGAATATCACTATTGCATTGGTTCACCCTTTGCAGTGAAAATAGTTTTGCTGCTAGCTTTAGTATGGACTTGCATGTGATCATTTGGGTAAATCCCCAGGAATGGGACTGCTGGATCAAGGGATGTTCTATGTTAGTCTTTTGAGGAACTCCCATACTTCTTTCCAGAATGGTTGAAGCAGTAAACATTCCCACCAACAGTGTAGTAGTGTTCCCTTTTGGCCACATCCCGGGCAGCAGCTGTATTATTTGTTTTCTTGAAAATGGCCATTCTAACTGGGGTGAGGTGGAATCTCAATGTAGTTTTGATATGCATTTCTTTTATGGCAAGTGATGGTGAACATTTCTTCATGTGTCTATTGGCTATTCTTATTTCCTGTCCAGAGAAGTTTCCTTTTAATTCTTTAGTCCACTTATTAATAAGATGGTTGTTTCTTTGTGGATTTGTTATTAGGTTTTCAAATTTTTTGAGCTCTAGGTATATTTTAAATATGAGGCCCTTGTCTTTTGTAGAGCTAGTAAAGATATTCTCCTAATCTCTGGACTTTCTATTTATCTTTATAGCTGTGTCATTTGCCATGCAGAAACTCTGCAATTTAATGTGATCGCATTTATCCAGCCTTTCTTCTATTTGCTGTGTTTCTAGATCTTTATTTAGCAAATTTCAACCTGTGCCAATGAGCCCTAGTGTATCCTCTATCCCTTCCTCTAATATTTCCAGGTTATCTGGTCTTACCTTGAGGTCTTTCATCCATTTGGAGTTGATTCTGGTACAGGGTTATATACAAGGATTTAACTTCAGTTTTCTACAAGTGTATAGCTAATTCTGCCAGCATCATTTGTTAAAGAGGCTATCTGTCTTCCATCTGATAATTTTGGCTCCTTTATCAAAGATTAGGTGGCCATAGGTCATGTCTGGGTCTTCAATTCTATTCCATTGGTCCTCAGGCCTGTTCATGTGCCAATACCAAGCTGTTTTTATAACTATGGCTTTATAATAGAGTATGAACTTTGGTAGTGATATTCCTCCAGCACTGTTTTTCCTGCTAAGTATTGTTTTAGCTATTCAGCATCTTTTATTTATTAAACATGTTCAGGATTTGTTTTCTTATTAATATTCCCTAAGTTATGCAATATTCACAAGCTATATACAAGAATAATATTAGTTTATGCATAGGACCTGAGCATCTGGAAGGAATTACTCATGGGGACAATGGTAGACTGAATTCAGTTGAGTATTATTATGAGTTTGAGTGTGGTGGCAAACTCCACATTGACTTGAATGTTGGGTCATGTTTCAAAGCCAAAGGATGTGGGCTCCATGGCCACTTTTTCCTTTAGTTTTTCTTTGTGTGTGTGTATGTGTGTGTGTGTGTGTGTGTGTGTGTTCCCATCCTTGGGCTTGAACTCTGGGCCTTCCGGGCCTCGACACTGTCTCTGAGCTTCTTTGTGCTCAAGACTAGCACTCTACCACCTGAGCCACAGTGCCACTTCCAGTTTTTTCTGAGGACTCTTCTGGGATTTCTTGCCCCAGCTGGCTTTAAACTGCAATCCTTAGATCTCAACCTCCTGAGTAGCTAGGATTCCAGGCGTGAACCACCAGCATCTGGCACTCCTGTAGTTTTTAAGTTGTTGATATGACCTACTATAAACAAGTGTCCACATTCAATCATGATTGCAGATGAGTGATAGGCAGATACCCATTAGTATTTCAAGAAATCTCAGCTTTGTAAGGTCAACATTGAAAAATATACCCCAAAATACATCTTTGGCATAGTAATTTTTCTTAAGGGAAATGGAACTAACTCAAGAAAGATTAAGAAATTGGTGTAAACATATTTATGAAAAACATATAATATTAATATTTTAGTACTATAGAATCTGAATATATTTCATTCCTTAATTTACAGAATTGGACAGTAAACTTGTAATTCTAACTGAGAATGTCAATTGTGTAATCGATTTATTTTTGTAACTTTCAGTTTTTATTTTACTACCTCTACATTTAGTTTGAATAGCCAATAGAATTTGGGGTTCACTGGGTCTATGTGTTCAATTGATAAGGTTCATTATCCTAAAGTATCTTGGAGCATTGTCAGATAGTTGAAGCACTTAAAAGTTAAGGAAGATGTGTTCATTTTATACTTACAATTTAAAATGTTTGAAGATGTATTTAAAGCCTTTGCAAATGGGACCAATTAAATGTCTTAACTCCCTATAAAATTGTTGCTGAATTTGTTACACTTATGAATAAAAGATTTATATAAACAGAAATTAAATACTACAGGAAAAAAAAACTAAACTGGGCCTAGTAGTACATACCTGTAATCCCAGAATTCAGATGCTGAGTCAGTGAGATTGCGAATTCAACAACAGTTTGGGCCCACCCTATTTCAGAAACAAAAAGAAAAAACAAAGTTTGAAATGTATAATTTTAACACTTCAGGTTATAGCTTTAGAAACAAAATAACCCTTTTATTAGTAGTGAGATGGTTTAAGAAGTGATAGTTTCTGTGCATAAAAACAAAAGGCAGAATCTTCCTCTGTGTGTGTACATGTGTGCTAGTACTGGGGCTTTAACTCAAGGTGTATCCTTGAGTTTTTGGCTGAAGTCTAGTGTTCTACACTGGAGCCATATCTCCACTTCTAGCTTTTGTTTGTTTGCTTTTTGGACCTGGGGCTTGGACTCTAGGCCAGAGCGTCCTCCCTCAGCTCTTCAGCTCAAGTCTAGCACCTTGAGCCACAGCACCACTTCTGGCTTTTTCTGCTTATGTGGGTCTGAAGACTTGAACCAAGGGCCTCATGCGTGTGAGGCAAATACTCTACCACTGAGCCACCTTCCCAGCCCCTCCACTTCTGGCTTTATGTTGGTTATCTGGTGATAAAAGTTTCAAGAGACTTTCTAGCCTGAGCTGACTTGGAACAGCAAGCCTCAGATCTTGGCCTCCTAAGCAACTGGGATTACTGGTATGAGCCACCAAAGCTTGGCTAGCACCTTGTATTTTTAACAAATTAATTGTTTATTTTAGGTTATTAAAAAATGTTTAACGCACAACATAGGAATGAATTTGCCACAATCCTGAAATGTCACTTTCTGAGACTGTCAGACAAGGCCAGGACAGGGATGGTGGAGAGGGTTCCTCATTATCATATTTCCTAGCCACCCCATCTATTCGGTTTTCACAATGGATGCCTCTCAGCTCCCTGTGGACACAGAGTCCATCAGGCCAAAGCAGATTAAAGCGCACACACTTGAAATTGGTGGCTTGCTGTGGCTTGCCAGGAGGGTAGAGTTCAACACAGCTTTAATAGAGAAGTCTCTATGTCTTCTCCTTATTCCCTCCCCCCTTTTTTAAGGATCTTGCATCTCAGACACTATCAGGCCCTCCTCCTGCCAGGGAGGCCAGGGAGTGGGGCTGAGGGACCTCGAGCTTTGCCACCCCCTCCCCACGCCTTCCTCTTAAGCTGCTTGTGCTGTGCACAGCAAACTGTCAGCGACGACTGATTTATAAGACCGATTTACCTTCTGGAGAGTGTAATTATGTTCATAGTTAAGAATTAATCAGGTGAAAGAATTATGGAATAATCATTCTCCGGACTTTGAAGGACAAACTAAATGGAGACTCAGCCATGCAACTGCAGGACCTGCCCACCAGGAGTCCCTTTGCCTCCTTGGTGGTTGCAGGGTGAGGATTGCTAGCTCCAGGTCTGCCTGTTTAGAAACCAAATGAGAAATATTACTGAGCTCTTCTGCCAGGTGATTCCTAGTTACCCAGATCAAAAGGTGGGGAGAAGGAAGCCGTAGGAAAGAAAAGTGAAAACAAAAAACAAAATCGGATTTGATGATTGGTTTCCTGTTCCAAAGAATTATTAGCAGAACCATCACTTACCCTCTGAAAGAGTCTCCATTTCAGAAACATATTCTGTATTGTTTTTGTGAATATGCTTTTCCCTTCATACCAGTAGAGTGTGTTTCACTTTCAGAATTGTTCCTTTAGATGTAGAAAAATGTTCTCCTCTGCCCAACCACTTTGTTTTCTTTGTAGGCAAGAGATTTATCAGTTAACTTAGTTTATTTCTCAAAATGTTTTACTACCCTTATGACACATCCGTATCAAAACTGGCAATCCAGTTGTGACATAGAAGACTATTTTGTACTATCACTAAGGAAGATTTCTAAGAAGGTCCCATGACAATTACCTAGCAGGCCCATCATATAACATTTACTATTAAATTCTGAAGAAAAGTGGTTGGCAACAAGAGCAAAGAAAGGAGGAGATTGGATGAGATTACAGAAGTATCTGAAAACCATTAGATACTTCCCTTGACAAGATACCATTAAGTTCTGCCACTCAGCTCCAAAACTGAAAGGAAGAAGCCTTGTAATTGAAAATCCCAGCGGCCTGTTTTGTTTGTCCTTCAAGTGCACACAGAGCTGAGACCACATCAGGCCTGATGTGGTCTTCTATGTTTTCTGTCTTCTGTGTCCTTCCCAGACTCACCCTAGCTTTCCCCAGTTCATTGATCATGGATGCTCCAGTTCCTGGTAATAGAACTGACTGTCCTCTTCAGGGCTCACATACTCTATTGGAGATCTCACTTCTCTTCTTTCTGGCTTCTGAACCCTCTTTTCATTAGTTAGGTAGTGGTCAGTCCTTTCTCGATTACTTCTTATCACAGAAGTTAGATGGTGGTAGTAGAGGAGAACATGAGGAGATAATAAGGAACTTCCTTCAGGCTGTAGCCTTAGGAGACTCAGTTTTTCTGTATTATGTTAACTATCATTTTTTTTTCAGGAGATTGGAATCTTTCCAATGTGTCGGTGTGAATTAAAACTTGTTTTTGTTGTTGTTTTGGATTAATAGGCAATGAATCCAACTTCAAGTCAGCTGTTTGGGCCACAGCTCTTGTTTTCTCAGGAAGACATCTCACCGATTGCTTCTTCAATGGTAGGATTTTCTGCTTTGCCCTTCACTAGCCCCATGCTTCCTCCGACTCCATAAACCTACAGAAACCTCAGGGCAAAGGAAAGCAAAAGGAAGATGCCTTTCACAGAATCTAGACCAAAAATGTGTCAGTAACTCTTACCTAAGCAGGAGAACTATGGAGAATGGCTGTCTCTCTTCATTCTTGCCCACTATTTACCACTGTTCTCTTCTATACAGAAAGGCATCTGTACTTCTCATTAAATGGTGGGAGGAAGGGACCAGCTATTGACTGGGAGCTAGGAGCAAGGTTGTTATTCTGGATCCCTGCAGCTGCCTTGCCTTGAGCATGTCCTTTATCTCTTTGGACCTTGTTTGTGTGGTTGCATATTGTGGGATGAGTGAGTCTTATAAGATAGCAGCCTTGGAAAGCATTGAATATTTTCTTCTCTTAGGAACCTGCCATGTACATGGATACCCAACAATAAAGACATCTTTTATACTTGGCATACATAAAAGTTTTCCTGTCGATTTGACTAGAGAAACTCTAACTTATTTTCTCCCTCCCTCCCTCCTATCTGTCCTTCCTTCCTTCTTTTTTTCCTTTCTTTTCCTTTTGATCTTTTTAAGTTGTAGACTGAATTAACTTTCCCAGGATCTAATATACAAAGAAATTCATTGTGGGAAATGTAGAACTAAATGAACTTCTTCTAGGGTAGTTGATTATTTTATCACTAGACTTTCATGTCTGCTATTTATGTTCATTCCTTCAATGGATGCAGAAGGTCTTAATCTATTTTTTTGTCCAAACTTCTTTGGCTGAGAAATCTTTCTCAAACAATGTTCATAAGTGCCAGAATTATATAAGATAATAAAGGACACTCAAATGCACTTATGAAAATAATTTAGAATATGATATATATATTTATGTGTGTCCCTTTTTATTACTTCATCAGATGACAAAATCAGGTGCCATAGCTTCAACTTAATCATGAAAGTGAATTTCTGTAAAGAGACAAGTAAGTAAAAATCCATGAGAAGTGTGTAATTGTAGACTGGACTTCCCAAAGATAGCCACAACAATGACCCCAACTATTCTGTCACCCCCAGCCTTCCAGACATTACATGTGTGTTTCATGGAGTAGACAAGCGATCTTCATTGTCTTTTATCCAAACATAATTTAAATGGCTATTTTCTGCCATAGGTTCTAAAATGTTTGTTATATGGAGGTATTATCTATAAGTGTTTATTATGTGTCCTAATAAACTGTATGTCCTAAGGAAAACACTTGTAAGGTCAAAATATGAGTTTCCGGGCATCCTCTCACATTTTCTGCCCTGAGCAACTGAATGGATAATAAATGATTCAATTGGATGAAAAATAAACACTCGATAGAATTTTGAGATAAAGGAGGGCAGTATCAGTGTGGGAAAGAACTGAGGGGTAGTCAGTCTTGGAAACAAAAGGACATTTTTCAAGTTAGACATTCCTTCAACATCAAAGACATTTTTGCAGTGGTTCACCACACTAAAAATAACTTTCATGCATGCAAATGACATGAATTTTAATGCCTATAAGGCATTAAAAAGAGATTGAGAATCACAGTTATGTTAAAATAGGTAAGATATAAAAACAATATTGGCCCAGCAATGAAGGGAAGAATACCCTAAAGAGTACTTCCCCATTTTTTTCTGGGAATACTTAAAACATAGCTTAACTTTACATGGTGATTTGGACAATTTTAATGAGCACATGGTAGCCAACCTTAAATCTAGATCATGTCTTCAGAGACTTGTGGCAGGCCAGGATAGTTCCGTTTTCAAGAAGTCCTCATTCTGTGGTTCTGTGGTTGACTACTTAGTGGTTCTACTTGCTTCTCTCTGGGGCTATGTGGTTTGTGGTCTTCACCACACTGTGGATTTTTTCCTGGTTGGTGGTTTTTCTTTCTTTTCCAGTTATCTATGCACTGCCTTAAATATCTATTACTCCCTGTTCCCTAAATGAGTTGTTGTCAGCTGCCTTAGTTGTTTTTGTCCCCTTGCCATGTAGTTAATATTTGTTTTCTATATCTTCTATAACAAATTATTGTTTAACATAATGCCATTATTAACCTATACTTCCGGGAGAGGGAAGCCTGATGCGACTCTCTGGAGCTAATACTAGACATTTGTTTTTCTTTGGAAACAAGAAGGGCAATTTGTTCATTGCCCATTATGGTTTCCAGAGACCACCTATATCCCCTGGTTCTTTATCATTTGCCAGTATCTTCATAGCCAGCAGTAAAGGATTTTCTCTCTAGTTCTCCCTTTTCTGCCTTCCAGTTCTACATACTCAAAGGACATTGATCCCACCCAGGTAACTGGGGATAATCTGTCCCAAAGGTAATTAATTAGCAACCTTTTTAGACCTGCAATCTTAATTCTTATTTACTGAGTGACAGAGTGATTCATAGTTAACAAGGATGAAGATTTGGCATTTTTATGAGACCATTATATGACAGTCCATGTCCATGTCCATTCTATTTAGGAAAATACTAAAATTTCCAAAAGAAAGATAAAATCAACAGATTCAGTGTACACAGTTACGCAAAATCATATACAATTATATCTAAACAGGGCATGCAATTATCTAAAAGCATCCCAATGTATTCTGCAGTTCAGAAGATTATTGCCAGAGACTAGTGGCTATAATAGTAGCTATACAGGAAGCTGAGGATCCCTGTTTAAAAACCAGCCTGGGCAGACAAATCCAAGACATCATCATCACCTCCAATTAAACAGCAAAAAGCCAGAAATGAAAATGTGACTCTAGAGGTAGAGTACCAGACTTGAAGAAAAAGCTAGGCAAGAGCACAAGTTCCTGAATTCAAGCCCCAGTACTGGCATGCATACAATATATAAACACAAACACACCCACTAAAACTATTATCATTGTGTCAGCTATCGGTCTTTATTAGAATTGATGACATTTTCTCTTTGAACTTTTAGGCTTTTTTGAAAGCTTGAACTTGCTGAAACCTAACTGAAACCTAATCTGAAAAATCTGAGAGACAAAGGTTATCCAATATCAGTTTTTATATTTCTAAGTAATATTTTTTTATCCTTCTGTTTGTTTTATTCTTTTTTATAATCCAATACTACATAGATTATTTTAGCAATGGATAATGAATTTAGGGTAAACTTGAGTGTCCCTGAGTACTTCAACATCAACTCTGTGGCAGTTTGAAGTCAGAACACAGTCGAAAAGTTCTAACTCATCCCAGGAACTTCATTTCAGTTAAATTTAAATTATCATCCACTCTTTCAAGAGCAGACATCAGGAAAGATCTTGGTTTTACTAATTCTGCTCCAGGGTTAAATAGAGGACCTTGTAAATCTATTGAACTAAATTGTACTGTAGTCAGCTATTTAACTGTCTGTCCTTCACTTGAGGACAGGAACTATGACTTGTTCAATTTTATTTTCCAATCTTGAGGTGAGTCCTAAGTGGGTTTCTGATTTGATAGCATAGAAAATATTATAGACTTTAATGGGCAGAGGCAGGTTGGGGGAAAATTGATTGGGAAGATCACTACTCTTGAAGGAGTAGATCTATGATAAACTAATTAATTCAGACTTAAGACTAGAGCTGAGTTGTAGCTCACATTGAGTCATTCACGTGGCCTTGATAATGGTCTGTGGGTATGGGTATGTGGAATTAAACGTGACTAAATCCCACCAACTTAAAAGCAGATAGTATTGTATGGTATAAAATGCTAGTTTTGAATCCGACAGAGGAAAGTTTTAGACATTTCTTAGGCTGTGCCATCTTCTTGTCTCTGTGCCTCAGGGCTGGCCTCAGGCTTGGCGGATCGGCTGTATTTGATGTGAACCCCAAGGAGTCTGAAGCCTCACTGTACCTGAATTTCCTTCTTCTAAGAGTCAAAATTTTCACTATAAAAGCCTTTTGCCTGGCTCTTCTCTTTCCAGGTTGGCTCCTTCCCCCCCCCCCCCATACTAATTGATATCGGTTTGCCCCACCTCCACCCACACTGCACATCCCCAACTTTCCCTGACACAGAAAGAGACTGAGACAGAGACAGACAGAAACAGAAGAGACACAGAGATTGGAGTTTTTCAATTTGACAGACGACTCTTCCAGATGCAAGAATATTTCTAAGAGTAAGAGTCACAGAATATCAGTTCTAGAAACAGAGTATCAGTTCTAGAAGGGTCCATCTAGGGTACACCAACATCTAGTTCTTTGTATGCCTCTATTATGCATCTCACTACAGTCTGAAAGTCACAAGCCAAAGTCTACAGTCACTGTGTGTTATTGATTTAATAGAGTGATAAATTATTAATATGTGGAGACAGAACCAGATATATTATGGAGTAGGAATAAACATCCATCTTAGTTTTGAGGGAAAAAATGAGAGATGTTTTGAAATTTTTCAGGGACCTGTAGCTTGCTCTATATATTTTTGTAAATACATTGGGAAAAGTTTGGGAGCATGGATCTAAATCTCTCATATCTTAGATGCAAACATAAGTGCAACAGAGAATTAAAGCTCAAATCTCATTCCTGGCCCAGGCTTGCCCCCTCATAAGCATACTGAGGACACTTCGCTTTTCTTCTCAAGGTCCCCACTGAGTCTAGAGAGAATGCCGTTCCTGACCCCTGTCGTGATTAATGTGGTTTCTGAGGCATGAGATCTGATTATGACCCCGTGTTGTTATATTTAATTACAAATCTCATTACAGTCATGGCCATAACACCCTGTAGCCCTCCCTGCAGTCACCTCTGCTGATCTGACTGCCTCCAGGTCTGTCTTTATGATTTACTCTAAATTGTTTTAGAATCATAGACTGACTTCTGGAGCTGGAAGAGGGGTTAGAGATCATGAAGTTCAATCCCCTCATTTTACAGATAAAATTACAGAGGCCCCAAAGAGAATAAGTCATCTTCCAAAGGTCATTTAGTAGATATGGGCTGGGATATGGGCACCTGATCCCTGGGTCAATGTGGTTCTTTGTGTACCAGCCTGTCCTGCTGGTGATGCTCCATGGAAAGCCATCTCTTGTCTTCCCTTGTTTTGTGTTATATGACAGCTTCAAAACATGTACAGGCTTTGCTTTACTAACTTTTCAATATGAAGTTAGTCACAAATTAAATAAAAGCTGTAAAGTTCTTTGAGTATATAAACAAATGATGCTTGATCCAATAATCGATTATTTATTTTGGACCTCCATTTGAGCTGATGCCTGGCTGGAGATTAATCTGCTCTTGATGAAAAAAGCCATGGAACTGTCAAATAGAAAACAATCTCAACTTAGAAAAGCTGAGAATATATTTGGAAAGTCTATTGCAATGTAGAGAGGAGGGTTATTGCCATAAGTTAATGTTCGGTGTGGTCGTATGGGAAGGTACAGGTGTAAGAAGTAGCTCATACCAGATCTCCAGGCATCTGGAAAATCATGTGGCAAAGAGTCTTATTAGCAGGTCTAAACAAGGCTGGAAAGAATGGCATGTGGGAACAAGATTGACTATTTAATTAGAAACTGCTTTCTTCACCTGGAGCTGGTGGTTCACACCTGTAATCTTAGCTACTCAGGAAACTGAGATTTGAAAATCACTGTTCAAAGACAGCCCTAAGTCTGTGAGATTCTTCTCTCCAATTAGTCACCAAAAAGCAGAGAGTGGTGGTATGGCTTATGTGGTAGAGGACCCTCCTTGAATAAGAGTGCAAGGCAGAGAGAGAAAGAGAGAATTCTTTCTTTGTCATGGGCTAATATGGTCCACTGACTTCCAAGAGCTGGTCCATTTTCCAATAAAGGCTCAGGATGAAGATTGATCAAATTCAGAGCCTTGTATGCAAGATAAAAGCCTGGATATTTGAATAAATCAGATTAGCAGATACTTTTTACTATATTTGTCAGTGGACATAAAGCAGCTTAAGTAATTGTTTAAGAGACAAGGAGTGAGAATTTGGGTCTGTTGCTAAGTTTGTCATAGGTAAACAAAGAGTCATTTGAGGGTCTTATTTAAGTTATATGGGGAAGGGTATTTCTATATTGAGCTATGAACACAGAAGAAGGGGGCCCTTTAAGAATCATTGCTCTTCTAGAAACAAAGACTCAGGTACAATAAAACATGGCAGAGCTTAGGGATATCTACATCTTCTTTCAGCAAAATTCTCACACACTTGACTTCCTTTTCGCTTCCTTTTGCACAGGGGAAATTGAGGGGTATGCATTACATCTATAAAACTTAACTTACTAACCAGCCCTTGACAAATTTGTCTTTACCTTCTTAAAAAGGGGCTAAGCACCCACGTATTCCACCAAGTCTACAGTAAGTGCATAAAGAGTCATCACTACTTTATTTTTCTTGTTATAAGCAATGAATTATTCTTGAAATTGAATGGAATGGGGAGGCTCTCAGGGTGTGAGAATTTTTGGCTCTGGAAAGTACAGTCCACACTTGAATTGGCTTAGAAACAGCCTGGCCATGAATAATAGTTCATAAGATCATATGAAACCTCTCTCAAGTGTTGTGCATTAAACTCTGTTTAAGGTGAGGCTACAGAGTCCTTTGCAGCTATTTCTAGCAAGAGGAGGCTGATAGAGGCAGTCCGTCCGGTCCCCTCAATCATCAGCCAAGAGGGAAGGCTCAAAGCTGTCTATTGTTTATAAACCTACTCCTGAGAAGTACTGTGGAAAGTTGCCAGCTATGTAAAAGAGGCAAAGTGACCGCTGGAGGTCAGAATATGTTGCAGTCAGTTCCATCTTTGATCAAATCAACCTTTGCCATTGCTGAACCCCATTGTGGATAAGCAGTGTGCAAACTAAGTGACTCAATTGATATAGTGGCATTAACCTTCTACTTTCATTGTAGAGTACAAAAACAATTTTAAAAAAATTACAGAATAATACTGAGATTTCATTCAAATACTAAACCACTATAGTAGATGATAACCTAGAGATACAAATACTGAAAGTCAAGTTCATTCTGACACTGTTTCTGGGGCCAACAACCCCCTATCACTTCTCTAAAATCCTGGACAACCTAGGAGCACATACTATCTTTTGGCAGAATCTGGCTTCCCAGAAGGGCAAGTAGGACACTACCTATTACAGGCCTGGTTTGAAGATTCTTAAAATTGCTCTTCCTAAAGCCTGCCTGCAGTTCTTCCAGTGGATTTGCTCATTTTAATAGTCCTCTCCTAAAATGCAAAGTACCTTGGAGGAAAGAGAGAGAAATTAATCCATCACTAACCTAACTGAGTTTGAACTTTGTGAGCCAGTAGGGAGGCTAGAGAGTTTCTAGGATAGGTACAATGAACTGAAGGTTGGCTTATGCAAGGAATATGATCAGATGTCAGATTCTCTCTGGTTTCCTTTACCCTTCCTTTCCATCTCGTTTCCCAAATTTGTCACTGTCTCCCGGGACAGAAAAAAACATCTATGTGAAGCTATTCTCAGCCTGTACCATCTATTCTTTAGTCTTATCTGAGGCCTTTCTCAATCACTTGTATTCTCTTCTATATTAAGTTTCTCTTTCTCCATTATTTTCTTCTCCCCCACTTATAAATTACCACACGTGTGCTCCTGAGAAATGCCATTAGTGTGGTAATGTACAATTTAAAATTAAAATAGTTACAATACCAGTACCACAAATGAGTTTAAAAAAGGAAACAAATACAAATAGCATCCATCACCTTAAACACCCTTTCCTCACCCTTACTAACTATTTTTATCTGGGAGAAAAATATAGTCTCCTGACTAATCACAGTAGGCTTCTATTAGGCGTTCATTACCTAAAAGAGGTGATACCTATTTGCCAACAGTTAAGTAAGAAGATTAAGAATGGGTTAAATTTGACAAAATAGCATCTGTCATAGCTTCTCTGGTTCTTCATCTCCCCATCATCTCACCCATGAAATCTGTCTTCCATCTCCAATGCTCTATGGCCTGCCATAATTATCGGTATACTTTCCAGGAAGTGTCTATCATTTTTTAGCCTCTGTGTGATACTGTTTGTGGTGTTTACATTGTGCTTTAAAAATTTTAAATTGTCTTTTTTTTTTTGGTCAGTCATAGGGCTTGAACTCTGAGCTTGGGCGCTGTCCTTGCGCTCTTCATCTTAAGGTGAGCGCTTTACCACTTGAGCCACAGTGCCACTTCTGGTTTTCTAGTGGTTTATTGAAGATAAGAGTCTCATGGACTTTCCTGCCCAGGCTGGCTTTGAATTGTGATTCTCAGATCTCAGCCTCCTGAGCTAGGATTACAGGCGTGAGCCACCAGTGCCTAGCTTAAATTGTTATTATAAGTGATACACAGAGAGGTTATAGGTACATAAGTCAGGTGAAGAATGTAATTTTTTGGGGGACAAGGTTACCCCTTCCCTTGCATTTCTCCCAAGTTTTCCCTTCCATCCCCACCTATAAGCTGGATAGTTCCTTTTCAACATAGTGTCCAGTGAGTACTACTGCTGCATTTGCTCACCTTTTGTCCCTCTATTTCTGTGTTTGCATTGTTAAGCTTTCTCTCTTGCTTTTCCCTTTTACACATATGTTTGCTCCTTCTCTGTATGTTTGGGTTCCTCTTTCTCTACCCAGTTACATTCTGTATTCCTTTCATCTTCTTTTCTTCCTCTATAAAATCTAGTTGAACTATCTTATGTCTAACCCTTTAACCTATACACTAATGATAGATACAACTCTATTTTGAGGTCAGATTTCTCTTGTGTTGTCTAGTCCTACATACATACTTTTCTACATCTATGTGAATTCATAAATGCAACATATCCCTAAATACATGAATTACATTCCTTAAAATACACTTGGTTCCTACATCTCAAGTCTTTCTGAATCCCATTGTTTTTCAATTCCCATTGTTATTTGTGAAAAGAATGTTGAAAATGGTTTGGCCCCTTTCTGTTTCATGTACTGTGAAAATCTAAACTGAATGTTTTATACATCTTTTTGCTTATTTATTGTCCTTTGTACCATTGCTTCTCCTATCTTAGTAATTTTCACCTGCATTACAGGCCTACTTTTTTTTAAAGTTTTATCATTTATTTTCTGTTCTGTACTATCCCACCAGTATTTTCTCCTGAACTTGACTTAAATTAGGCTACCTATTGTATTAGTCAAGATCCTTACCAGATAGTTGCCTTTTAAAAGAGAACAACCACAGAGTTTTCAAGCACGTCGTTTCAATATTGTATTTTGTCAGGGAGTTGATGTAAGGTATGAGGATGTATGGATCTTCTTGTATAGTGTAGAGAGGATGGGTAAATAAAGACATACAATACATTCATTCTTAGATCATATTCTAGGACAGCCCAAGCTCATTAACAATAGGTCATCATCAAACCCCGATTTCAGCTAACCAACCAACCAAATTCTTTCACCTATCCACAGTTTCTGAGCTAACAAATTAACCAATAATCTGTATAAATTTAGGTGTTTCACAGTGGGCACATGCTAGGGAGATCTAGTAGTTTAATCATTTGCCTTTCTTTGAGATCCTTAGAATCTAGTATGTAACATAGGCTTCTGGCTTGTTCAGAGTTCAATGATTTCTCAACTAATGTCCTGACATTAACATAAGAAACATGTGGGATCATGAATTCAAATGTAAACTTAAAAATCCCTGCATCAGTAAGGTCAAAAGCTATGTGCATATGACCATATAAGATGATGGTAAGCGAAATGTACTCCAAGATAGAGACACAAGAGGTTTTTATCTTTGTTGCTGTTCTTTTTAATGTATTTATCATGTATTATGTGACTTTTTTTTGTACGTAATTCCCCCGTGGTATAACTCCTGATTTGGTTCCAGTGCCATGCATCTTGTATATATATTTTTCTAATTTGGGGAGGGGAAGGGAAATAACAAAATGCTGAAATAAGGATAAACGTTAACCTATTGTAACAATGAGATATACAAGACACTATGTTGAAAATGAATTTTACAACTTTGCGGGGGGCAGGGGAAAGGGAGGATTTGGTGAGGTTGGGGGGAAGGGATGGTAGGGGAAAAACAAAGGAGGGGGTAACAATGCTCCATAGGAAATGGACTCATTACCCTACTCATGTAACTGTAACCCCTCTGTACAGTATCTTTATAACAAAAAATATATATATTAAAAAATCTCTACATCAGTAAAAGTTAAATTTGATTTTCAGCAATGCCAGCTGATAACTATAGTAAGATTCTGGTTATCAAACCTTAACTTGAACTGGGCGATGTAAGACTCAGTAGGATTTATCAATTCCCCTCCAGGAGCCCTCTGTTGAGTCTGGAAGAACCTACCCCATGCCACAATTCTTTAGTAATCCTTGGATTACCATCATAAGGGTCAGGCCACTTGGACTCTCAGGGCACATGTCTCAGTGGGTACCCCATCACAGTCAGCCACAGGTGACAGATGGATTCACTGTGATGGCACCACATTCCCTGGATTAGTGGTATCCACTATCCACTGCCAAGGAGCTTAGCACTTAGCTAAAGCCACGGGCATGACCAAACCAACTCGCAATCTCCGTCTTGGCAAGTCTATTTTATGGGTCTTCTCCTGGACCAATTCTGAGTCTGTTGGCATTTAATCAGGACATAAAAAAGCTCAGTGATTTGAACAACAACAAAAGTTCAGTGTAAAGAATGATTAACTATACCAAAGAATTGTACTAGTAGAAGTAGAAGTAACTACTGCTCAAGTTGAGTAAACCTGGAAGAGCCTCCTTCCTCCAACAGGATTTTAACCAGACACTAGAAATATATTCTCTGGAGCATCATGCAATCTTGCTGCCGTGCTATATTGATAAGACTCTGGATAGCTTATGTGTGGAGTGCTAAAGACTGCCATAAAAATATACACACAGGGCTGGGAAGGTGGTTCAGTGGTAGAGCGCTTGCCTTGCATGCCTGAGGCCCTGGGTTCGATTCCTCAGCACCACATAAGCAAAAAGAAAAAAGCCGGAAGTGGCGCTGTGGCTCAAGTGGTAGAGCGCTAGCCTTGAGCTGAAGAGCTGAGGGACAGCGCCCAGGCCCAGAGTTCAGGCCCCATGACCGGACCCCTGCAAAAAATACATACACACGTTAGTCAGGTGCCTGTGGCTAATGCCTGTCATCCTTCTATTCAGGAGGCTGAGATCTGAGGATCAAGTCAGCCGAGGCAGGAAAGTCTTTGAGACTCTTATATCCCATTAACCACCAGAAAACCAGAAGTGGTACTGTGGCTCAAGTGGTAGAGCACTTGCTTTGAGCACAAAGAGGCCAGGGGCAGTGCCCAGGCCCTGAGCTCAAGCCCCACAACTGACATAAGAGAAAAGAAAAAGAAAAAGAAAAAAAAATACAATACAATAGAATAAAAATATACAGGCAGAATCTGGAAATGGAGCTCGCCTTCATTTATGTTTGCTCTAGCACCCTCTACTGTCAGGTCAGTTGGCAGTGGAGAAATATACCATATTCAGAAGCAAGGCAATAAATAAAGAATAAGTTTGAAGCAGAGCATCGGTGAGTCGACAGTGGCACATCTGGACCTCCACCTTACTGTGAGTGCTAAATGACCGAGTAACCATCCTGAATGACTTCCACGTCATCCTGAAGCTGAAACAACTGTCCCTCCTCTGTGCTGCCCTGAAGGCTCTCTACCACAGAAGTAATCTAACCCTACAATACAGCTTGTTCCCTTTCTCCTGTAATAACGTACACACCAATGGCAAGTATTGGAGCTCTCTCATTTTTGCAGACACACATGGTCTTAATAGACATAGACAGACTTCAGGGTACAAAGATACTTCATGTTATTTATATTCGTTTCAAAGGAAGATAGAAAAATGTTGATGGAAAACATCAATGTCTATGTGCAGAAAGTCAACTCAAAACAAAAATAGGATCAATTAATCACTGTCTAATCAAAACCTAATTTTCCCTTGTTGCCTTGATATTCAGTTTTCAACATGTAGAAACATCTTTTAAACATGGGTAATAAAAGTTACTCTGGGATCTAAAATTAGTTTATTTGCTGTGGGAGTTAATGATGTAAACTTTCATTTTAATTAAATAATTTCGTCAATGACAGAACACAGAGTTCTAAAAGGAACTTTATTTAACTAATTTTTTTAACCTGGATCTTTCCCCCCTCTTTTTTAAACCAATTTGCTTTCGCATATATATTGGACTTATAGAATATTTGGAAAGAATAGATTTAGGCCATAATTCAACCAATTGAATACATAATATCTGAAACTACAATGTTGAACCTCTTAAACAATTTTTTACTAGTGTGTTAGATTTTCAACTGTACTGAGGACATGGAGGAACAAAGCTAATATACTATTACAAGTAACTGTCAAATTCGTAGCTATTAACTATTTAGAAGCAACAAATGAAATATAAGAACACTTTATCAGTCCCAGGTGCATTGTTAGGGCAATCAACCCTCTTTCAGTGACTGGAAAAAGGTTTTGACTCCTAAGAATTTTCTGGAAGTCTCAAAATGGAAAATGATTGCAAACTATATAGAACTGACTCACAAAAAGGCAGTCTACCTGTTTCCTCTGAAGAAAGACAATCATGAGAAGAATTTTCATATTTAGCGAGAAGCCAAGGAATGGAAGCATAATTCAACTTTAGGGAAGGTTTCTATGTTTGGAATTCCCTTTAACGTCTTTCATGGAATTCCACATGATGAGATATTTGACAATTAGTCAGAATTATTTTGATGCTGTTTGTTATTGCTTAACACAAAAGTGTAGCAAATGATGAGCTGTTTTGAATATTATACATTATGGCTAAAAGGTGATTAATGAAAATCATCTCCATCAAACATTTATACAATTTATAACTTGTAAAAGGTGCACAGCTCCAGCCCAATTTCCATTTATCTTATAAGTGATGCTTTAATAAGAAAGAAATTCCAGCTCTTCAACTTCCTGTGCCATTCCTTTACAGAGCTGATGTCAACAGCAAACATTGTTCAGGTTTGGGAATTTGTTGTTACTTATTTGGTGCCTATTTTTTTTTTTACTAAGAATTATTATTGAAGGAGCAAACTCTCTAAGATATTGTAAAGTTAAACAAGAGTAAAGCAAAGACAAAATAAGTATCACACTTCACCATTTCTCATTCATATCAAGAGAAAGAAAAGTCTTAAAAATGAAGATAACAGCTACTTTTGATTAGGTGTTATGTGGACAGCTCAGTTTTGTTCCTTGTTATTCCTGGTTAGGGAATTTTTTTTCCCTCAGGTTTATTTTTTCTTCTTATTTCTGCTGACATTCAGTCTGTCTCTTTCTTGTCTAGGCTTCTCTGCTCCCTAGAGCTTTCTTCATTCTTTCTCAAGTCTCTATTTTTTCTAGGCTCCTTTTCCTCATGTCTAATTTTAAAGAACCATGATATCCATTCAGCTATTCCAAAGTTTGTGAGCTTTGGCTTTGCTGAGGAAGGAGACCCAATGTATTTCATCTCCCTAATTTTCTGTGAAGAAGTGGGAGACATGGGTCGGTGGGAGTCACAGTAATCTCACAGTTAAGTCACCCTATTTTTAAGTGCATAAAACAGCTCATTTAACCCACACAATTATTCTACATTGTACAATTACAATGCTTTGAGGAAGCTGAGGCTCAAAGACCTTGAAGAACTTACCTGTATCTAAGGGCATTTTAGAGTTAGAATCAAGCCCAGAAAATGTGGCTTCTAAGCCTGCTCTCTTAAGCATGAGGCAATAGGAATACTATTTAATGTGTTGAAGGCTTATGAGCTAGTGTTCTTTTCTCCTCTTTGGACTTACCATTAAAACTACCCTAAGCAGTTGATATTTACTACAAGGGAAAACAATCACCAGACTGGAACCCTTTTGTGTCTGGCGACACATTAACACCGTGATGAACAGCAGATGTGAAATAAATGAGTACACTTTGTGTTTAGAACCAGGCTTTTTTTGTTTAGGTATATGAGCCGACTGTTCTGGTTCATTTGTGTGTTTTAATCCAACCATAGTAAATTTAGTGGTACTCAAATCCATATCTTAGTATAAGGGTATAGAGATTCCTGGATTGATCCATGGGAGCCTCCCCTTCTCTAACTATGAATTCCTCCTGCTCACTTTTTCTAATCTTCAAATATGATCATTGTTCTATTATTTTTGAACTTGTAAAGCTGTGATAAATTGAACATTTTACCTTTGAACATACACACAGGGCAGATTTTTCACACAGTAAGAGTACCTAAATTCCTCTCCCTCCCCCAAAACCTTATAATTTGCTCCCTAACCCTCCCTCCTTGCTCCCTCCCTCTATCCCTCCCTCCTTCCCTTCCTTCATTCTTTCCTTCCTTCCTTCCTTCCTTCCCTTTTTCTACTCCCTTCCTCTCCCTTCCCCTCCCTTATCCTCCCTTCTTTTCTTTCTAAAGAGTTCTAAAGAAAATTAAACTGTGTTTTCAAAAAAATAAAGCAGTCTATTGGGACTGGTGAAAAGAAACCATCCCATGTGCCCCCTTCTTCCTTCCCCAGATGAACTTCTTAAGAAAATACAGATAAAGCACTGGGGATAGTAGTGGACATGGCTGTAATGTTGGTGGAAGTTCAGTGCCTCTCACCAACCCCTTGCTGTGTGATGTAGCACATAGTAGCTAGTTTATTATCTCTGATGCTTAGGTCATTATTAATCCAAAACAAATTAAAACATACCTGTGAGTTCAAGCCTTTTTTCTCATGTTTGTAGCATCAGCATAAGAAAAAACATAAAGAAAAATAGTAAACTTGTTCTGGACTTAAGGGAAAGAGAAAAGCTTGTATTTCTAATTAGTGCTAAGTTGGTTTCTAATCGATATACACCTGGAAAAGATATTTGAAATAGAAGAAAATTAATATTTGCTTTGGTCTGGCTAACTCCTTTTTTCATTTTTCTATAAAAGGGTTTAAAACAAAGGACCATTCAAATGTTGTACAGTGTCAGGAGCAATGATGATTTTGCCTGCAATCAGAAAATATCTGGCCCATTGACTTAGAGGATGTAAAAGTATACCTAGTTGCGTAACAATCCTTTCTATATTGCTCTATATAACTATACCTAAGTAAGTTGTATTCTGTATATGGAGTCACAGGAAAGATCACAAATTAATATGAGAAAGCAGGGACAACCCTGATAGTTTTCTAAACGGTTAAGAGATGAAGTCCATAGATAGCTCATGTGAAAACTATTTCTGTATGGGAAAAATATGAATATATTTGCAAAAAAAGTATTTTAAAATATATAAAAGGAACTCCAGGCACTCTTGGGAATGAAGTGCACTTTCTATAATTATATCTCCTACCTTTTCCCCTCTAGGCCTACTCCTGGGCATCCTGTGAGTCAAGATAAAGGAACAGACAGTTTCGTTTTTTTTCTAACATCCTGAAGGCAACTGGCTGTTTCAAGCTCAGAGGATGAGAAAAGTCTCCATAAAGCAGGATTACAACTGGATACATCTCCTGACTCTGGTTAACCTAGAAAAGATTGTTCTACCCCAGAGGTGACCCCATTCCACATGGGGGCTGCTTTTATATTTCTCAATGTGTATTATTTTCAGCCTAAGTTACAACTGCACTGGTTTTCTGAGGAGTACCTCAGCCAATCTGATTCCCCATTGAGGACTTTTTTTTTGGGGGGGGCGGTCTGGTTGTGGGGCCTGAACTCTGGGCCTGGGTGCTGTCCCTCAGCTCAAGGCTAGCGCTCTACCACTTGAGCCACAGCACCACTTCCAGCTTTTTTCTTTTTGTTTATGTGGTGCTGAGGAATCAAACCCAGGGCCTCAGGCATGCAAGGCAAGTGCTCTACCACTGAGCCACCTTCCCATCTCCGAGGACATTTTTAAAACTACTGCAGCACCTTTGTTATCGTCAGCTACTATTGATCTAGAATTAACTTGGTAAAACTTTCATACATACAAGAGTAGAGGAAAGCATGTCATAAATCTGCATAAGCCGGTGGCTTGGCTTCTCCTGTTGCCAGTTAGATTCTTCTTACATCTTTATTGGTCTGGTCATACAGCTGAAACTCTTTGGAAGCTGCTTTCCCATCAGATATCCTGAAGAGAGTTGAAAGCCCTCATCACCGACTGGATTTCTTCTTTGTGCCTAGACAGATCTCAATAAAAACAACCTTCTTGATGTTCGACTTTCCAAATCACTTTTCTTACTTGCACATCTCTAATTTTTGTCTTGTACCAGTCCAGAATTCACACATGCAATTATGGGAACACAATTATAGTGCATCTCAAATTTTTATTTGCATCTTGTTATCTGTCAGGGGAGGTTACTTTCTAGAGCTGGAGAAGGCATTCTAGATGTTGTCTTCTTTCTGTCCATTTGTACTCTCTGTTCATTGGAACCTAAGGTTTATCTAGTTCTGTGTTGCTTCAGCAAAATGCCCCAAACTGGGTAATTTATAAGAAGCAGAAATGAATATCCTCACAATACTGCAGACAGCAAAAGATCAAAGTATAGGCAGGTTTAGTATGTACTGGGGCCTCTAAAGTTCTAAGATGTTATAGTGCCATATTGCTGAATCCTCCCAAGGAGAATGAAGAGGGCCTAAAAGTACAGTCCAGCTACTTTCCTCTAATCTTTTTTGTAAGATATGGTTGTCATGTACAGCCTGACTGGACTCAAAAGCATATATATCTTGCATTGGGGGATTGACATTCAACATAATTTTTGGAAAGGGCCTTGACATTGAAACCATAGACTCAGTTTGACATCAAATATCAGTTTGTTTGGCTCTGAGTAGTTTATGACATAATGGCTAGCAGGTGCACACCATTATAATGCTATAAAACTGCATTATACCTTGGTACTAGTGGCTCATATATGTAATTCTAGCTACTTTGTATCAAAGTAAGGACATTCAAAACTAAGTGAGCAAAAAAGTTCATTAGAATCTCAGCAAAAAGTTAGACTGAATGTGTTGCTTAAGTGGTACAAAACCAGCAAAATAAGTAATCTGAGCAAGTATGAGGCTCTAAATTCAAACCTCAGTGTCAACAACAACAACAAAAAAACACATACAAAAAAACACCCAAAAGCTAATCAACTAACTAACAAACCAACCAAATGAACACCCCCTCCCTGCATTCTAGAGGAGTAATTGGTTAAAAAATACAACCTGGAAAAATAAAATTAACATAAGCATTTTCTGTGATTGTTATGGGTGTGTATTTCTTTTATTCTGGGACGAGGCTAGCATTAGGGTATGAAGAACATAAACAATGACACATCATAATATTTGCCTGTGACTCCAAAAGGAGAAACAAATAACAATATGGATGAATCACTCCATAATTGGAAATGTGTGTCTCAGGTTTTCCTGTTACAGTTGTGCTACCCTGTGAACCAGAGAAGGGAACCATTCCCACAAGAGGAATAGTACTTTTCCTGTCCTATTTTTCCTCATTCTCTTTTTTATCATTTACCCAGGTATGGGTAAATGTGATAATATTTCTTCAGAAGCTAACGTACAGTGGTAAGACAGAAGAAATTCCCTATAAACTCCATTTCTTGGGTTGAAATACGATGATACAATACTAGTAGAATTTGCTAATGATTCAAATATAAAATAAAGCCAGGCGCCGGTGGCTCACGCCTATAATCCTAGCTACTCGGAAGGCTGAGATCTGAAGATAGCGGTTCAAAGCCAGCCCAGGCAAGGAAGTCCATGAAACTCCAATAAACCACCAGAAAACTGGAAGTGGTGCTGTATCTAAAGTGGTAGAGTGCTGGCCTTGAGCTGAAGAGCTGAGGCAAAGTGCCTAGGCCCAGAGTTCAAGCCTCACGACCAACATAAAACAACAACAACACCACCAACAACAACAAAAAGAAATGAGTGCAGGAAGAGAAGATAAAGAAGAGCTAGAGAGCAATAGAATAATATATCATGCATGCACTAGACATATCACAATGAAATCCCTTTGTATAATTAATATACACCAATACAAATAAAGATAACATCTTTAATTTAAGAAGAATGAAATCTCAATGTTGTTTTGATTTGAATTTCTTTTATGGCTAGAGAGGTTGAACATTTCTTCATGTGTCTATTAGCCATTCTTATTTCTCTTCAGAGAAGTTTTTCTGTAAGTCTTTAGCCCACTTATATATTGGGCAGTTGTTTCTTTGAGGATTTGTTGTTGGGGGATTTAATTTTTTGAGTTCCAGGTATATTTTAGATATGAGACTCGTGTCCGTTGTATGGCTAGTGAAGATCTTCTCCCAATCTGTGGGCTTTCTATTGATCTTGCTAGCTATGTCCTTTGCCATGCAGAAGCTCTGCAATTTCATGCAATCTCATTTGTCCAACCTTTCTTTGATTTGTTGTGTTTCTGGGTTTCTATTAAGAAAATTTCAGCCTGTGCCAAGGAGACCTAGGGTTTCTCCTATTCCATCCTGTAATGTTTACAGGGTGTCTGCTTTTTCTCTGAGGTCTTTGATCCATTTGGAGTTGATTCTGGTGCAGGGTGATATATAAGGATCTAGCTTTAATTTTCTACAAGTGATTGACCAATTTTGCCAGCACCATTTACTGAAGAGGCTGTCCTTCTTCAATTCTATTTTTTTTTAGCTCCCTTATTGAAGATTAGATGGTTGTAGGTCTGTGGATTCATTTCTGCGTTTCTAATTCTATTCCATTGGTCGATTCCACTTCACCCCAGTTAGAATGGCTATAATCAAAAACTCTAATAACAACAGATGCTGGAGGGGATGTGGACAGAAGGGAACCCTACTGCATTGTTAGTGAGAGTGTAAACTTGTTCAACCAATTTGGAAAGCAGTATAGAGTTTCCTCAAAAGACTCCACATAGAGCTCCCCTATGACCCAGCAATCCCACTTTTGGGCATTTACCCGAATGACAAGACCATACCAAAGCTACCAGCACAACTATGTTTATTGCAGCATTAATTACCATAGCTAAGATGTGGAATCAACCCAGATGCCCCTCAGTAGATGAATGGATCAAGAAAATGTGGTAGACATACATACAATGGAATTCTATGCCTCCATCAGAAAGAATGACATTGCCCCATTTGTTAGGAAATGGAAAGACTTGGAAAAATTATATTAAGTGAAATAAGCCAAGCCTAAAGAAACATAGGTCCCATGCTTTCCCTTATTTGAAATAAATAGTATATGTTCGAGACAAGCAAAAAAGGTCAGATAAGCTGGTGTTAGGCGAAATGAACCCCAACATAGGGACACAAGTGGTTTTTTCTTGCTTGCTATTGTTTCTAATGTATTTATAAGGTGATTTTTTTGTTGCTTTGTATGTCCCTTCCCCACAGTATAACCTCTGTTTTCACTGTATTTGATGTTGGTATAATTTGGGGAGGGGAAGGGAAAAAATAAATTGTTTAAATAGGGATACAGATGAACCCATTGCAACAATGAGATGTACAAGATGCTATGTTGAAAAATGAACTTTACAATTTAGGCTGGGAGTGGGGATGTAGCTGAGGAGGTGGGAGAGAAGGGATGGTAGGGGAAAAACAAAGGAGGAAGCAACAATGCTGGATCAGAAAAGTACTCATTACCTTGCTCATGTAATTGCAACCCCTCTGTACAGTATTTTCATAATAAAAATTATTTAAAAAATAAATAGAATGAAATTAGACAGGCACTGGTGGCTCACACCTTTAATCCTAGCTACTCAGGAGGCTGAGATCTGAGGACTGCACTTAGAAACCAGTTCAGTCAGGAAAGTATGTAAGACTTTTATCTCCAATGAACTGCTACTAAAAAAATGTCAGAAATGAAGCTGCGGCTCAAGAGGTAGAGCAATAGCCTTGAGGAAAAGAAACTTAGAGACAGCTCCTACTCTTTGAGTGCAAGCCTCAGGACCACTGCGTACATGTGCATGCGCACACACACACACACACACACACACACACACACACACCACAATGAATGAATGAATGAAACTGAGTGTTGTGCACATACAAAAACAGTACCAATGTAATGTTCAATAGTAGAAGAGAGGTCAAGAGAATGCTGCTGGACACCTGGAACAAAAAAATACTGGTAGAAAAGGGAATACTGAATAAATATAAGTACTTAACTTGAATACATTCCTAATAAGTACCTTTCTCCTGGAAGTTCCTAGCGTTAATGAGAAACTACAGAACATCTGTCTCTGCCTTTGGTATGGAGGCCTAGTGTGATTTTGACACCACCGTGTCACATTCTTCATTCTCTTCTAGACACTCACTGATGTCTTGATTTTGAGCTTCTGCTCATTGAAATGATAGCCTTGTATTATAATCAGAGTCATATGAAACAAATTCCTTCCAACTTTAGATGCTCAACTCAAACATTTTCTACATTCTTACCCACCCTTTGTTTTTTCCATTAGTATTTAAATCATTATTCCCACTGCACTAATTCCACAATAGTTGTCAACCATGCTTGTTTTTAAAATCTCATCTTCTAGATTGGGTTGGGCTTCATGACATGCTTTAGGGTGGCAGCTTCCACTTCTCAGCTCTTCCTCATTACCCTGATAGTAAATTTTTGTGAAGTTATTTTTTTCATTGTATTCTTCACAGTATTTGGCAGCATGCTTACATGCCTGCGTATTGTTGACTTTTTCAAACTCATTGAAAAGATATTTGTCATAGTTCATCCCTACACTCTGGCACATATCTCCATGGTAAACTTTACGTAAGAATGGTTATAAATGAGAACAGAATACAAGATACTAAAAAATAGCACTAATTCCAACATTCAAAGAAGTTCTCAAAATCCAAAAACTTATTAAAAGTAACTATATATTAATCCTCATAGGCCTACCAATCAACTAAAAAATAATCTTATTAAAGTGAGCTTTGGTTGAGTTCACCTGGCCTTAGCTTTTGGGGAGGTGAAGGTCCTGAGGTATGATGGCTTAGGTCTAGGATGGCCTCAGCTTAAGTAGGGTCTCTGATCCCCATGTTCTCTCATCTCTAACAGGCTAACGTGGGCATCTCTATCTCATGGTTCAAAGGATTCCCAGAGAGAAAAGGCCTAGGCCTTTCTACAGCACATTGATGGTCAAAGCACAGAGCAAAGATTGGGAAAAGAAACTCTACTGCTTAGAGGTAGAAGCTTTAAAGACAAATAGTAAACAACTGAAACCACTTTTATTTTCAACTGGCTACAATTTGTTTAAATTCAGTAGGTAGATGATGATATATATTATATATACTTATTGCTTGTATAATATAAATCAAGTAAATTACAAAAACATCTATATGTAAGAGATGACATTGATGAAGACACATTGATTTATAAACAGCTTTGTTGAATGACAATTCCACTGTACAACTACTTACAGATAATAAAAATATTTAAAACAAAATATGTCTACATGTATATACACTTTGTTTTTGTAATATATATCAAAAAAGCTACAAAGTCATGTACATTAATATATGTCTATGTATGTGTTTTTATATACAAACATATAGTGATCCTTATAGCCAGCCTTCTGAATCCACAAATTCCACAACCTTAAATGTAGAATGTGTGTGTATGTATGTGTATATATGTATTTGTATGGATTCACATGGTACATGTATGATAATGATGTGTGTATGTATATATCTGTGTATGGGTATATGTGTGAATATTAGTATATTTAGGCATATATACATATACATCCATATATGTGTATATAAATGTATATACACACATGTGTATTTATCTCTGTCTCTCTCTGTCTATCTGTCTGTGTCTGTGTCTGTGTTTGTGTCTATGTCTGTGTCTGTGTCTCTGTCTCTGTCTCTCTCTGTCTCTCTCTCTCTATATATATAGTTATATCATTTTGGGGGACAGCACTGAAGTTTTAATTCAGGTCCTTATGTCTGCCAGGTAAATGCTGTACTATTTTGAGCTATGCTCTCCACTCTTTTCATTTTACTATTTTTTTTGGTGCTAGTCCTGGGGCCTAAACTCAAGTCCTAGGCACAATCCTGAACTATTGTGCTCAAGGCTAGCGTGCTTGAGCTACTTGAGCCACAGTTCCATTTCCAGTTATTGGTGATTAGTTGGTGACAAACATCTCACAGACTTTCCTACTTAGACACTTCAAACCATAATCCTCAGATCTTAGCCTCCTGAATGGCTAGTATTATAGGTGTGAACCACTGACACATGGCTTACATATTGTTTTATTTATTTTGGGTCTGGTTGTGGGGCCTGAACTCTTGGCCTGGGCGCTGTCCCTCAGCTCTTCAGCTCAAGGCTAGTGCTCTACCACTTGAGCCACAGCTCCACTTTTGGCTTTTTTCTTTTTGCTTATGTGGTGCTGAGGAATCGAACCCAGGGCCTCATGCATGCAAGGCAAGCATTCTACCTCTGAGCCACCTTCCCAGCCCCTACATATTGTTTTAATAGGGCTTTGTAAATTTATATCCAGGCTGTCCATAAAGTCTTGCATATGTGCCCCAACATGTGTACCACTGCACTATATTTTTATTGGTTTTGGACATTTTTCCCTGTCATGATCCTTCTGATCTCCAACTCCTGAGTAGAGCCATTCTGCCTGGCTAACTAGAAGTTTCTTTTTAATTTGTGTCTGTTCTGAACATGTACAGTCTTACTTTTATATTTTCATTGCTTAACAATACATTATAACAACTATTAATATAGTGCTCATGTTGTATATATAATATAAACAATCTAGAGCTGATTTAAAGCATATGAGAAGATGTACATAAATTAAATTGAATATAATATGCTGTTTTAAGTAAGAAGTTTGAGTATCCGTGGGCTTAGTTTTACAAGGATTCCTAACTCCAGTGCCCACAGATATCAAGAGATGACTATGGATTACCTAAATATGTGATATAATCTATAATTAATATTATTTGTGATATAGTATTTATTATAATTGTCATACATAACATACATGTTATTTATGAGATTCTGAATTCATTTCATACTCTACTAGAACTATTCTTTTTCCTAAATATTTGAAAATATTTTAGTAATTATCTAATATCATAATTATTTAATTATGTAAACAAACTATAATATTTTTAACATGTAAATCATTTGTATTTGTTTCATTCAGGCATTTGTTTGGGGTGTTTTTTTTAGTTTGAGTCCCATTATTTCTGCAGATTGGCCTCAAAATCCTGGGTTTACATAATTCTCATACCTCAGCCTCTTGAATATTTGGCAATATAAACATATAGCATTGCTTTCAGCTTCACTCTGATTTTAATTCTACATAATTGTTTTGCAAAATACAGTGTGAAATAAGATTTCCTTAAAGTAGAATTAAAATTCCATAACAGTGTTAAAAATAAATATGGTAATCAAAAATAATTTTAGCAAAATATATAATATTAAATGAAGAATTTATGAGTTATTTTTGCCTTTAATAAATCTAAGTCTTACCAAGTGATTCAGGGAAAGCATGAAGGATGGAATGAAATGTACTCTCCTCTCCTTGTCTTGCAGGGAAAGAATATGTATGTATCCTTGGCACATAATCTATGGCTCAACAATTCTATACTGATTAGAACTCTTGTAATCTTGAGGAGTTCTAATGTGATGCCATAGAAATTATATTAAGTGAAGTAAGCCAGACTCAAAGAAACATAGGTCCTATGGTTTCCCTTATCTGAAATAACTAGTATATGTCTAGGACCAGGGGAAGAGGTCAAAAGCTATATACATATGACATATAACGTGATGTTAAGTGAAATGAACCCCAAGATAGGGACACAAGAGGTTTTATCTTTGTTGCTGTTCTTTTTAATATACTTTATAATTTTTTTGTTTCTTTGTCTGTTCTTCCTCCATGTTACAACCCCTGTTGTCACTGTATTTTATTTCGGTGTTCTACATCTTGTATATACATTTTTCTAATTTGGGGAGGGAAGGGAAATAACAAAATGCTGAATAAGGATACGGGATGACCCACTGTAACAATGAGATGTACAAGACAGTATGTTGAAAATGAACTTTACAACTTTGTGGAGGGGGAAAGGGAGAAAGGAAGTTGGGGAGGTGGGGAGGCAAAGATGGTAGGGGAAAAATAAAGGAGGGTGTAACAATGCTTGATAGGAAATGGACTCTTTACCCTGCTCATGTAACTGTAACTCATCTGTACAGTATCTTTACAGTAATATATATATATATATATATATATATATATATATAAAGAAAAAAAGAAACATCAAAATAACACAATGGCATCATTTTTAATAGCACCCAGCTGGAAAAAATTCAATATACCTTAAACAAGAGAATAGACAAACATTCATGAAAGGGAATACTCTTTAGCAATAAAAACTAATAAGCTCTCTCTGTGGGTCCAAACAGGAGATAAGAGGCCAGTCTGCTTTTGTGTGTATGTAATATTAGCTTTTAAACCCTAGGTAATCAGTCATAAAAATAAATCCAGAACTTTTTTTTTACCACATTCTTTTCTTCCCAGATGTAGTTAAAATCACACTAAGCCTACAACTTCTTGAAGCATTAAATTCAAATACATATAGAGTACTCATTCAACCCAGAGCTCTCAAGCTCTCTAGTAAGTAATGAATTTCTAGTTCAAGTAGGGGTTTGGGTTTTTTTGAGGAGTGTGGAGGAAATTTGCTGAAACAAGTCAATTTCTAGGTTTTTTTATCATTTTATTTAACTTACCAATGAGTGAGATTGCTCTCATGTTGGGCTTTGTAGTGACTCTCCCATGTACCTAAAATATTGTTATCTCTCATTCACTTAGTTTTTCATATCTTTCCTCAAGACACCGTGTAAGTAAAGCCTCCACTGTCCATGCTACCTATTTAGTCTTGTATTCACAATGTTTACAACAGTCTTAGCACATGGTAGGTCTTCATAGATATTTTAAAAACTTCATTTTATTGTAAAGATGCTGTACAGAGGAGTTACAGTTACATGAGTAAGATAATGAGTACATTTCTTGTTGAACATTGTTATCTCCTCCTTTGTTGATCTCCCACTATCCTTTCCCTCCTCTACCTTTATAGACTTTTTTAGAATCATGAAACAATGAGTAGCGTAGAATATTCACTCCAAAACATACTGATTTGAAATTTTGGAGTCACATGTCCTTTCAGAGTCAATTTTCTTTCCTATATTTCAGAGTCAATAGTACTTGCTTTGGAGGTCTGCTGAATGATTCAAGGCTTCAGTCTATGAAAGTAATTTTTATACTGCTGACACAGATATTGGGCTCAAAAAGAAAGTCACTCTCCCTTTCTTTACCCTTTCCATTGTTATCAGCTTTATCAAAATGATTGAGCTACTAACTAAATATTTAATGACTTGTTGAATAATACAAGTTTTAAGGCAAGTAAAGCCAAGAATGGTCTGACTTAAAGTATTGTGAATGTTCAGAAGAAGGCATGTAGAGAAAGAAGACTGAGAAAGTCTTAGGAGAAAGAAAGAAAGCTGGCATCAGGAATGGACTGGACTGGCAGGTCAGGTTTATGCATTGCTAATGACCAGTTGACAACCTGTGTCTCTTAAGTTTCTTCCAACATTTGGTCACACATGAGAAAATCAAGGATAATAACATCTTTTCACATTTGGATTAAAAATTCAATTAGATATTTTTTTTTTCAGAAATCTCAGTTAATGCTGTCTCATAGTTGAACTTCTAAAAAAAGTTAATTGGGGCTGGGAAGGTGGCTCAGTGGTAGAGCACTTGCCTTGCATGCTCGAGGCCCTGGGTTCGATTCCTCAGCACCACATAAGAAAAAAACCCTGAAGTGGCGCTGTGGCTCAAGTGGTAGAGTGCTAGCCTCGAGCTGAAGAGCTGAGGGACAGCGCCCAGGCCCAGAGTTCAGGCCCCATGACCGGACCCAAAAAAAAAAAAGTTAATTAGCTCTGAGAAGGTATTTGATCTTCAAACTGATGAGAATTTTGCTGGGCACTAGTTGTTCATGCCTGAATTCCTAGTTTATTCAGGAAGCTAAGATCTGAGGATAGCAGTTTGAAGCCAACTCAGGCAGGAAAGCCCATGACAAACTTGGTGGAATTATGTGGCTCAAGTGGTAGAATGTTAGCTTTATGCAAAACAAAGCTCAGATACAGCATCTGGGCCTTGATTTCTGAGCCCCAGGACTGGCATATAAAGAGAAAAAAACTGAGTGGTTAGAGGAAAAAATGAACAGAAAACACATGGACCAGGCCTAGATATAGAAAATACTTGAATATTTAGGTTCTATGAGAACCTGTAAAATTTTATGAGAATAAATAATGTTGATTTCAGCTAGATTATGAGCTCTCTTCTTTTTCATGTACAGTGTTCAGAATTATTTCCTGGTCAGTAACACATCTTAAGGATATTTTGAGTGTGAGATTATCAAAATGGAAATCATGCTTTAGTTCAGTCTGACAATATGACACCAAATGTGTAGGCTCAATTGAGACACAAAAGACTCTCACAGTTTGTCCCTACTGGGTGACTGGCACTTAATCAATATTTACTGAATTAGTTGAATATTAAAGGATGTATTTGCATTTTGTTAGGTGCACTAGTCACCATTCCAATCAGTGGCTGGAGACATTGGACACATGATAAAGCTTTGCTTACTCTCTAATGCTTGTAATAGGAATAAAGGAAATGGACATTTTCAGGGACTCAGGATTGTCATACTATATCCTTTTTGCCTCATTTGGAATGCAGAGGTTGGAAGTCAAATTTAAAGGCCAGAAAAGATTTCATTAAGTCATTAAATAAAGTGTCCCTTGAGGATGGAGGAATGATGGGAGGTAAATAGCCATTTGTCAGCAATATGGGATGAACTACCTTAAACCTTTTCCTTTTGTGTTTTTCTGAATAAAATGATGGCTTTTGCAAAACGAGCAGGCTTCTTGCTTGAAATGATCTTTCATTGATACTTGTGCCCTAATGGAACTGGCATCCCAATTTGTGAGTGGGCACTGGGCCAACTTGCAAATGGGCACGAACATAGCATCCGGTCTTTGTAGCTGATGTGCATTGATTATGCAGGATGGCAGGCTAGTAAAGTAGAAATGGCCGTCTGTCCTCAGCTTCTGTGCTGGCCACAGAGGGGATGGGCTGTCACAAGTCCAGATTTCAGCTCAATTAATTCCAAAAAATAAAAATTAGCTTCTGAAATGAATTGCAGCAAATTAATATGCCTAGAAACACCACAATAGGTGTCCCCCTAAAAGGAAAAAAGTCTTTCTCTTGACGAGTGTGTCTGTACAAAACAGAAGCTAGGTTCTGTTATAAAATATAACCCACTACCCTAAATTTGTTCTTAATATTCTTTTTCCACGGAATGAGTAACATTCCAGGAAAAGGCTATTTTTCCTTTCCAAAGCAAGGTAATGAAATTTAGGACCTTTGCCATTTTTTTAGCCTCCGGATATTGAGTGTGTGTGTGTGTGTGTGTGTGTGCATGTGTGTTTGGGTGTTAATACTGGGGCTTAAACTCAAGGCCTAGGTGCTGTGGCTTAGCTTTTATTTTCTATTGTAAAGGTAATGTACAGAGGGGTTATGGTTGCACGAGAAAGGTAATGAGTACAGGCTTTTCCAAGCAGTGTTACCCCTTCCTTGTTTTCTCCCATTTTTCCCTCCCCTCCCCATTCCAGTCCCGCCCAAGTTATGAAGTTCACTTCTAGTGAGTATGGCTGTTGTATTGGTTCACCCTTTGTCCCACCTTTCTGTGATTCCCCTTCCCTTCTCCAAGTAAGATAAACTTATATACAAGACAAAGGGTACCAAAGTCAGCAACAGTGACCATGGGGAATAAACCAGAGGAGAAAAAAAAAGAAAGACAAAACAAATAACTGCAAGCAGTACACTCAGAACAAAGGAAGAAGAAACAAAAGGATAAAAGAAAACTGAAACAGTCTCTCTCTCTCTCTCTCTCTCTCTCTCTCACACACACACACAATAACTCTCTTGCTTCCATATTGTGGAGATCATTTTGCTTAGCATCATTTTATGTTGTCATAGGTATATCGCTATTGGGTTATTGCCATCCTCTGGACTATCATAGACATATGTTAATTGTTACAAATGAGGGAAAACATGGAACCTATGTTTCTTTAGGTCTGGCTTACTTCACTTCTAAGTCTTTCCATTTCCATACAATTGAGGTATTATCATTCTTTCTGATGGCAGCATAGAATTCCATTGTGTATATATACCATATTTTCTTGATCCATTCATCTACTGAGGGGCATCTGGGTTGGTTCCATATCTTACTTATGGTAAATAATGCTGCAGTAAACATAGTTCTGCTGGTAGCTTTAGTATGGCCTTATTTGCGGTCATTTCGGTAAATGCCCAGAAGTGGGATTGCTGGATCATAGGGAATTTCTATGTTTAGTCTTTTGAGAAACCTCCAGAGTGGTTGAAGCAGTTTACATTTCCACCAACAGTGTTGTAGTGCTCCCTTTTGGGTTCCTTAACTTTTTCATTCAAGATTTGTCATTTTCTGATTAACTGGAGATAAAAGTCTCACACATTTTTCTCCCAGGACTGGTAAATATGATCCTCAGAGCTCAGCTTCCCAAGTAACTAGGATTATCACTGGTGCCTGGCTGAATTTTTCTTCAATTAGAAGAAGTGCAAGACCAAAAACCTATGTTCTCAGTGCATTGAGTAAAGTGTCTGTCACCAGTGGGTTTGGAATTTCTTTCGAATTCTTATTTATGCCTTCTGGAGTAGATGGTGATATTCTCTTGAGGCTTGCGTATTGACTCTACTAAATGATAACCCCTGCCCAGAGGAATTGCTATCCCACGTTATGTTATGTTCTTTGTCACTAACATTAAGCATGCTGCACACACCTGTAATACTGTGTATTTATACATATACAGTAATTAGTTCTTAAATAATTTGGTAAAACACACTATTTTGGATCCATTTTTTTGTGAACATACTGTACAGAGGGGTTACAATTACATGGGAAAGATAATGAGTACATTTCTTATCCAGCATTGCAGCCTCCTCCTTTGTTTACCCTTCACATCCCTTCCCAACCTCTCCTCATCCACCCACCCAATCCTCCCCCCCCCCACCAAAGTTGTAAAGTTCATTTTCAACATGACAACTTGTACTTCTCATTGTTGCAACGGGTCCACCTATATTATGTTGGATCAATTTAAAGGAGTTCATAGTGCATAACAAAAGGGAAGTTGAAGAGAAACACAACTCACTACACTATCAGTATCCACCAAGCAGAATGCTACACTCTTTGTGCATATGTGATGATTTCTCATACTTCTTAATGAACAACCTTAAATGTTAATGTCTTCATTCAGCAAGCCTTCCTAATTACTCAGGTCTGGGTTGTTTGTCTTGAGTATGTTGATGTCTCCATTCAGTAAAAAATTCCTGTAATAAGAAAAATATCATTGAAGGTATGTTTAGGGAAGCCTACAGTTCTGTCACCTGATTAGAAAAATTTCTAGTCTTCACTTGACCATTTTTTAAAATGTAGTAATGTTGATCCTGTCCCTTACAACTATATCTTCAAAGTTTTATGTTTATTTTCAATATTTCATCTATAAAAGTAAACTCTGTGCTTGGACATCTGGGTATATAGGCAAACAATAAGATATCATACATTCCAATTTCAACAGATGCCAAGGGACTCTTTATCAAATCAGGCAAAACCCTGACTGGAAAGAAGGGATATGTTTTTATCAAGAAAATATATTAAAAACGGATGGAATTGGAAAATAGGTACAAGTACAAATCATTCATACATACATGCTGCCTCTAACTATATTGTGAAATCTCACATTACAGATTCCTAAAGCCAATCTAAGGGCAAAATAAAAGAAGAGTGGGCAGACATCCTCAGGGCACCCTTAATGTTCCTCAGTTACATTTCGCTCTTGCGTTCTCTGTTGCATAGTCAGGGTCTTTAGAGACAGAAACCAAAGTTTCAAATTTTGTTTATTAGCCTAATAGGAAAAGAAGATAGAGAAATAACAAGGGAGAAATAGAACACCCTCTGGCTAATATTTCTCAGAGCTGCTGTCTTTAGTAAAATTGAAGAAAAGGCAGGAAAAAGTTTAAATATATGTCTCTTGCCTATGAGCCATGGAGTGTTTAGAAAAGCCATCAAAGATGCTTCTTATGGAGGTACCTCAATATCAATATCTCAAAAAGATATACTAAGAAGAAAAACATAATTTCAGTAAGAGATTCATCGAATCGCATGCTAAATGAATTCTAGTAAAAACCTCTGCCCATTTTCAAGGACAAAATAGTTCTGTCACATTTCTCTATATTCTTTTAATAGTTTTTAGTATAGGGATTTGAATTTAGGACCTCAGTTCTTTCAGCTGTATAGTTCCTTGTGGACACTCTAGAACTGCAGCCATACCTCCAGCCCAGTATTTGCTTGTTCATTGAATATGGAATTTCACAGATTTTCTTGCCCAGCCTGGCTTTGTACTTATATCCTCCAGTTCTCAGCATCCTGTGTAGCCAGGATTACTGTTGTGATAGGTTCCTACCTCATCCTTTTGACTTCTAAACTGTTTTCAATAAGTTTGATGATGCATCAAAATCTTCAATTTTACATGATCTTGGAATAAAAACATTTTGGAACACATTCTGTATTCTCAAACTTTGTTTTGATAAGGCTCAAAACTAAAAATCCAGAATGGTGTTTTCTCCTCTCACCCTCCTTTCCTCTCTTCCTCCCTTCCTCTCTTCCTTCCTTCCTTACTCTCTCTCCCTTTCTTTCTTTCTTTCTTTTCTTTCTTCCTTTCCCTCCCTCCCTTCCTCCCTCCTTTCCTTCCTTCCTTCCTTCCTTCTCAAGTACCTCTGTGTTTCACCTGTGTGTCAGATAATAAGTGCTACAGTTGAGAAGGGAACTTAATGACCATTTAGACACACCTATTATATGAAATGTAAGATGGTGACACTTTGACAGTGTTACAAGACTTTTTTTCTGCTGCATTTCTCCATCCTTGACCCTTAAAAATAGTCCCAGACCTAACAAAGAACAAAAGCAATGGTGTAGTGTTTGTTAAATCGCAGAGGTGTCATTCTTTACATTAGTAGCCCTCCTCCTTGCTGCATTCACCTCCATTCACCTCTGGATAGTCAGAGTTATTCTGGGTTAGGAAGCTTCTAACTTTCCTTAGGTTCTTATCCCACTCAAACACCTTTTGAACCTTTTATGCCAAATCGGGATACCATTGTTTACGCTACTATAGATTTTTCACTCAGCAAGTTAAAATGCAGAAATCTTGCTGCACTTATAACTCATGGACAGACTGTATACTATTCATGTAAATGTAACATATATATGTATAAATATAGTATATAAATAGAGTATATGAATAATTATTATCAGGGAAGGGGAAAATAAGCACCTATAGTTACAATAGAAAAACAGACAAACACAATTCTGGATAGGTTTTTATTACATCATTTAAGAGAGAGTGTAGAGATAGTTAGGTATGGAAACTGCACTATCGTCTCAATTTTTACTGTAAATATAAAATTATACTATAAAAGAAAATGTGGCTTATAAATAAATAAGGTCTGCAGTCTGCAGATTTCTTGCTGCCTATATTTTCTCAGGTCCCTGAAGTGTTTTATTCTAGGTCCAAAGCTGCTTAGCTAACTGAAATCCCAAGTTGATACCCACAGGTAGCAAAAAAAAAAAAAAATCCCTGTTAGTTCACTTGTAGACTAAATAGAAACCTCAATCCCTAGTGCTTAGAGCTAGCTTTAGGTAATATTTTACTGCAAAGAAAAGAAAAGAAACTAACAACAACAAAAAATATGGCTGAGTCCTGTTTGAGGAACATGGCCTCTGAATATTTCTACCTTAAATCTTGTAAGAAGCATAGATTCCCCAAGGCCAGTATTTATAGTGATTCTTTCACTCTGCACTTTCCAAGTAACATGGATTTTATGGGCAATTACGGGGGAAATATAGACACATATACATACATATGCATCTGTACAAAGATGGCACTTGGTTATTACAATTATTGCAAAAAAAGAATGAAGTTAGCTTTCATCCTAGCCACAAAAATCATGCAACGGAAGAGGAAGGTTATGATTTAAAGGAAGAAGAACAATAACAAAAGAAAAGCACTGTTGTGTTGTTTGGTGTTCAGAAAATGAGTACATCTATGTTTAAGGTTGTGGAGTATTTATAGAGCAGTTTCAGCTATTTCTCTTGGGGAAAGAGCTGAACTGGTTGAGAATGAAAGAACAGAACAAATGGCATGGTCAGCTGACATGCAGTCACCCTAATGATGTCTTTGCATTGTATGCATGGAGATGTTTCATTCTGTTAGTATTTAGTGAGCCATTATTCAGAAATAATATGAGCGCATTTCAGAAATTCGCTTCTAAAAGAAATCTGCAGTGAGAGAAGGAACCCATAGCATATTAAGTTTATAGGACATGGATAAGTTAATAAATCTTTTGTGTGTGGGGGGGGGGGAGTCGTGGGGTTTGAACTCTGGCCTAGAGCTATCCCTAAGCTCTTCAGCTCAAGGTTAGAGCTCTACCACTTGAGCCGCAGCACCACTTCCGGTTTTCTGGTGGTTAGTTGGAGATGAGACTCACGGACTTTCCTCCCTGAGCTGGCTTTGAACCGCAGTCCTCAGATCACAGACTCCTTAGTAGCTAGGATTACAGGCGTGAGCTACTGGCTCCGGGCCAATAAATAATTTTTTTTAAATTAAGATTGGATCTCCTTTCTTTTGATATTTAGGTATTCAGGTAACTTCACTATCATAAGCCCAATATTTGGGTGTGTGGGGATTAAAAATATTCAGTCATTATTAAAAATGATTTCCTAAGGCTTATATTCATTTGGGGACAAGTTCAGTCTGAGCTCTCTTTTAAAAAAAAAAACAGAATATTAAAAAGCAAGCTCTTTGGTAGGGAAAGTGACCTTCTCCATCCCTTTTCTTTGCCTAGCTCATCTGAAAAACTCCCCCTCATTTCTCTATTTGGGGTGATAAGACCTTCTGATCTTGTGACTAAATGAAAGGCTGGAAAGGTTCTTATTTACTTCTGTACAGAGTCGGCCATTTTAAACACATTTGTATTCACAGTGCTTTCCCTGGCAGCCCCGGCTGCCTTCTACGCACTGCGTCTGTAATGCGGCAGCAGCTCATGAGGGCTGGTCACATAGGCAGATGCGGACAGAGGCCAGCTACCTCCAGGTCCATGTGTGGTGCGACTTGGGGTGTGACTCCCTGCAGCAAAATGTGCTTTGCTCTGGTTCGCCCTGTTGTCATTTTCAGGAAGATGTGAGCACAGGAGAATACAAAATGAGGCACAGAACTGCATGCTAAGAAAAGTACACGGCAAATGAAAACAAGACCATCAAAATGTGTTGGATCATTACGTAATGATTGCCTGGGAACGCTCTCTCTCTCTCTCTCTCTCTCTCCTTCTCTCTCTCTCTCCTTTTCTCCTTCTCTCCCTCTCTCCTTCTCTCCCTCTTTCTCCAATGTCTCCCTTATTTTAGTAAGTCTGGTATTTGAATCCAGGCTTCCTGTGTGGTGGTGTGACAGCTTTACATATCCAACCTCCATTTTTACCTCATAAATACAGTTTCCTGAGCAAGTATATGTGCATGTTGTAATATAAAAACATCACAAAAATATTAAAATTCCCATGAGAGATGGCATGTGTAGTGCCCTAAAAACTCTCTCTGTGGTGCTGCAAAGCAAAGACATCTACTTTTTTTTATTACAAGATAAAGGCCATTATTTTTCCTTGGGAAAAGACATCAGGGATCAAAATACCACTTGCCTGCATCACTGCTTTGATGGGGTTTTAAAGTTCTGCTTGAAGGATGAGCTCTTGAGCCACACTGACTCAAACCCAAGTTCTACCACACACACCAGCTATGTGGCTCGTGCTTTAGTTTCCTCTCCTGGAAAATTGGTTCTGCAACAGTCCCTACCTCATAGAACAACCGACAGGGTTCAATGAATCTCCATGAGAAACCTGCTGGCCTATCAGGGCTGTAGAAGCAATGATGACTATTATTCCTTCTTTGGGACACAGAAATGAGCTACTACACTTCAAACTCTGTCTTCCCAGTAGTAGCTCTGTGTCACCACGCAAGAACAAAACAGTAAATGAATTCATTCCAGACATGCAAATGTAGTTATGTCATTATTACCTTCCAGGAAAAGAGGATCTGGGAAGAAATAAATACATTATCAGGCCATGTGGATACTCAAGTAGAAATCAAAATGTACCAAACTAATAGAGACAAGGAATAGTAACTTTAATAACTAGGATCCAAAGAATGGTGGTGAGAATGTCACAGAAATGTGAATGAAGATCAAAATGAATGCCACTTGTTTTTAATTCTTCGCTACTTAGTAATAACCTTCATTCTGCCTTCGAAAGCACTGCTCCCTTAATAGGCATTAAACCAACACTAATTTCTATGACTTCCTGATCAATATCCAAATGGTTGTGTGTGTATATATATTTTTGTGTTGTTTAAGGCTCTCTGGTCTGCGATTTTTCCTCTGATGCTGTTTTTATATTCAGGTCTTCTAGGTATCATAAGAAACAAAATTAAGAGAAATATATGCTCATTTTAAAAATAAGCCAAACTAGGCTATAAAATTTTAGATGCCTTTGAGTGTACCTCAAAGAATGTGACTTCAGCAGTTATATAATGTTATTGCTGATGTTAACTCTGACAAACGCTCAGCTACAGTTTGCTCTGGATGTCGGAAAATGAACCTTATGAATTTTAATGCCTTTTACTTTTGACATTGATTTATGTTTTGTACAGCTGTACTTTTCTATACACTGATATAAATAAACAACATCCTTAATAGAACATTTGGAGAATGCCTTGTTCCATGGTGTTATTTTTTTAAACATCAGCTGGAGGTTAAGTAATAATATTCAAAGTGTGTACACTAATCACAACAATTTGAAGTGATATAAGAATGTCTATAAATGTTTGCGTATTTGTTTTGCAGATTCAAGCCTTTAGGTATGAAAACAATGCTCAAATAAAACTGTGAGAGGTGCTTTCAGACACTGCCAAAAACAAAGATGACATGATGATAATCTAATAGACTTGAGCCAGCATTTGACAGTGAGTCATGTAGAAAGAAGGTATGCTTATTCAAGGGCAAAGTTTCGTGTCCAAGATAGAGAAACAGAGGGCACAGGAAAGGAAATTTTCTCATGATCTTTCTGCTTGTGCTACATGCAACATTGGGTGGGTTTTGATTAAATTTATTTCATTCACAAAACAGACACTTGGAAAACTGTCTTGGAAACTGAAGGACAACTTCTCCATACAGCTTATGAGATAGTGGCCCAAAGTGGGAATATTTCTCTTGAGTCACCTTTCCAATGACCTTGAATTGTTTCTTGTATTGCTAGAAATAGCAAAGGGAAAATAACGAAAGGAAAGAATATTCTTCATCTTAAACATATTTCAGAGCATGTTGTATTATACTGTTTTCTGAATCACAGTGACTAAAAACTTCTGCTGAGAACATCCATGACTTAGGAACTTTCCACATATTCAGCAGGCATGCTTTTGACTACAAAAAAACTCAGTAAAAGAAAGTCATTTGTTTTCAGAGTCAGTTCATCTACTCTCAGTTCCCACTGGTCTACACAGCAGGAAATGAAATCCTGATCACTTTTACAGAAGGTTTTTCTCTCTTGCTGAGGTAGTAAAAGAACCTCTGTGGCCTTCAAATTCCAGCACATTTTCAGAAAGCTTGAATTTGATCTTCACCACCAGAAAGATACTTAGTGTCCCATCATTATGATTCATAGAGGATGCCCCAGTGGCATAGAGGAATATCACAGGTAGATGGATTTTGAATCCAAAACGGTTAAGTTTCTGTAAAAGAAATGGTGGGTGTTCTGTTCACGAGGAAACTTTCCTACTATGTTAGTAGAATGGTGTAAGGTACTTTCCAGTCTCAACAATAGCCAATATGGCAATTGAAGAAAGAAGTCCTGCTCTAAGGCATTCTCTCCTCCTCTAGGAAATCATCTGCAGTGTGAATGATGCTCCTTAGTTGTGAAGTTGTGAGAACTTATATTCCATCTATTCATCCATCCATCCATCCATCTGTCCATCCATCCATCCATCCATCTATATCTCTGTCATAATTTGGTAGAAGTTAGAGTTTATTTGACAGCGCTTTTCATTTCTACAGGCATTAGTATTACAAAATTGAAAGGGACCTTGTGATCATTTGATAAAATATGAAAAGCAAGCACTGTAAGATAATTGATAAAAGAAATAATGTCATGACCTGCGTCTTTTGTTTCTTTTCCTTCTACTATCTATTCCATTTTAAATTCTGTTTAAAATGTTTGTTTAAACATTCTAAACAAACCCAAACCAAAGTACTGGTAAAAGCCCAGTGTTGGTGACTCACATTTGTAATCCTAGCTATTCAGGAGGCTGAGATCTGAGGATTGTGGTTTAAAACAAGCCAGGAAAAGAAGATTTTTATTGTGAAAATACTGTACAGAGGGGTTACAGTTACATAAGCAAGGTAATGAGTACATTTCTTATCCAGCATTGTTGCCTCCTTCTTTGTTTTTCCCCTATCATTCTTTCCCTCCCACCTCCTCAGCTACATACCCCCCTGCCCCGCCTAAATTATAAAGTTAATTTTTCAACATAGCGTTTTGTACATCTCATTGTTGTAATGGGTCAATTCGTATCCCTTTTTAAACAATTTGTTTTTTCCCTTCCCCTCCCCAAATTATACCAACATCAAATACAGTGAAAACAGGGGTTATTCTGTGGGGAAGGGACTTACAAAGCAACAAAAAATCACATGGTACCTGATAAATATATTAGAAACAAGAGCAAGGAAGAAAAAACCACTTGTGTCCCTATCTTGGGGTTCATTTCACTTAACATCATCTTATGAGACCTTTGCTGCTTGTCCCAATCATATACTAGTTATTGCAAATAAGGGAAACCATGGGAACCTGTGTTTCTTTGGGTCTGGCTTACTTCACTTAATATAATTTTTTCGAAGTCTTTCCATTTCCTAACAAATGGGGCAATATCATTCTTTGTGATGAAGGCATAGAATTCCATTGTGTATAAATACCACATTTTTTGATCCATTCATCTACTGAGGGGCATCGGGGTTGTTTCCATATCTTAGCTATGGTAAGTAGTGCTGCAATAAACATAGTTGTGCTGGTAGCTTTAGTATGGTCTTGTTTGTGTTCATTTGGGTAAATGTCCAAAAGTGGGATTGCTGGATCATAGGGGACTTTTAATCAAGTCAATCACCCAAAAGCTGAAAGTAGATTGTGGCTCAAAAGGACAGTGCCCAAACCCTGCATAGATTTCCTTGTACTTACACAAAAGAAAAAATATATTAGATAAATATGAGAGTTGATGTCATTATCAAAAGATTAACCTCTGTAAGGAATAACACAGGCAAAAAATTCCATAAACCATTTAAAATTTAGTTACCTTTCTGCAGGTAATTTTATGTGTCTTCCAGGACCATGTTTTGTTGGGAGTCCAATTCTCACATATAAGTGGTGATATGTTAATATTTGCATTGAATGCTTTGTTTCATGGATTTACTTAATCATGGACAACAGTTATTTAAGATAGAAACAAATATTTAGTATCTCAATTCACTGATACTACTAGCACTGTCTCCAGCTTAGCACCAGTTTACTTTCTCCTTCCACATTTCTCCTTTCAGCCATTTATTTGTGCAAAGAAGGCTCAATAGAAGTCTCAATGCCACAGTGTTTTGGAAGGTCATAATGATGCTGATGGAATCAGCGATGCAATTAACAAGGGACAAAAGGCAGAGCTCTTGGTTTAAGTACCTTGCTTCATCTTTTATATACATTTGCTTTGAATGAAAAATAGTAGAAATTTCCTGCATTTAGGGCTTATTTTCCTGAGTAAGGGCTTATTTTTCCAAGGGCAAAATATAAATTTATTACATTTTTTCTCAGTCTATCTACAGTCTACTTCATGCATTGTAGTAAAATATTTAACTTTTTTCTCAGAACTGTCTTTTTTCTTTCTAAATGAAAGCATCTGTTGAGCTACGAAGATGCGTGTTTTGTAGAGGTTTTCTAGTTTGTGTAGTTTTTGTCTTTAGAATGCTAGCTAGCAAAGACTTGTTCAGACGCATTTTTTCTTTTTAATAAAATATAGCTTATACCTCTCTTATTTTCCATACCAGGTACATTGTCCTCTTTCAAGCCATTCTCTTTTCATATCCCATCTTCCAATTAGGATAAAAATCACCCAATAGGTCTCAAAATCTAGTTGTTATCCAAATGGGAACATTTGTAATATCAAACTAGAAAAAGGAGGTAATCAAAATGTAAGTACAGTACATTGCTTCAATTTTATGTGATGAAATGGGAATAATGAAGCTTGTAAGATCATAAAAGTAACACAATAAACATCATCCAGCTAAAAGGATGGAATTTAAGGAGATGCATGGCTGGTTCTAGGCTTGATGACATCTTTCTTCTTACCTACTTGTGTTGCTGAGGAAATGGAATGCTGAAATGACTCTATTGCTGCTACAGTGTTAAGTGTAGGCCCTGGTCTTTGAATTCTTACCTTCTAAGTAATGTAAATGCATTAATTAGGGCATCTGTAACAGGAATGGAATGCTGTCTTCTGCTCGTGAAAATTCAGAGTAAAACAATCAAAGAATATGACCCCTCCTCTCATTCCCCAATGTTTTTTAATTAAATATATCTTTTATTGGAAAGATACTGTACAGAGGGGTTACAGTTATAAGAGCGAGATAATGAGTCTATTTCTTATCGAGCATTGTTACCTCTCCTTTGTTTTTCCCTTACCATCCCTTTCCTCCCCAACTACTCTCTCCCCCCATCCCCATCCCCCAAAGTTGTATGTTCTTTACCTTTGGTTGACATCAGGTATGAGACTAGTTTAGTTTAGTTTTGTTTTTTTTTAAAGAAAATATGATATATATACACAATGGAATTCTATGTCTCCATCAGAAAGAATGGCATTGCCCCATTTGTTAGGAAATGGAAAGACTTGGAAAAAATTATATTAAGTGAAGTAAGCCCGGCCCAAAGAAACATAGGTACCATGGTTTCCCTTATTTGTAATAACTAGTATATGTCCGAGACAAGCAGAAGCGGTCAGATAAATTGATATTAGGCTAAATGAACCCCAAGATAAGAACACAAATGGTTTTTCTTTCTTGCTATTGTTTTTAACATATTTATAAGATGATTTTTTTGTTGCATTGTATGTCCCTCCCCTATGGTATAACCCCTGTTTTCCCTGTATTTGATGTTGGTATAATTTGGGGAGGGGAAGGGAAAAATCAAATCATTTAAATAAGGATACAGATGGACCCATTGCAACAATGAGATATACAAGACATTATGTTGAAAAACCAACTTTGTCACTTTGGAAGGGATTGTGTGTGGGGGGGGGCGAGATGGGAGGGCAAGGATGGGAAGGGGAAACAAAGGAGGAGGCAACAATGCTTGATAAGAAATGTACTCATTACCTTGCTCATGTAATTGTAATTGCTTTGTATGGTATTTTCACAATAAAAAAATTAATAAAAAATTAAACTGGGCTTGTTTGCTCACATTCATAGTCCTAATTACTTGGGAAGCTGAGATTAGAAGGATCATGGTTTGAAATCAGTCATGACAAAATGTTTGTGAGGTCTTTTTTCAATCAATAAAAATCTGGACATGGGTGGTGCATGTTAGTAATTTTAGCTACATGGGAAGTATAAGTTGGAATATTATGGTCCACACCAGTCCTGAGGAACATGAAGACTTTATTTAGAAAGTCATGAAGGGCTGGGAGTGTGGCTCAAGGATTGCCCAGCAAGTGTAAGGCCTTAAGTTCAAACTCTAGTATAGCAATTTGTGCCTTTTTTCTAGCTACAAAAAAATTGCATTGATTTTGATAACACTAAACCCCAAAGTTTTTCTCTGTGAAACAACTGACAAAGGTATCCTTATCTCCTACTTCTGAGATACCTGAGTCTTTAGGTTCAAGAAACAATTCCCAGTTAGATGTCTGTAAATTTTCCTCACAAACATGGAGTCCACTGAACAGTTTAATCTCATGATTCATACCGATTAGTTATCTAATTAGGTGATAAATAAATTGCTCTTTCATAATCTGATTTTGTAGATTAACTGGTTGTTTTATTGAGGGACATTTTCCTCTTTTAATGATAAGAACAGTTTTCTTATAAGCGTTTTCAAAGATGAGATGGATTGTCTTATTATAGCTTTCAAATCATTGTAAGTATTGGAAATTAATGAGGTCTAAAATTCAAAAATCTGTGAACTGATGTTTCAATTCTGCCTAAAGAGTAGATCTAGTTTCTATTTATAACATATTCAGATGGCATTTCACAAAAAATAAATTCAATAGTTAACATGTTCAGGGTTTGGTATGATTCTCCCAGCCTCAGGATGTATGAGTCAAACATTTATTTTTGTGAGTCATAATATTAAAACTTGTTTCAGAAGAGCTTCTTCAAGTAACTGAAAGGAGACAGCATATCTTTCTCTAAATTTATTTGTATCCAGGTCAAGGCATAATCAAGTGCAAAATGTGAGGTAGTTTCCAAGTTCCTCGGCCACAGACCTTTATGGAATATTGTTGAGCATATGTCTCATTTAAATGCCTTTGCACATGAACTGCCTTCAAAATACATTAGTATACATTGATTTAAATATATTATTATAAAGTATATTATTATACATTATTAGAATATTTAAATCCTGACAAGATTTGTAAATTATACTTGTTATTTTTGCGTGGAGATTTAAGCTCAGGATTCTAGATCAAAAGCCCTTTCATATTCCCATTTTTTCGTTTAGCACTATCTCTTCTTAGCAATTTTAGAATTTATATAGATGTGATCCATGTGATTTCCATGTCTTCGTCTAAATTATTCAGTGAATATTAAATCTTGATACAAATACTGAAGACAAATGAGAAAGGCAGGAGTCTGCAGAGTGTCTCACTCTGTAAATACTTGAGGATATTTACAAAACAAGTTACTACACTAATCTTTTTTATACCATGAAAAATTCATAATCAGTGTAAACCTCAATTTTTATAATCATTGATTAAGTATAGGTAAATATTTATATGTGTATTACTTATATAAAAATAAACTTTCTGGGCACACCTGCAATTCTAGCTACTCAGGAGGCTGAGATCTGAGCCTCCCAGCTTGAAGCTAACCTAGACAGAAAAGTGTATGAGACTCATCTCTTTTCTGATAACAGAAAAAAACAGAATTGATACTGTGGCTCAAGTGGCAAAGTGCTAGCCTTGAGCAAAAGGAGATCAGAGACAGAGCCCAGGCCCAGAGTTCAAGTCCAGAACTGGCAAACGGAAACAAGCAAACAAACAATTTGTGGAAGAAAAAACAAAAGAATCACCAATGGAAAGATATGTGTAGCCAGGCACCTGTGGTTCATACCTATAATCCTGATGACTCAGTAGACTGAGTTCTGAAGAACATGGTTCAAAGGTAGCCTGGACATGAGATTCTATCTTCAATTAATCAGAAAAAAAGCCAGACTAAAGTCATAGATCAAGTGGTAGATTGCCAATCATGATTTTTTTAAAAAAAGCCAAGTGAGAGTGAAAATTCCTGAGTTCACACCCAGCTGCCAGTAGAAAGAAAATATAGGCATTTAATTTCCTTATTAAATAATGCAATGATTTCATACTTATTAGTAGAATTGTTATCTGTAGAGGTATAATTTTAATTTGGTCAATTTCTTGAATATCAGTAGTGGACACAAAGTTTTCTTATACTCAACATTAGTAGGAATGTTTATAAGGCTTTAATAGTGTATATTCAATTTATGGCTTTGATCAATATCTTCTATCTCTTTAAGGAAGTATGAGTACCACTTTCTAGGATCTGAGGCATGCTCAGTGGATGCATGCCTAAGTGCTTACTATGCACATATAACATTCACAGTTAACTTGTTAGTATTGCTGTTAGTATCCTGTTAGTATTGCTCTGCTGATAAATTATTTGAGGACTTATCATCTCTAGTCATCGTTCAGATTTTTTTTCTAATTCTATATGCTTCTTTCTTCTCTGGCTTTTATATTAAAGATGCATTACACTACTGAGTAACTATGGTAGTTTTTTCTATTCTATTGCCTAGGAAATTTTAAAATAAATATATTTTCTTGAGTATTTTAGTGAACTTTAAATACAATCTAGACTGAATGTTTTTCTGTGGGCATGCCATGACAAATATTTTAGTACCATTGTTAAATACTTAAAAGATTATTTCTATGCATCTTTATAAGACATAAGTAATATGTATTAAATAAAATATTTTCAATGCATTCTTTAGCAAATTTTGAAACATACTTAACATATATGTCAAGTATGTCACATACAGATGAGAACAATATCATCCAAGAGCATGCACATCTAATTTTGATGAAGTCTACTTATCAATATTTATCAATTTATCAATATAAATTTATAAAGAAGTTCAATTTGTCAATATTTCTCATAAATTTTATTCTCATGACCAAAGAAATCTTTTCCTAACCCAAGATCACAGAGATTTTTTTCTTATGCCTTCTTTCAGGAATCTCATTGTTTCACATTTTACTTTTAGGCTATCTACTTTTACATCATCTGTCTATCATGAAAGCAGCAGTTCTTTCTTGACCATAGATGTGAAAATACTCCTGTACCATTTACTGAAAAGACTATCTGCTAACAATTTGAAGACTTGTTAAAAGTCTGTTTTGTATTTCTGTGCAGATATTCATGTGTACATGGGTTGTTTATACATGAGTAAATGTGTGTTGTGTTGCATTTTTGCATGAGTGTGTACACACATGTGGATGTGTGTGGACATGTGTGTGCCTTTTGCTGGACTCCAATTGACAACATCCCATATGTCCACACTAAGTCCACACTCTCATAATTGCCATAATTTCACAATATGCCTTGAAATGAGGTAAGTAGAGTTAGTTCTTCAATTGTGTTTTTCTTTCATAAATAGTTAAAGCTACTCAAAGTTCTTTGTTATGTAGAAGAAGCTTATCTATATTTCCAATTGTTACTTGGGATGTGTGTATGCCCTTACTGGGGCTTGTACTGAGATCCTAGGCATTTTCCATTAAGCCTTTTTTGCTCAAGGCTGGTACTCTTATCAATTGAGTCTCAGCATTACTTCTGGTTGACTGGAGATTAAAATGTCATGGACTTTCCTCCCCAGGTTGGCTTCAAATTGTGATTCTCAGATCTCAGGCTCCTGAGTAGGTAGTACCAAAGGTATGAGCCACTGGCACCTGACAGTCTTCTGGGATTTTGACTGAGATTGTATGATTCCACGATGTATTTGGAAAAAAATGACATCTTCATGTTACTGAATCTTTCAATCTATGTACCAATATATATGTTTGCAGTTAACTTTTTTAATTCTGCTTATTTCTCAGCAGTATTTTGTAGTTTTAAATGATCTGGCATTATGCATATTAAATATTTCATCATTTTAATGCTACTGTATAAAAGGTATTTTTTAAAGAGGTTCTGGGCATTGATCCAAACATTACAAACCAGGATTCACTAAAGGCATTTGCACAACCATGTTAATTGCATTGCTATTCACCATGGTCATAGCATGGAATCAGTCCAGATGCCACCAATGAATAAATAGATCAAGAAAATGCATATCTACACAATGGAATTTTACTCATCCATTAGAAAGATTAAAGTATTATTTGTAAAAAAATTGAAAGATCTGGAAAAATTATGTTAAGTAAGTCAGGCTCAGAGAGATGAAGGATGCATGTTTTTCCTTAGATGTGAAAGCTAGAATTAGCTTACGAACTTGTAAGGAAATACATTGGGTTGTATGTAGTGCATAGAAATGTGTTCACTAAAATTTGGTAGATTCTAGACAGAACTCAAAGTACTTCCCTAGAAAGGGAACAGATATTTGACAGGAGTAGAGTGGGGTTAAGAAAAGAGGGGTAGACTAACAAAGGGGAGTAAGGGGCAGAGAATATAGTCAAGAATTCAAATGTTTATTCAATGTTCGACTTTGTGGGATCACAAAAATCACAATTAGGAAAAACAATTAGGAAAAATAAGGGAAGGAGTGGGTTGGGAAGAAAGGGTGAGAATGTTGAAGAGGGTGAAAAGGGCGATCATGTGCATTCTATTCATCTATTACTTTGTTAAGTGGCCACTCCTTTTTATAACTACTTAAAGTTATAGAAATCATTTTTTTAAAAATAGTGTTTTATTGGTGCATCTTGTGGGACTTGAACTCAGGGACTGGGTGCTGTTTCTAAGCTTTTTTGTTCAAGGCTAGCACTCTACCACTTGAGTCACCATTCTACTTTTTCACTGATTAATTGGAGAGAAGAGGCTTATGGACTTTTCTGACCCGGCTTCTTTCCAACCATGATCTTCAGATCTCAGCCTCCTGATTAATTAGTACAGCCTGAAGCAGAGGTGCCTTTTATTATTTATTTATTTATTTTTCTTGATCGTGGGGCCTGAACTCTGGGCCTGGGCCCTGTCCCTGAGCTCTTCAGCTCAAGGCTAGTGCTCTGTTACTTGAGCCACACCACCACTTCCTAAGAGTTATTTTTAAAAAAATAACTTCTTGCTAATATATGGTAGCACAATTGACTTTTTAAATGATTGTGTATTCTGAAACCTTCCTTTACCAGCAGTAACTGCTTTTAAGATAATTTGGTATTTCTATAGCAACATTTTAGCCATAAATAGATTTTATTTTTCTTCCTAAACCATTTGTGTTTCAGAATTTTAAGGATTATTGTACTGCAGGTACACCTATTAAGTAACAATGTAAAGGTACTATTCTTGTTTGTATCATGGCCTTTGAAATAAAATATTCCGTTTTCCTTTAATCATTAAATTTACCCTTAACCATAGTTTGTGGTTTGTCAATGCTCTTTGGCATAGTGAGAAATTTTTCACTATATCACAGTGCCTAAGAGTTTTAAAACCAGAAATTATAATTAGGTTTTGCTATTTTCTCCATGTATATGGAAACAATTATATGTTCCTTCTTTTTTCTTTTTACTTTTTCTTTTTGGCAGTTTTAGGTTTCAACTTAAGATCTCCGGTTTAGGACTTGATCGCTTGCTTGGATTGTGCTCTACCAACTGAACCATGCCTTTTCCTGGCTTGTTAGAGATGGATTTCCTCTGGCTTTTCCCAGACTACCTTAGAACTATGATCCTTCAGATCTCAGAATTTTTATTATACCCTACTTTCCATCTACTCATTTTTCTGGCTGAGTTGTCCAAGTTGTAAATCCATTTTCAATGTTATCTCTCTCTGTGCTATTTTGGAAGTTTAGTTATAACCTACAAAACTATAAAAAGTTTATTAATAAGTGAGTTACTCCAAATACTTGAGGATTATCTACATATCTTTCTCTTTATTATTTCCTGATTTCATCTATTCTGTTCAGAAAATACACTTAATATACTTAAAACTTTTTTTAGTAATATTTGTGTCATTACCTAGAAAATAATCTTTATTGCTATATGGTCCATGTGTCTATTTTGGTCTTTGTACTGGGGCTTGAACTGAAGGTCTGTTATTCTTGCTTGCCTTTTGCCTTAAGATCAACTCTTCAAGAGTCATTTGGAAATAAAAGTCTCACAGACATATCTTCCCAGGCTACTTGCAAATCACAATGCTCAGACTCCTCCTAGCTGTGAATCCTTCACACACACACACACACACACACACACACACACACACACGTGTATATATTATTCTGTTGCTGGGTAGAGTTGTCTTTCTATATCAAATAGTTGGACTTTTTCATAGAATATATTAAACAAACAAAAAACAGAACTTAAACTATTTGATATTGCAGTTTCAGAGTACCATAGGTGATTCTATTTCTCTTTGCAACCCAATACAAGCAATTTGCTCAAAACTGTAACCAGGTCTTTTTTTTTTTGTCGGTTGTGGGCCTGAACCCTGGGCCTGCGCTCTGTCCCTCAGCTCTTCAGCTCAAGGCTAGCGCTCTTCCATTTGAGCCACAGCATCACTTCTCGCTTTTTCTGTTTATGTAGTGCTGAGGAATCGAACCCAGGGCCTCATGCATGCAAGGCAAGCACTCTACCACTGAGCCAACTTCCCAGCCCTACCCAGGTCTTTTTTGTGGAGATTTTCTGATCACTTTTTTAAACCAATGCAAGAGTTTTATTCCTTTTAAAACAGTGCAGAAAGGCCAATTTCTGATCCCCAAAATGCACAAAATTTGTAGCCTAGGAGTTCACCCATTCATAAGCATTATCATTCTAGCTGTTAAAAGATGCCTTTGATTTATCTTATTCTATGTAATCGAGCATCAAACCCATGTCCACTGCACTTTGTAGGCTTTCTTCATTTCCATCATCTGAAAATACATTCAAAAGAGACAGTTGTGTTAATCTTTTGTCAAATATTTGGAGTAGATACTTATATTGTTGATATGAAATAAAGATTTTTTTTAATTGTGAAAATACCGTACAGAGGGGTTACAATTACATGGGCAAGGTAATAAGTACATTTCTTATCAAGCATTGTTGCCTCTTCCTTTGTTTCCCCTTGCCATCTCTTCCCATCTTCCCGCCCCTCCTGCCCGCTCAGCCAAAGTTGTAAAGTTCGTTTTTCAACATAGCATCTTGTACATTTCATTGTTGCAATGGGTCCACCTGTATCCCTAGTTAAATGATTTGTTTTTGCCCTTCCCCTCCACAAATTATACCAACATCAAATACAATGATAGCAGGGGTTATACCGTGGGAGAGAGACATACAAAGCAACAAAGAAATCATCTTATAAATATGTTTGAAACAATCACAAGAAAGCAAAAAACATTTGAATACTTATCTTGGGGTTCATTTCACCTAACATCAACATATCTGACATTTCCCACTTGTCTCAGACATATACTAGTTATTGCAAATAAGGGAAACCATGGGACCTATGTTTACAAAGAAGATTTTTGTATCCACTCATCTGACATCTTGGCTTAAAACTTAATTTACTATTTTGAATTTTAGTTTGGCTACTATTATTCTAGATCAGAAAATTTCTTGAACAAATAATGTTTTACAGGACCACAATGGGGAAAAAGAGTTTTTGTTGTTGTTGTTTTGGTTTTATTTAACCACAGAATAATTAGGGTTCTTTCTTATCTCAGTATCTACTTTCAAAAGTAGATACTGAAGTAATACTTTTGGGGATATGTCACTTAATATGTTATATTAAGATATGATTATCTTTGGGAAAATATTGAAAATGAATTTAGATTAATTTCTAACATTTACTGATAATACATAAACAGAAATTGGAGAGGGAATTTCTTGAGTGTTTCTGTTTTTTTTTTTTGTCACTCCTGGGGCTTGAACTCAGGGCCTGGGCACTGTCCCTGGGCTATTTTACTCAGTGGCAATTAAGGCTCTTCCCCTTGATTTGCTGCTCCACTACTGGCTTTTTAGAGGTTTAATGGGTAATAAGAGACTCATGGTCTTTATTGCCTTAAGATCTTAGCCTTCTGAGTAACCAGGAGACACTAGCACCCAGCCTATTTCTGTTGTTGTAAGTGCTAATGAATTGTTAGCATGTGAAGGTTCTTTCAATTTCACATGTTGATAAAGTCCTGTACTTTATCAACTTCAATTTATTTACAGCTTCTATTGAAACCACTTTGGAATTTCAATTCAGTTTTATTTGGACCCTGTAGCACACATGCACAACTGTACACATATATACAAAGACAAACTCTGAAACTAAATGCAGTACTTAATTATAATGTTTGGATGTAGATAATTCCGAGGAGATTGTTTTAATTTTAGATTATTACAAATATTAAGCCAAAACCGATACCAGTGGCTCATGGCTGTAATCCTAGCAACTTAAGAGGCTGAGATCTGAGGATCACAGTTGAATCCAACTTGGGTAGAAAATGTCCATGAGACTCTTATCTCCAATTAAGTACCCAAAACCAGAAGTGGAGCTATGGCTCAAGTGGTAGAGCAATAGACTTGAGCAAAAATGCTAAACAATAAGACCCAGGCCCTGAGTTCAAGTCCCCACATAGGCACAAACACACACACAATTATGCACAGAAATTTAAATATTATTGAAGACCACATTTTGAGAAATACTTCAGATTCTAGCTGTAGTTTCAACAGAGTAGGAATGAAATAAACTAAGTCTGGCATGTATTGATAGCTGAAGTTAGATTGTATGGGAAAATTACAGACATTTTAGATTTGCTTTGGTCACCTAGCCTCCTTTCTATTCTTTTTCTTTTTTGTCAGTTATAGGGCTTGAACTCTGGGCCTGAACACTGTCCCTCAGCTCTTCAGCTCAAGGTGAACGCTCTACTACTTGAGCCATAAAAACCACTTCTGGGTTTTTCTGCTTATATGGTGCTGAGGAATCAAACCCAGGGCCTCATGCATGCAAGGCAAGCACTCTACCACTGGGCCTTCCCAGCCCCTTAGTCTTCTTTCTTTGTGAGCTTATCTTTCATGCCAAGCATCTCTGACCTAGGATAGAGACTTCTAAGTAGCAAACCAAGTCTTACTAGAATGGTTAGAATGGTTTTTCTTAAGTTGGAAAATTTTAATGAGGATAACACATTTTAAGTATAATTCTGTTTTTCTATTCTTTACTCATGTAGTAATGCTAGATGAAATATTAAAGACATAACCACAGGTGTGGCTTTCTTCCAAACATTACAGATGATTCAGTACAGTTACTTAAAGTGGTAAGTTAGGGTGAATTGTGGGTCCTCTGGTCTTCAGTGCCTAGGTAGGCAGCACAAGCTGGAAGTTTAATGGGTACAAAATGTGACAGAGTAAGTAGAGTGTAAATCCAGAGACATCCTCCTGTTTATGAGAAGAGATTGAAAAGATTCTGACCTAAGGCTTGGGGTTATATATTTATTTGAACCTTTGGGCTTAGGGAGGTTGGAAGAGAAAGGCAGAGCATCAAGACGAAAAAGTGATTGAAGTCACTCAGCAGTTCATTGGCTGGATTTGCTGTTAATACCAATATTCCCTCGAGTCAGAATTCCACAATGTCATTATAGAGTTTGAATAGAAAATGGAGGCCCAGTGTATCAACTGATCACTAAATCACGGACCCAGATAGAGAACCAAACAATAACAAAGTGAGCTGGTGAATTAAATTATTCGTTGATAATACTTGTTCTCTCTGTTTACCATGTATTCTCTTTCCTGCTACCCATATACAGAGCTTGGCTTTGAGATTTTATTAGGCCAGTGGAATATTAGAAGATAGGATAAAATAGATACATAAATTCATGTCTGTTTTATTGGACATCATTCTCATGATCTATTTCTGGTTCAGGGAAGATAAAAGAAATGTGAGGAAGACATGAAAACAAATTTGAGATTACAAATTAAGTTTTAAGATTAAAACCCTTATTACTGACTTGTTGATCCATGAAGGAATAGAAAATTACTGATTAAACCATTGATCTTTGAGGCATGTTTTTCCTGAATTTGATTATGATGATAGTTAAATACCCAAAAATAATAGCAACCAAGAAAGAAACAGTTACTAAAATTTAAAAAGTCTAGCATTCATAGATAGATAAATAGATAAACAGACACACACATACATATATGAGAAAAAGAAAAATAAATCAATTCACTTTGGTAAAATTAATTTGATGAATATCTATTAATGCCTTTAATACAATTTTAGGAGACTGTTTACACTAGAATGAATATTTGTGCCTCCATAGTTTGTATATGAGACCTAATACCTATTGATGGTGGCTGTTTGGGGATGACACATTTTCCAATAAGGTCCAGCATACATAAATAGGACCAGTGCCCTTATTTTTAAAATATTCTATAGCCATTCCTTTTCTTGTCCATTATAATAACAAAGGGAGAATATAACTACTTATGAATCTTCACCAGACCCTGAATTTATTGAATACTTAATAATGGACATCTCACAATGCAGAATCATGAGTTCTCCATCCAGCCTAATGCTTAATCCTTAACTCTCCTTAACACAAAGTTTCTTCCCTGGGGCAGTCAGATCAAGACTCAGACTGGCAACATTCTGCCCTTCCATTGAGTCTAACTGTGGTGCAATTCACACCTATTACATTGTCACAAACTCTAAGGCAATGAGCTAGCAACCAGTGAAGCCCAGAAATTATGTGTTATCAATAAAGCAGACCAATTAGAAGTCTAAGTGGAGAATAAGGAAAAAGAAGATGAAAGAAAGGTTTCTAAGGCCACAGAGATCCCAAGTAGTTGGGCAAACAGGATATTAGAATATGTACACTTTGTAGGAGTATATTTCAGCAGATCAGTCCTAGTATATTACTTTAAAAAAACCCAGACTTAGGTTTACACAAAACTAAGCTTCAGAAAGGGCATCAGTATTTAGAATTGTTTCAATATATTATAGAGAAAGTCCATGATAAAAACATGCAAAGAAAGTTATCTATCTATCTATCTATCTATCATCTATCATTTATTTGTCTATCTCTATTATCTGTCTACTATGTATCTAGCATCTAAAAGTATACTTTTGTTTTCACCCTCTATTTTCTTTTATATATCACCATGGGACCATATAAACCTTTGCTCCTTGTAGCTTGACTTGTGCTCATTAATATGAAGACCCGTTGATAAATATATTCTTTTCCCCTTTGTAGGGGACTATACTATTACAACTATTCTGTATTGATCATCTACTAAGTGCTTGATACTTTACTAAGGGCCTATATGAAAGCATCTATTATTCAATTTAATTTATGTACCAACCCATGTAATAAAATTGTCCTAGACATTTTTCTGATGGCCACACAATTAGTGGTGAAAATTCAGCATGTATGGATCCAAAGCTATATACTTTTCCTTATATTGTATTTTCCATTCCATGCAAACTCTATTAATTCTCCAAAGTTAAGAGTTCTTGGTTTTCATTATGTCTTTTATATTGTTGAAACTTCATGTCAGCTTCCTGGGGTTCCAAGAGCAAGCCTTGGAGAAATGAAAGTCTGTCTGCCATGTCTTCCTGATAAATTGACATTTAGTAATGTGAGGAGTGTCAAAAGTATCTATTCTGGAGTTTAAACTTTTTAAAAAAAGTTTTTAAGCATACAGACAAGATATAACACTACTAAGTCACTAAGTTAAACAAAGACAAATGAACAAGAGCAAGGAAATAGTAGTAAAATAATATTAATATTTATTGAACTCTTACTATGCGAAGATATTAAACTAAGGAATTTCTACAAGTAATCAAATTTAATCACTGAAAAATTGAATCCTTAAATTTCATGTTGTTATTCCCATAGTACATGTAGAAACGCAAAATTTACAGGATTGAAAAATATTGGTTAAAATATGAATGGTGAATATTCGTGGCTCTACCCTGGCTGTCTTCAACATTGAAATCAGTGTTTGTGGTCATTATACAACACAGAGGAACATAGTACAAAACCTAGCAAAACCAACTATTGATATATCTTCTTCGGCTAACTTATTTCCAAGCCTTTCTTTAGAATATAATTATCTAGGGGAGGTTTCTATTTCTATATGTATACCAAGTGATGTAGAATGGACAGTTTCATTTCTGATTTAGATCTTAATGGGAGTCCTTCACTATTCTACTAAAGAATATTGTCCTCAAGTGGCATCTGGGTGAGCTAATTTATTTTCTTTTGTCAATACCTATGCTTCAATTAACCTATATAGACATAGAACAGAATCCCAGGACAATAAACCTGCACCCCACAAGAAACATACATATTCATTAAAGCAAAATTCTGCTTAGAAAACATTTCATATATTGTGCCTTGTCTGTAAGTTTACTGAATTCCCATTTATTTCCTGGAATTAAAAATCTATAACCAAAAATCTATCATAAACAAAAAACTTTAAAAACAAATGTATCTATGGAAGTCAGGCAATCCCTTTAGTCTTCTTGGTTCAGCCTGACCCCAAGACTTCTTAACTTATTCTAAACAGAGATCAAATGAAATCTTGAAATCTATTATTATCGGAGAGGTTGATATTACACTCTGTTTAAGACTTGAAAAAAATTTGTTGTTGTTAATATGTGTGGTCCTGAGTGTTTAATCCAGGGCCTTGAACTTGGTAAGGAAGCACTAACTCTTGAGCCACATTCCTACACATAGCATTTTTTAGAACAGCCAAATAATGAAAATATTATTCATCTGAAACATTAGTGGGAGGGGGCGGTAATGGGTGTGTTCTAGCCCTGGGACTTGAACTAAGGGCCTGGATGCTGTTCCTGGGCTTTTATGCTTAAAATAGGATTCTATCACTGGAGCCAAAGCTCTGCTTCCAGCTTATTGGTGATTAATTGGAGATTCTTATGACTTTCCTGCCCAGGCTGACTTCAAATTGTGATCCTCAGATATCAGCTTCCATACATGAGTCATCAGTGCATGGCTCAGCTCATAGATTCTTGCATTTTAGAAATTACTTATGATGCTTACTGGTGCCCTAGAACTTTCTTTTAAACCAGAAAACAAAAGCTTCCTGCTATGTGAGAGAAACCCTGAAACTGGAAAAGTAACAATGTGGAATTATTTAAAATCCACATCAGGTAAAAGAAAAACAAGGGGAGAGGAATTACTTCTGCTTTATAAGAAGGATGACAAGGAGATACTAGTTCAGGATATTTGCTACTTATCCACTAAACCTCTTTCTCTTGTGGAAACCACCATGTCTGAGGGAGGAAAGGGAGAAAGGAAATGAAGAAAATTAAAATTAAAATGAATAATAAGAAACCTCCTGGATGATTCTATGGATTCATTTTTGTTAATGCCAGACCTGGTGTTTGAACTCAGGTCCTGGGTGCTTCTTTTACTCAAGGCTAGTGTTCTTACCATGTAAGCCACAACTCCACCTTTGTTTTTGGTAATTTTCTGGAGTTGAGTCTCACCAATATTCCTGCCTGGCTTCAAACCATGATTATCAGATCTCAGCCTCCTGAGTAGCTAGAATTACAGGTATGAGCCACCAGTGCCCAGCATGGATTATTGACTTATAAATGATGTCTCTTCAACTGACTATCAAGTATTCAGAGGCTTGACATAAGCAAATGCAGCCTCCTTTGTGTGAGTAGAAAGCTCTGTGTGAGCATTGTATGGGTACAAAGATGATCTGATGTCACATAATTGGTAATTATAGAACATGAAGGCTCAGGTATATGGTCTCAGGTAGTAGCAAGATCTTGGTAATGAAGAAAGACTTGGAAGAGTTTATGATTGAAAAAAACAGAAAGAGACAATGAGACAAAGAAAGAGACAGACAAAGGAAAGCAAAAGCAAAAGGCAAAAATCAAGAAAGTGGGAGAGAAACAGAGAAAGGAGCAAAATGATTCAGTGACTTGCAACTCAAGCTTCCTCTTAGAGGTATTCAGGTGGCCAAATGTCAGTGAGCAGAAACACAGGAAAGAACACATATCACATGAATTTTAAATGAAGAGCTATAGAAGGAGGTGGAAGAGAGGGTGGAAAAATTCACAACCAACAGAACTAGCATCTGCGGTGATATTTTGAGAATGAAAGAGACCACAGGAACATTCATATACTCATGACAGATACTTATAGGCACTAATATTTTTTCAATCGAGATGATGTTTAAGTTGAAGCTACCTAAAGCTAAAAGTTCCCACTGGATTCTTATGTTGTTCTTCAGTGCCATTTACCTTGGTATATAATATATCATATGCCTGTATTTTTTGTTTTGTTTTCTGTCTTTTTATTCTCTTTTTTCCTTCTTTTTACCATGAGTAAGACAAGTCTAGAGGTGGCAATGGAAGACGTTGACCTCTTTTCTTTTTATTGTTGTCCCTCTCTTCATCATCATTCTAAATGACACTCAGAAATAGAGGGCCAATTACCTTCCTTGTTTAGAGACTAGAATCCAGTTGTCCACATGAAGTTTGCTTTTACTGTGTAAGTCCTTCTCTTGACTTTCATCTCCAAAGACTAGCAAATCAGCTACTGTGTATCCCAGAAAAGCCAGAAGCCTGGTTGAGGAGGAGAAGCCTATCAAAGCTGAGGGTCAGGCACTAATGACATTCATTGCAGCAAAGAAGCCCAGACAAATGACTTTCTCAGAATCCTGTCACCTTCTCCTTGGAGAGCTAGCTGCTCTGCCTTCTGCATTCATGTCCACACAGGAACTTGCATTAAAATGAAACAAATGCTTCATATACCATGCAAGAAAAAGATTTAGCCCCAATGTAAAACTTGGCACCAATTAAACTTAAGATATATACTTTTTCTGTTGTGCTAATGAGATTTCCCCCCTCCCCAGCACAACCGTGGCTAAGCACATTCACAGAATGGAAGAGGTTTCAGTAAAAGGGACTTTTTTTCTTTTTTTTAAATTTTAATTGTGAAAATACCGTACAGAGGGGTTACAATTACATGGGCAATGTAATGAGTATATTTCTTATTAAGCATTGTTGCCTCCTCCTTTGTTTCCCCTTCCCATCCCTTCCCATCCACCCCCACCCCCACCCACCCAGGGTCAAAGTTGTAAAGTTCGTTTTTCGACATAATAACTTGTACATCTCATTGTTGCAATGGGTCCACCTGTATTCCTAGCTAAATGATTTGTTTTTTCCCTTCCCCTCCACAAATTATACCAACATCAAATACAGTGAAAACAGGGGTTATACTGTGGGGGAGGGACATACAAAGCAACAAAAAATCATCTTATAAATATGCAAGAAACAATCACAAGAAAGAAAACCATTTGAATCCTTATCTTGGGGTTCATTTCACCTAACATCAACTTATCTGACCTTTTCTGCTTGTCTCAGCCATATACTAGTTATTGCAAATAAGGGAAACCATGGGACCTATGTTTCTTTGGGCCTGGCTTACTTCACTTAATATAATTTTTCCTAGTCTTTCCATTTCCTAACAGATGGGTCATTTGTAGAAAACTAAAGCTAGATCCTTATATATCACCCTGCACCAGAATCAACTCCAAATGGATCAAAGACCTTGAAGTCAAACCAGACACTCTGAAAACATTACAGGATGGAATAGGAAAAACCCTAGGTCTCCTTGGCACAGGCCAAAATTTTCTTAATAGAAACCCAGAAACACAACAAATCAAAGAAAAGTTGGACAAATGGGACTGCATGAAATTGCAGAGCTTCTGCATGGCAAAGGACATAGCTAGCAAGATCAATAGAAAGCCCACGGATTGGGAAAAGATCTTCACTAGCCATACAACAGACAAGGGTCTCATATCTAAAATATACTTGGAACTCAAAAAGTTAAATCCCCCAACAACAAATCCTCAAAGAAACAACTGCCCAATAAATAAGTGGGCTAAAGATTTAAAGAGAAACTTCTCTGAAGAAGAACCTAGCCATAAAAGAAATGCAAATCAAAACAACATTGAGCTACCACCTCACCCCAGCTAGAACAGCTATAATCAAGAACTCTACTAACAACAGATGCTGGAGGGGATGTGGAGAGAAGGGAACCTTACTGCATTGTTGGTGGGAGTATAAACTTGTTCAAAAGGGACTTCTGTTACCAGGCCAACTACTATGGACATATTAAAGAACGCTGATGGACAGACTATCACAAGTACTTAGTGAAATATTGGCTCTTTGTACAACTTTTATTTGCTTTGTTTGTGCTTATGTGGATATTTAAACACATGTATTCACCTGCCAGGAACAAATTTGGGTTCTCATGATGCCATCAACTAGGTTGGCAGTTTGCTATCCAGCAATACTTATATGTAAAACAAGCCACAGACAGTAGCTCATGCTTTTAGCTCCAACTACTCTGGAGGTCTAGATCAGGAGTAACAGAGTTGAACATTAACCCTGGAAAAATGTTCCTGAGACCTACATCTGAACCAATGAAAAGCTAGATACAGCAATGTACCCCAAGCATCCCAGCTATACAGGAATCAAAAACAGGAGAATCAAAATCCAGGGCAGCAAGAGCAGAAGCCAAAAACCTATTGGACAAACAACAAAAGTAGGCAGAGATTGGAACATAATATAAGTGGTAGAGCAAGTGCAAAGCCACAAGTTTAAACCCCAGAATTGACAAAGTGTGTGAAGTGACTACAAAGTGTGAAGTGATGATAAGACACATTATAAACGGACATTATAATTACCTTTAAGTAGTTATACAAAAGAGTTATCAGCCAACAAGTCACTTTGTAAGTAAAACGCATTTTGATCAATATCACTCTTTTTATCATTCTCCCCCAATCCGGCCAAACAAACTTTCCTTCAATTTTCTTATTTTCATAGGATATACATTGAATATTATGGCTTCCCTTTCTTCTCTGCATTCCTCTACCCTCATTCCTTTCACCTCCTCCCCCACCTTTCAAGTGTGAGTTTCCTAGTATTGATCTTGCTGGAGTGTGAGTTTGTTCTTCTAAGGAATAATACTACTTGAATTCTCCTTTGCAAATACATCAGATGATATGTTTATGTAAACTTGCATACAATCCCATATATGTTTACTTGTACCTTTGCGAATTAGTTCTAGCTTCTATATATGAGATAAAACATCCATCATTTGTCTCTCTGTGCAGTACTTGATTTAATGTAAATTTTCAGATCTATCCATTTCTTTCTTTCTTTTTTTTTTTTTGGTCGGTCGTGGGGCTTGAACTCTGGGCCTGGGCGCTGTCCTTCAGCTCAAGTCGAGCGCTCTACCACTTGAGCTACAGCGCCACTTCCGGTTTTCTGGTGGTTTATTGGAGATAGGAGTCTCACGGTCTCTCCTGCCCGGGCTGGCTTTG
>NW_012267300.1:3036316-3059136 GCF_000151885.1 Dipodomys ordii
GTCTCACGGTCTCTCCTGCCCGGGCTGGCTTTGAACCACGATCCTCAGATCTCAGCCTCCTGAGTAGCTAGGATTACAGGCATGAGCCACCAGCGCCCGGCAGATCTATCCATTTCTTTCCAAATTATATAATATCATTCTTCCTACTGAACAAATAAAATTGTTATATGTATGTATATATATCACATTTTGTCGATACATGGAGGACCATCAGGCTTTTTCCATACCTTGGCTATGGTGAATACAGTAGTGTAGCAATGAACATGGTTGTACAAGCGGCTTTACTATATCCTGGTCTGTAATCTTTGGAATAAATGCCCCAAAGTGGTATTGCTGGTTTATAGGATAGTACTATTGTGGGGTTTTTTTGAGGAAACTCTGAACTGTTTTCCAGATTGAATAAACAAATTTAAATTCCTTCCAACAGTGTTCTTTATACACATTTGTTGTTGTTTGGATTCTTGATGGTAAGAATTCTAAGTGGGGTGATATTATTGAAGCTCAGTGTTCTTTTGATTTGCATTTCCCTTGTGGATAGAGAAGTTGAGCATTTCTTTGTATGTCTGTTGGCCATTTTTACTTCCTCATCTGAAAAGTCCTTATTTAGCCCATTTGCCTGTATGTTATTCCAGTATTCTGAAAAATGTTGTAGAAAAATACAGGTATATACATTAAGGCTAATATTTATTATGTAAAATGAAAAAGTAACTACTACAAAAACAACAACAAAACATTTTTCTGACAAGAAAGTGGTTAAGAAGTCTGGTTATACAAATGAAATGGATTCTTCCCCAACTTCTATTGATTTCTTAGCATTTTTATCTTAATAAAAGTCACTGTGATTTCAGGAAAATAGGATATTAAACCAGAAAATATTGTTTTCTGACATTTACTGGGCATCAATTGTCATTTTGGATAAACCATTACAAATCCTTTTACAATCACATGACCTCCATTCAGAGCTATTTAGGGTGATTCTAGAAAATCCTCTCGTCTTCTGGTGCAACCAGCAATTATTACTTTAATTTTTTTTGTCTCACCATTCTGTTGTTCCCCTTCTCTTCCCTAATTTAAATAAACATACATACAATACCAGGGTACTAAAATCAAATACAGTGACAGCAGGGGATATATACCAGAACGGTGAGACACAGGACAAGAGAGGAATCAATGCAACAGTGACATACACAAGACAGTATGCTGGAAAAGATCTGTACAACTTGGCAGGGGGGGAGGAAAAATGAGGGAAGGGGTAACAAGTTTCACAAGAAATGTACATATTATCTTACTTATGTAACTGTAACTGCTATACATCATCTTGACAATAATTTTTTTGTTTTTTTAACCAAAAATGGATAAATTTTATTCTACCAGCTAATTTTCCTCTTCATTTTATGATTACTTTTTAATTATGGTAACATAACAGAATGTTTTAGAAAATGAAGAATTTTGAAAGTTAGGCTCACAGAAATTGCAACATAAAAGAATTTAATATTGTTAAATTATAGTCTTCAAAATGACAAAGACTGTAATGAAACCATATGGTTAAACATTTTACACTTTACATAAACTGATTTGACATGTGGCTGGCTACTACACTTAGAATAATGACCTCCAGGTTCACCCATGCTGTTGCATGCATCAGCATTTGCTTCTTTTGAAAGGTTGAATAGTGTGGCATTGTATGTATCAAAGAGTTTATCTTCTCACCGGTCCCCTTGGGAATTTGAATCTAAAATTTGGGTTGCTACACCTTTTGGCTATTGTGAATAATGCCACTGTGATTGTGTATGCACTACTCTCTCTTTGAGGTCTTTCTCTTAATTTGAGGATATGTAGTATTAATGATTATTTTGAAATTTTGATGAACAACCACTCTTATTTCAATAGTGGCTGTATCCCTTTAACATCTGACCAATAGCCCATAATAATTAAAATTTTAAATTTTTTAATTATTCCACATCCTTGCCAATACTCCTTTCCTTCCTCTCCTCTCTTTTCCTCATCTCTTTTCCCCACTTCTTCTCATCTCCTGTCCTCCTTTTTCATCCTCTAAAAATATAATTTTGATTAATATTTCTCTAATGATTATTAAAACTTAATATGTTTCCATGAACATTTCTGTTAACAACTTAATTTCAACTTGACCCTTCAACCTGGCATCAAGTGATACTTTTTTCCCACATATTACATATTGGTGATATTTGTAATGTGGACTAATCATGATGTTTAGTTTATGTTTGTTTGTATATGCTTGTTTGACTAAATCAATTGAATTACATTATAATAATGAATAAAATTTTGTAAAAGTCAATACAAGCTATATTTTTTGTTTTAATATTTTTGTAGTGCCTTTTGATTTTTTAAACATTTTTTTCAAGTTGCTTTATTCAAGTCTTCCTATCAACTAGAGTGTATGTTAATGTTTTCCCTTCTTTGCAAGGTCTGCAAGACAGAACTTTCAACCAACTGCCTGTTTTCCTTAGACAAACAATTCTCAATGCTGCTTTTTATTGCATTGATAATACCAGCAGTGATAATGAAGTTAGTTTGTCAGTTTTCTGTGAGAGTACTGATACCGGATCATCTGCTCTGAGTGACTAAATCTCGGGAAGATACTGTGGTATGACTTGTGGTTTTTTAGAACAAAAAGGCCTCTTTTTAAAAGCAGTCACTGACCTCTATGTGACAGTGTTTATACATTTACTAATTTAGTTTAAAATGTATCACAAAAGTATAACTTCAATCATCTCTTCTCAATGGTCAACAAATTCAGTACTAGCTGCTGTAATAGAGAAATATAAAGCCTGGTTCAGGTGATTTCCTGACAACATATGGCAATGCTCCTCAGGAAACAGGGACTCAACTATCGCTGCAGGGGGAAAACAACAAATGAAATGAACAAAGAAGATTCTAACTATATTGGCCCAAAGTGACTTCTCCCACATCCTCTTGTGATCATCTGGCCTGACTCAGGCACAAAGCACTAATCCAACTGTAGTTCAGGACGTTAACTTGTATTTATTAATTATTTTTATTCTCTGCACAACTGGACATTGAATCTGGAGCTTCATACATGCTAGGTAAGAGCCCTACTGCAAAGCTATATCTCAGCCCTAAACTTGAATTTTGTTAAACAGAATAATGACCAGATAGACAACAGTAAGATATGTGCATTGCTTTTATAGTCCTCAAAAGTTGTACACAGGATTCATAGCTTTCTATAAAACCTCCATGGCACATTAGGGCTATGTAGGTGAGACAGATTCATAGCATTTGTCATTAATCAAATAATATTTTAATCTTTACCAGCAAAGAATTAGAAGCATGAAACTAAACATTATTTAGTTTTAGATCAGACTTTCACTAAATTCAGCATATATATACATATATATATATTTCTAGAGAACATTGATAATAATATTTTGTCCCATAACCTCTAATTTATCATCTTAGTTTAAATGATTTTGATATGGGAGTTCAAGATTGTTTCTCCTGTGCACTCTTCATTGTCTCCATTGTAGAATAGTTCAGTTTGTCACTTTCCTTTGGAATTTTCTGAGTTGCTGTGACTGTTTTGACTAATTGATCATAACTTACAGTGTTTTTAATTAAAGATTTGCTAATGCATTCTTATATATTTAACTGATTCAGATTCAGTAGAAGAGCATTTGCTTGGCATATTAACAATACATGCAGACTTTATATATAGTGTTTTGTGCATAACAATGCATAAAGACTGTTGAACCCAGATACCCCAATTAAAATTGTCAAAGTCTGTATAACTAGTTGAACACCATCAATTAGGTAGGTAGAGTAAAAAGCAGATCTTGAATGTCTCCAACGTAAAAAAATGACAAAATTCCATCAAAATATATTACATATTGGAACACAGTGATAGCAGGTAACATTATTGTTTTATGCTTTATTACAGTCACTAATTTTAGTCCCTAATATGGTTACTGTTGGCCTTGTCTAACACATTTGAGAAAAACAGATATTAGATTCCACCTTGCTGTGAATTGACTCTAGAAGTACCAACTTATTTTTCAAAAACTAGAGCCAATATTCTGCTACTTCCATGATATACTTTATTAATAACAGGAATTTATTTGAAATTGTATTTCAGCAATGAGAAGCATCAGGATAAACCTGCATTATCAGGTACTTTGATGCATTTTGAATATACTTAAAATTATATACAATCTTTAATTAATACTAGATCAAGTCTTCATAAAGTTATAATCCACAGTCATAATTTATAATTCAGTTGATTTTTGCATTAAAATTAAGGAGTGAATATCCACAAAAGATGAGATGTTTGTATGATTAGTCACAGGAAATTATTTCTCTTATTCTTTTTCTCTTTCCCTCCCTCCCTCCTGCACTTTTTCCTTTCCTTCCTTCCTCCCTCCCTCCCTCCATTCCTTCCTCTTTCCTTCCTTCCTTCCTTCCTTCCTTTCTTCCTTCCTTCTTTCATTCCTTTTTGGTCAAGTGCTGAAGCTTGAATTCAGAGCCTGTACACTGTCCCTCAGTTTTGTTTTACTCAAGGCTTAAGCTCTACTATTTGAGGTACACCTCCATTTCTGGCTTTTCAGTGGTTAATTAGAGATAAGATTTTCATAGACTTTAACTGGGCTATCTTGGAACTCAATCCTCAAATCTCAGCCCTCTGAGTAGCTAGGATTGTAGATATGAGCCACAGGTACTCAGCTAGGAAATTTTTTAGAAAGTGAATATGTCTAGAAAATTCTCCAACATAAAGAATACAGATTTTCTCTGTAAAAGAAGAGAAAGCAGACATTAAAAGTCATAATTTGGAACAAATAGATGTGAATGAAGGAAAAAAGTTCTGCCTCATATTTTTGGCAGTTTCATTTTGGATATGAATATTCTCTATCTTTGATTATTTTTTAAAGGCCTTCCTTTCTCAAAGCATACATTTTGGTTTCTGGTAGGTTTAATTTACTTCTTCCTTCAGTTGAGTTAGCTCATGATCAAATACTCATTAACATTAAACAAATCAGGGTAAAATGAAGGCCAAATATTCACACAAGTCAGTAGTAGATAAGAATATTAAGATGAGTAACCTACAAACTTTATTTTCTTTGTAGGCCCCAGAGCATCCCGTGTGATTTATGTCAATTTATTTTAAATTCTTTGATGAGGTTTGTTCCTAGGAATATGTTGTTTTTCTCAACATATTTTTTTTTGTTGCTGGAGTGGCATATGAATTAATTCCTTGCATTTCTGTGTACAGTCCTGCTTTCATTTGCATTAAATGGATTCTATAAATCCTACAGGTTTGTTTTGATTTGCTTATAGCAATATACTGGGAAGGAAAAGAAATGATTGCTAAGCTGGATTTCGGTCTTGGAGTAATCAGAAACTTTTGCAGAGTTCATTTTATTCCTTATTTATGATTTATAGTTGCTCTTTTAGCTGCCTGGAAGATACATGAAGGAACATAAGAGTGAAAATAGAAAACATACATAAATATTTATTGAAATGTATTATTTTGAACTGATAACAATGCTTTTTTAAAAAGTTTTCTCAATTGGAGCATATTTTTCATAGCAATTCACTCAATGTTTTTCCTTCTGTTTTGTTTTGCTTTTATTCATGCTTGCAAATTACTAGAGAAGAAAAGAAAGTTTGATTCTTCCAGGCAAAATTGCATTCACTGCAACTTTATCATGCCATAAAGCACAAAAATGTGATAATGATGCTGTTACTACTGTTTTCCAAAGACCAGGTAACAACAAAGCCAGTCAGGAATAAAGCCACATTCACAGTTAAAGTGCTCTCTCTCTCTCTCTCTCTCTCTCTCTCTCTTTCTCTCTCTTTCTCTGTCCCTCCCTCTCTCTCTCAGATTGAGCTCAAAGCCTTACACTTGACACTTGTTAGACAAGTTTTCTACCATAGTCTTACTTTCAAATAATCTGAAGAACAGAAAGAGCTTTACACATGTCATGGTGTGTGTGTGTGTGTGTGTGTGTGTGTAAATTTTAATCATTCTAGGCTATGTGCACTAATTTCACCAGATTTTTTGTTGTTTTAATGGTAATATGAGGCAGACCTAGCAATTCTGTGGGCCTGACCTCCTTTTGAATCACATTGATGTATTTTTACATAGGATGTGTTAGTGATACTGTAACATCAGTGGCTATTTTCAAGTGGTGCTGAAGTTTGCAACTTAATCAGGCCCTGGAATCAAAAGGCCTGCTTCATATCACGGCTTTTCATTCTGTAGCTGTGTGGTCCTAAGTGAATTACTTAATCTTTCTGGAACTCAATTACTATCTTTGTAAAATGTAAGTATCTGCAGGACCTACCCAATTTTTGTTGTTGGGATTAAATATGCTCAACCATTCAACTATAAATGTATGAAAGCACTTTTGTACAATGCCAGGCACTTAATACTCAGCAAAATTAGCTAGCATCATTAAACAAACTCTCACTAAAGATTTTACAGCTGACTGACCTCTTATCAGACTGTATTAGTTAGGTCGCCAATGATCGGATCCTGGAGAAGAGTGACTCCACAGGCAACGAAGGTGTATTTTTTTCACATGACTTGCTTTAGAAATACTAGAGTAGAAAATTATTTCCTAAGTGATTAAAGAAAAGATCTGCACTGGCTCATAGAAATGAAGTTAATACTGAATATGATTTAGGGAAGGAACTACAACTGACACATGTTAGAGATGTTGACAAATGTCTGATTTTCAGTGGAAAAATGTGATCTGAATTAAAGAAATGCCTTGGTTTAATTTCAGGCTCACTACATGTTTGTTAGATCTCTGTGACAAGAACTCCAAGTTAGACACCACTCTGTATAACAGTAAACTTCTAGGGGGAATGCAGGATTTCATTTTAGTTAGAGTTTTGTTCAAAATGTTAAATGTATAATGCTTGAATACCCACTGCTTAACACTAGCTTTTGGGCATTGAACGGTATATCTGACTTATGACAACTTTCAGGAAACAAGGTATAAGAATAAATATTTCAGCCATAATAGCAGAAACAACAGCAAAGAAAATGCCATCAAGAACTTGTATTTCCAAATACTTATGAATGTCAGTAATTAAGGTTTGGCCATCCAGGCTAAATTGCTGTCTAATTTTATGTTGGTTAACATAATATTTTTACTGCTTCAGGGCAATATGTGTTGCTCAAAGATAGCAGAGAAACAAGTACTGTCAAAGAAAAGGATAAAAAAAACATTTTTGAGCGTTTAAAACCAGAGATACTAGAGTTGAACTGAGATCTTCTTGAAGGTGCTACTAGAGATTAAAATCAGGAAATGTTAGAAAATGATCATTAATATTCTGGAGAAGAGCATCAGGAATGTAGGGCTGACATTACAACTATAAGACTTTGATTGAAGGGCTACAGCTAGGAGATCGACAGTAATAAGTTCGTGAGGCTAAACACACTTAAATATGGAATATACTTGTAGTTACAGAATAGGTGTAATTATTATAAACTTGACAATGAATAAATTATATACTAAGAAAAATGTAGAAAGAAGGTGAAATATGTAGGAGAAGGAAAAAGTATGGGTTTTTCCTTTATAATTCAGAGTCATGAAATAATAAATCTAGTAATAGGTATATTTAACAGTAGAAACCTAAGTGCTAAGGAAGAGAAATGTGCTAAGAAAATGAAAAAGAAGGAAAAGCTTCCACATGTTAACTTTGTCATTGGTTATATAGTATGTCAAAGAAATATAGTATTCAAGCACTTGTCTAGAATGGATGAAACATTATATATAATCCCAGCCCTACAGACACAAAACAAACCAAAGAATATTTGAAGTACTTGCTGATAAAAAATATTTGAGCAAATAGGAACACATATCATGATTTAACTTAAGAATCTTAAACACTGAACTCATCCTAAGTTAACCCAGAAATTTCACACGATAAAACTAAAAACTACATTAATGATCTCAGTAATTGGACAATGTGATTCTAAATTTTATATGAAAATATAAATTGTAACCACTGGGAATATTCTGCAAAAGGGAAATACTGGAAAAAATGTGATCATTCTGGAAATGTATGTAAAATGAAACAATAATATGAAGAGCAAGATAATTGGAAGAGTTTTTTTTTTTAAAGAAAACATCTTACATAAAAGAAAGAGGCCTCAGAAAGACTCAGAAATATTAGGAGAAAAAATTAAAACATTTGTATTAATAAAATTTTATAAACTGTGTAAAATACTTCTATAAACAAAAAAATCAACAAAGCCTAATTTGGAAAAATATTTATAATTGATATCATAGATAAAAGATTATGCTAGCAAATCACTAATACAAATGGCTTAACAGTTTGATATAAAATTGGGCGAAAGAATGCATATACTGTTCACAGAAAATGATATCTAAATAGCATTTAAACCCTCCAATAGTTACACAACTTTACATGATAAGAGAAGCTCAAATTATCATTGTATGAAGGTGTCAGTCCTTACACTAGTAACCATCAGAAAGATTGACAACACATCACCCTGACAAATGTGCTAGCAACAGTATAAATAGGTGCTTTATACCAAAGACAATTTAGCAAAGGTAAAAATATAGATATTCTTTGTACTAACAAAATTGTACTATTTCAAAAATGTATCCTACAAACTGGCCTGTGACAGGACAAGTGTACAAGACATTTCTTAGTTATTATTTGCAATCACAAAAGATTAAAGACACTAAAATATTCACTAAAATAAAAACAAATATTATGTAGAAGCATACAAAAGAAAAAAAAGAAGCAGAAGTGGCTTTTATCTAGGATATACTTGCATGGAATTATGTCCAAGATATAATGTCTTACCCTGTTAAGGTTTCTATAACAAAACACACACACAAAAACTAAGTAATTTGAGCTGGGAAGGTGGCTCAGTGGTAGAATGCTTGTCTTGCGTGCCTGAGGCCCTGGGTTCGATTCCTCAGCAACACATAAGCAAAAAGGAAAAAGCCGGAAGTGGCGCTGTGGCTCAAATGGTAGAGTGCTAGCCTTGAGCTGAAGAGCTGAGGGACAGTGCCCAGGCCCAGAGTTCAGGCCCCACGACCGGACCCAAAAAAACAAAAAAACTAAGTAATTTACAAATAGCAGATTTTATTTTTTCTCTCAAAGTTCTAGGCAGAGAAATCCAAAGCAAGGTACAGGAAGATTGTCTAGTAAGGCCCTGTCCTAGTTGATAGATATTACTGTCTCCTTTTGTCATTATTTGATGGAAGGCTTGATAATTTTTTGGTCCTTCCCTGGCCTTTTTGAAAAGGCTACTAATCACATTTGTGAGATGGTAACTTTACAATATAGTCACTTTTAAAAGTCTATTTTTTCTAATTTCATTGAGTAGGCAATTTTAAAAATGTAGATTTGGTGAGACATAGCTGAAACATAAATAAATGAGTGGTAGGATAAGAACATACATTTGAAGATAGTTTTTAAAAGAATTCTCATATATGTGTTAAATATTTCTCAACACCTAAATTTACACAGTAGCAATTGACTCTAGAGAGAACTAAGGTATAGAGGGCATTTAATCCCATACCATTTTGTGCATTTTTTTAATTGTGAAAATACTGTACAGAGAGGTTACAATTACATTGGTAAGATAATGAGTACATTTCTTACCAAGCATTGTAGCCTCCTCCTTTGTTTCCCCTTCCCATCCCTTCCCATTCCCCCTGTTACCCCCCCTATCCAATCCTGCCCCCCACACTCCCCGACCAAAGTTGTAAAATTCGTTTTTCGACATAACGACTTGTACATCTCATTGTTGCAATGGGTCCACCTGTATCCCTAGTTAAACGATTTGTTTTTCCCCTTCCCCTCCACAAATTACACCAACATCAAATACAGTGAAAGCAGGGTTGTACCGTGGGGGAGGGACATACAAAGCAACAAAGAAATTAGCTTATAAATATGTTAGAAACAATCACATGAAAGAAAAAAAACATTTGAATACTTATCTTGGGGTCCATTTCACCTAACATCAACTTATCTGACCTTTCCTACTTGTCTCAGACATATACTAGATATTGCAAATAAGGGAAACCATGGGACCTATGTTTCTTTGGGCCTGGCTTACTTCACTTAATATAAATTTTCCCAAGTCTTTCCATTTCCTAACAAATGGGGCAATGCCATTCTTTCTTAATGAGGCATAGAATTCCATTGTGTATATATACCACATTTTCCTGATCCATTCATCTACTGAGGGGCATCTGGATTGGTTCCATATCTTAGCTATGGTAAATAATGCTGCAATAAATATAGTTGTGCTGGGAGCTTTCATGTGGTCTTGTTAGTGATCATTTGGGTAAATGATTGCTGGGTCATAGGGGAGCTCTATGTGGAGTCTTTTGAGGAACCTCCATACTACTTTCCAAAATGGTTGAACAAGTTTATACTCCCATTGCAGTAAGGTGTGCATTTTTAACACTATGGCATTCATATATGTCTTGCTCTGTGTAGTTATAAGGAAATGTCTGAGATTGGGTTATTCAAATGTAAATAGAAGCTGAATATCAATGGCTCATGCTCATAATCCTAGCTACTCAGGAGGCTGATGTCTGAGGATCATAGTTCAAAGGTAGTGTACTCTTGCCCCGAGTTCAAGCTTCAGTGTTGTTCCCCACCAACAAAATGAAACAAGGCTTGTTTTGTGTCCATGATTCTGCTGGCTAGATACCCAGTTCACAGACTCCCTGTGGTTAAGCCTCATACAGCTTCTATTCATGATAGAGTTCCAGAGAAGTATATAGATATACAAGAGAAAGAAGGTCTAATGAGAAGATTAGCTAGCTAAGCCACACCTTCATGAGGACTCTGCCTCTAATCCAGCACCTCCCATTATTTCCTAGGATCCCACACTGCCAAAAAAGGCATTAAATTTCAGTATGAATTTCAAAGAGAACAAATCAAATCTTATTACAAGAGGGTTAAGGCAAAACTGGAATAATTCACCTGTTTCATTCATGAATTTGATGAAAAATTAGAGAGAATTAGAAAAAATTAGAGAAATGATAGTGAAAATCAATTATAGAAACGGATAAATTTTAATATTTGTAAGTGAAGTTATATATGAAAGGAATGTGGTAAAGAATTTTTACATGGGCAATAATGCTGGATGGTTAATAAAATAAATTCAGGTAACAGATAAAGAAAATAGTTCTCCAATAGTCTTCTGGCTCCGGCTGGCTTTGAACTGTGATCCTCAGATCTCAGCTTACGACTACAGGTGCGAGCCACTGGCACCTGGCAAGATGAGCCCTTCTTAACAAAGGAAAACAAATAGGTGGAAAAGAAAAAGAGAAGGAGAAGGGTTGACAAGATGTCTCTCTTTCAAGACTTATAATTATGTACAGGTTTGTCTTGCTTGCATCCCAAAGTACATTCTACTCTGGCAGTTCATCTGTAACTTTGGGGAAAATGTATCTAGCTTATTGCATCTGCCTCTCACTATTCAATTCACACCAAACCCAAGCCATGACCACCCACACCCACATGTCCTACACATTTTTTAAATGTGTAATGACTTTCTATTTCCATCATATGGAAATGATTCCAGCTTCTCACCTTCTCCTTCTATGGCAACTTGCTATATCATACTGCCCTCAGCAGTGGACAATCTTGCTTCCTTCTTCCTGTCCAACTGTCCTTTCTGACCACTCAAACCATGACATGGATGATTGCATATGAATGACTGCATTTAGTTTTTGTAGACATGTAAGTAGAAATCCTCGCAAACTGTCTGTGACTTGACTGCAGGCAACAACTGAGTTGCACAATCCAACTGGAGTTTATTTTGGTTTCAATTTAAGGCAGCCTTATTATCAGAGCTGTACAATGCCAAACCAAACTTTTCTTTTAGAGCAGGAAATGTTATATTCTGAACAGCACTCATTCTGTTATTGTTGGGATTTCTGCAATATATATTTAGTTGGTTTGAAAACATACTTAACTTTTTCTTTCAAGTTTTAAGTCTAGAAATGTCAAATTATTTTTTGTTACTGTGGTTTTATCTTACTCACTGGGTTAATTCGCTTATAGAGAAATGATATTTTTTATTTTAACATGTGCACTTATGTGTCTGGTATTCATTATTATGTAAGATATCAGTTTATTAGTTCTATATCAAAATAACCTTACCTTTAAAAAATAGTCAACTCCTTGCTAGAAAGGGTTTATGGAAATAGGTAAGACAAAGAGACCTGACTGCAGAAGCCTCTGGCACAGTAAGCACAATGAAGGCAGAGAGGAAATGTGCACAGCTGTTCAAAAGAATGGGAGATTATTGGTTCCAGACTGGCTCCGGAGAGATGCTCAAAGCGACTGACAATGGCAGAACAAAGAGACCTGGGAGCAAGGCTTTGCTCTAAAAGAGAAGGTTTTGCTTCTGGAGAAGAATGTGCTAAGACAAAGCAAATGAGCTGCTACAAACCAACGGCAAGGTGCCGGCTGAAAGCTGATGCCTTTATTATTATTATTATTATTATTGTGTAAATACCATACAGAGGAGTTACAATTACATGGGCAAGATAACTAGTACATTTCTTATCAAGCATTGTTGCCTCCTCTTTGTTTCCCCTTCCCATCCTTTTCCATACTCCCCCCTCACCAAAGTTGTAAAGTTCACTTTTCAACATAACGACTTGTACATCTCATTGTTGCAATGGGTCCACCTGTATCCCTAGGTAGACGATTTGTTTTTTCACTTCCCCCACAAATTATACCAACATCAAATACAGTGAAAGCAGGGGTTATACCATGGGAGAGGGACGTACAAAGCAACATAGAAATCATATATATATATATATATATATATATATATATATATATGTTAGAAACAATTGCATGAAAAAAATTTGAATACATATCTTGTCTTGAACCTCAGCAAAATACTGAGCAGTAAAGAAATATTAACTTGATTCCAGCTGAGAAAAGTGGATCAAAGAAAATGTACTTCAGGTCTAAGAAAAGAAATGATCGCTTCTTGTCATTAGCCTTTTCATGCTTTCCTTTGGTTTATACTTTGCATTTTCTCTTATTATGGTAGAAAAATGTGCTTTAGTTCTATAAGCCTATTTTATTGGTTTGTTCTACATTATTAATATTTAATAGTAGGAACGTTTATAGGTGTCTGTTATGGAGCAAACACTGTGAAAGTTGCTGTAGTTTAAAAGTGAGTGGGATGTGAATTCCTTCCCAAGTGGACCTACCAGCTGGTGAACAGCCAGAAAACTTATGGTAGTAGCCTGGAGTTGTTAAAAAACAAAAGCTTAGAGCTGGGCCTATGGATCAAAAATTTAATCTGAGCTACAAGTGAGTTAGAGATCTTGAGGATTGCAGTTTGAAGCCAGTCTAGGCAGAAAAGCCCACAAGACTCAATCTCCAAAATGACCAGAAAAAAAAAAAAAAACAGAACTGGAGGCAAGCGTCAAATGGAAGAGCACTGAGTAAACCCATGTCTTTGAATTCAACTCAGCACCAGAAAAAGGAAAAAAATAAATAAAACAGAGGCTATTTGAAAAGGGCTTTACATTTGATTCTATCATGTGCCATTGGTGAGGACTAAGGTAAATAAAATACATTCTTCCCTATAAACTTGTATGTAAGCTTCTTTGACTTAAAATCAAGTATGTTTGAATGTAGAGAAAGGTAAAGTAGGAAGTAGAACTGTGGCTCAAAGTGGTAGAGCACTGGCCTTGAGGAAAAAAGCCCAGAGAAAGAACCCAGGCCCTGAGTTCAAGCGCCATGACCAACAAAAAAGACAACAGAAGAGAAAAGGGTCAATCATCTAACATATGCTTCATGGTTAGCTATAGTGACTATTCCCATCGTTACTGTTACAATTATTCTAGAAAAATGCTACCTTATCATTTGGATATTTTAAAACCAACACCTTTTGATGCTAGTGTGGAAAAGATACTGGGAAAAATGTTTTTGACTTAGATGAAGATTTAACTTCTTTGCTAAAGAAGGGAAAAGCCTTGCCTTTCAGTAAACATGAAAATAAAAGTTGGGGCTATTTCATTGGTTAAAGCGAGGACTAGAGGACATACTTGGAAGATCTGTGACTAGTTTTTAAGTGTTGTTGGGCCAAATGCTTCTGTTTGCTCTCTAGAGCTGTTGTCTGTTTGCGTTGTTTGTTTTGTTTCTCTGTTTAATTTTTTGTCTGTCCCAGGAGTTGGCTTATAGGGAGCATATCAAGATTCCCCTTCTTCCAGTAAGGTGTCAGCCATTGAGGAACCTCAGAACATACCAGATAAATCAGGACATTCATACGATGTCATCACAGACTGGCCATGTCCCTTGATCACTCCTGATGACCATGTAACCTGCTCTGTCTCTAGACTTCTTTCTCTCTGGTTTTGGAAACCTCTCCTTCATCTTCTTGCATGGGCTTGAACTCTTTATAATCCTAGGATCTTACACTATCTCGTTAGGCTTTCTTACATCCTGTGTACTTTAGTTTAATTCTTTTTTTTTTTAAATAAACTCTCCCAGAATTTTCCTAACTATGTGTTTTACTTTCTGATAGGCCTTTACTGACAGATATATCAATTGCTACATTGACTTTATTCATCCATTCATTTTTTTCCTATCATAGAATAAATATAATAAATAAATAAACATCTGTTAAATGTTCCCTAGGATGCTATTAAATACTGTTTCTGGTCTCATAGGGTTTATAGTCTACTGTGAGATTTATACCAATAAATGTCAGTTAAAATTCAGTGTATGAAGTGTTAAAATTTTTAAAAAGTGAAGGTGTGTTAGACTGCATACAAAGATACATGACCTACACATGTCAGATAACACAGATGCAACCAAGGCTCATGAGATTGAGAAATAAGCACTGAGTGTGACAGACAGGATCATAATAAGGTGGGCTAACCATTGACAGCAACGTGTTAATTTTAGCCCCGTGTATATGATTCAAAACAAGAGGCAAAAAAGTGCTGTGATGAGTCATTCATGAAATCATGATATGAATGGGGTTTGGATGCAGTCCTTGTTTTATGTGGGTTTGGCCTCCTCAGATGAGGTTTCCTTTAGTTCTTAATTGATAGAGTCCAGATAATGATAAACAGTTGGAAAGTATAATCTTAGATCATCTCCTCAGATTACTTTATACTACATATCTCAGAAGCAATAGTAGTTTTATTTCCTGCTTGTCTATCATTGTTTCTCTCTTTTCAGGGTGACCCTGAGCAACAGAACCAATAAAATACAGAGATATTCACTTTAGGGAATTGGTCATGTGATTGTGGGAGGTGAAAGTCTCAGATCTGGCATTCTGGCAGGCTGGAAACCCAGGAATAACTCCATTTTAGCAGTGTTGAATAACTTTGACTGATTGGATGATGCCCACTCAAATTATGAAGGATGATCTACTTAACTCAAACTCAACCTCTTTAAATGTCAATGACATTAAAGAGATATCTCAGAATCATGGTTCAAAGTAAGCTTGAGCAGGAAAGTCCATGACTCTGATTTCCAATTAATCAGCAAAAATCCAGAAGTAGAGCTTTAGTTCAAGTGGTAGAGCACCAGCATTAAGGAAAAAGAGAAAAACCTAAGTTACAGTAAACTGGCTCTGAGTTCAAGCCCCTATACTGGTACAAAAACAAAATAAAACAAAACTCATAGTCTCTGTCTTCAGGTATTGAGATTAGCACATTGGTCCATATTCAAGGGGGTGGGTAGGGGAAGAATATACCTGAACACACATGAAAATATAGTTCATCTTATGGCCAAGTATTAAAGTTGTATAAACCATATTCAATTGGCAAGTCAATTTTCTGATGGAAGACTAAGATTTAAGGAACCTCAGTTTCTACTAGCCCCGCGTTGTTTTAATATGTTGAACAGTTAGCTTTGCACAAGGTGTAAATGGACTAGGCTGAGCTACAGGGTGACAGTTTATGAATGGCTATTCAGAATTGTGTAGCTCCATGGACACAATGACACCCAACTGAGAAAAAGCCCCGTTCTTTCTTATCTGTCTCAGTAAGCATTTCTACTTTTACCATCCTTTACTTTTGTTGAGTATTTAAATTTGACCTGCCATTTAAGGCATCATTCAAGGATTATTAGTTGCATGAAATATTTGTTGTTTGTTTTTCTCTTGAAAAAAATCTAGCTACCATCAGTCTGTTCCTCTAAGTACATCTTTATTTAATATGCAATAATTTTCAAAAATCATTTTTCATTTTATAGGTATTCATCTTATTTGTTCTAGCAAGAGGCTAAGAATTCCTTAAAATGGAGATCATGCTTTTCATTTATTTTTATTTTCTATGATTGATAATATAGTGCCTAGCAGGTAGTAGATGCTCAATAAATATTTATTAGTTAATTATGTTTTTGTGTAGAATGTCAAAGGAGTATTGCACCTCTAGTATGGGACCAGCATAATGCTATTACTCCATTATATGTAATATAATATGTAACACAATATGCATATATTCTATTATATATCTACTACATATGTAGTCTTTTTATATATGTAATCTAATAATCATAGTGAAAGAGTAAACTATGGTTTCCATTTTCAGAAGAAGCAGAGCTGACTAGATCTTAAGCAATTTAGTTTGAGCTGTCATAATTTGCCATTCTCTATTCCAGTCTTTGGATCTATATCAGTTTGAATTCAAAGCTCATATGTTACCAACTCTACCTCCGACTACAGACACTCCCTATGGTGGATGCTGTGATGCGCTGAAGAGATTTTTCTCCATGTCTGAGGCCCTTGTTCTTCCAGGAGCTGACAGAGGTAGTAGTTAGGAGTGTTAGCTGTGTCCCTTTCTAGGGCTTGCCCATGGCTGGACAATACCTCCTCACTTAAAGAGATGTGTCCTTCCCAGGGCAGAGGTACAGGGGAGAGTATATAATTTGGGAAATATTTTGGATAGTTCCCCAACTCTAGAGATTTTTTACATTATTACTAAGGCCAAGATTGCGTTACAGTTCATCTCTTACCTCTATTTCCACTATCATAGTGAAGAAAGCCCTTATTTGAAGCAAGTCCTGATTTTGTCACTGTGATTGTTTCCCCATATTTGTCCCATGAACTCCCATCCATAAACAGTTTCATGTAAATCTCTGCTTCAGATTCTACTTCTGAAAGAATTGGTGTGCAACCTGTAACTTGTTGCAAGATCAATGATTATCAGAAGAGTATGATGTTCCTAGTGTGGTTCATGAAGTTAGCAATTATTCTTTCAGAGACACATGTGTCCTTCCGTGAGTGCTGAAGTCTCCTCTATGGAATTGCTACTGCTATATTTTATTCTTCACTCACTTTCAATCCTAAGCAAAATAAACCATGAACAACATAGCACAGATATTGTGGTCTTCCAGAAAGGAATTCCCATATACATTTGCAACTATTATATAAGAAAGTATTTATGAGCATGCCATGTCACAAATTAGAAGTATGAGTCTTATCTACCCTGAAGATATGAGAGCAATGAATTTGATACATTATTTACATTGGGTCATTTATCTATTTTCATGATATTTAACTAAAACCAGTTCTTTCTTTCTTTCCTTTCTCTTTTTTTCTCTCCCTTCCTTCCTTCTTTTCCTTCCTTCCATCCTTCCTTCCTTTCTCTCACTCTTTCTCTTTCTTTCCCTCCCTCCCTCTCTCCCTCCTTCCCTCTTTCCCTCCCTCCTTTCCTCTTTCCCTCCCTCCCTCCCTCCCTCCTTCCCTCTTTCCTTCCTTTCTTTCTCTCTCTCTTTCTCTCTCTCTTTCTTTCTTTTGGTCTTCCCCTCTCTTTCTTCTTCTCTCTTTCATTCTTTTTCTTTCTTTTTTGAGTTCTGAGACTTTCACTTAGTAATTCAGGGCCTGGTACTGTCCCAGAGCTTTTGTGTCATTCTACCACTTAAGCCACAGGCGCACTTATGGCATTTTGAGTATTTAACTGGAGGTAAGAGTCTCATGGGCTTTCCTTTTCAGGCTGGCTTCAAACTGTGATCTTCAAGTATCAGACTCCTAAGTAGCTTGGGTGAACCATGGGTAACCAGCCAAGTGTCTCATTTTTTCAGTTGTACTTTGACACTTGATCACATTGTAAATTTAATGTTGTATGTGCAAACTCTGCAGTCTCCAAGTCATTTCTTGTGAATTTGGCATCTGTTTGATTTCAACCCTTCTTTGTAATGCCTGAGGAGTAGGTGAAGGTTCAGCTGCACACCACACCCTCTTTTAGTATGGAGTCCTATTATACATGTTTGTATCACAATTGGAAAAGTAAATTTGTGGGTTTGACCATAATCTAAAGAGCATATTCTACAAAAGGTGTTAGCTGGTGATGATTAAAGTGCCAGTATCTGGAAATGAAGGCACTACAGAAATAGGTGCTGAGATTTCATTTTCTGAATTCCTTAGGGCACAAGGTATCTGTAGTCTACCTACTTTCTCAGGAAAATGTAGGACCAAAAATAATCTGATGTCATCAGGAAATCATAAACAACCATCCACCCATAGGAACTTGACTTCAAGAAAAACAGCTAAAATACAGTGAAGCAGGGTACACAAGAGGCAAGAGGGCCACCCTAAATGTACGTATTTCTATACTTTTCTGTAATTTATATAATGATCTCTAATTCTTACTTCTGTAAAGATGATTATATTTCCCTATAACCAAATGCACCTGAATAAGCCAGTGAAAGATTTACCTATAAATTGTCCTTTCTCCCCTGGGAACTTCTGACATTTCCTAGCTGGGAATTTGATGATCGCAAGGCCTTTATTTCACTTTCCTGATCCTTGGGGTTTTGTTTTCTGTCTTTTTCTCACAGAAACCCTACAGTAAGAGCTCACAGCTGGGCTGCCATCCTTTGACAGTGCATCACCAACCCAACACAGCCAGACTGAAATATCCAACAATCCCATCCTGTGTAGTGTCATTGGTAATCAGATTCTGTTTCAGTGAGGGTAAAATAATAGAAGAGCTTTTGTGCATGATTATATTCCAGACATCACAGAACAAAGAGTACCTATCTAGGTTGGCTATTGCTGGTGGCAAAAGCTGAAAACTTTCACTATCTTGTTCAGAAGGCAGAAAAGAGCCAATACAAGCCCTGGGAAGCAGACAGAGGTGACAGGCATTAATAGTGCCATTATCTCAAGATAATACTAAGCTGATAAAATATTTGGCCATGGCCTAAGCTTTTATTTCCCATGGAAATATGAGTTTCAAATACTACAATCTATCACAGAATCTCAAGGGGACTGCACATTTTATAATGTATTAAATTCATGTAAACTGCCACTATGAAGACAGGAAATCTAATTTAGGAGAATATATTCCCGCATAATAAGGAGGTTAAACTGAGGTTGCTGCATTAGGGACACACTGGATTTCTGGCTGACTATGTTCTTAATCAAAGAACATGTCAGTGGGAAGGCCACCAAAAATGATATGGAATTCAGAGCTGTCAGTTATTTTGATGCACACAACAGGTAAATTAATATTTGGTGATAGGCTTCTGGTACTGAGAGTTTGACAGCTTATGCAATGCTACTTTGGCACTACAAATGAGGAGAGAGCAGATTCTTTGTCATAGTCTTATAGTCAACCAAATACCACTAATCTTCTGCTGTCACTAGGTAGTGAAAGAATCCACATTAACTCTTTCAGGCCATCAATAGTTTCCTTAGGAAATAGACTTATGGAGTTTTCTGTTTTCATTTTTTTTCTTTTTTTAAAAAAATAAAACTAGAAATTTACCAGTAAGATACGCTCACCTAGGAGAAATTCTACATCATATAACCAGGAATCTGAACTGGATGATACCACATGTTCCATCTACTTGAGTACTCTCTTCGTCTCTAGCTACTGAAGAGGAAGTTATATCTTCATACCATACTTTATCTAGTGGTAGAGTAGGAAGTAAAACTTATTGCTACTCCATGAAGTGTAATTTACTAAAAAAAAATTAAAAAATTGTATAATACTTGAATATATATTTCCAAGACACACCCACACTGACACACACACACACACACACACACACACACACAAACAGAAAGAATATATAAACTCTTTGAAGATAACTAAACTCTGTGAAAAGGACTGCCATATTGTGCAGGAGAGAAAATAGAAGCTTAGAAGGAAAGTGATTATGCCTGAAGACAGGCCCAGCTGAGCTCTGATCTACTCTGAAGATACCCACCCTTGTGTTCTACTTACAGCATTAGGTATCAGCATTAGCAGTAATATTACTGAAGAATAAGCTTTCTTTAGATTATTATACTTTTCTTGTTATTTGGCTCATTTCCAAGCTCATAAAAGTATGGATTATCCATGTTTATTTCACACACATAGTCAACGCAAGCAATTTGAAACAAGTTTACATTTTCTTCTTCTTCATCTTCCACTTTTCTCTTTTCCTCCCACTGTACCTTGACCTCCTATTCCTTCTTGTGTGTGTGTGCATGGTGGGGGGGGGCAGGGGTTGTTCCAATATGATCTTAAATCCAGGGCCTTGTGTTCTCATTTGGCTTTCTCCCCCCCCCCCCGCCCCCCCCCCAGGTTTCGTGGTTTACCACTTATATAACATCTCCACTTCTGGCTTTCCCAGATCTCGTGGTTTACCACTTGTATAACATCTCCACTTCTGGCTTTTTGGTGGCTAATTGATTGCAGATAAGAGTCTCTCTACTTCAACTGCCTGGGCTGGTTTTGAACCATGATGCTAAGATCTCAGCCTCTTGAGTATCTAGATTACAGGCATGAACCATGAATGTCTGGAACTCTACATTTTTCACAGAGAAGGAATAACACATCCTTAGGATGTGTTACATCCTAATAGAATATACTACATCCTAAGGACTCACTTATCTATCTAATGTTTGCTTTTAACATTAACAGTGTTCACTTTGTATTGGCATGTCATTTAAAGTTTATTAACTTTGAAAGGTTATCAAGTATTACAGACTATTTTTTACATAATCATTTGTTCAATTAAATGCAAATGTGTTGTTAGTTTTGCAATCACACAAAAAATGTTAAAAAAATGAAAAATTACCATTTGTGTTTTTAATATAAATGAGTGGCATCTCAGCATCGCTGTCAAAACCCCTGCAGAGCACACTATCAGATTACATCACAAACTAGCTAGGGCACTCATATGAAGGTCTGGTTCACTGAATTCTATCAGTCATCAGTTATGAAGGGACAATTTCCCACAGGGCCCTGTTTAGAAAATGAACTCGTTCCGATTGTGAAGCTTAGAATATGTTACCATCAAAGCTACTAATGATAAGATTTAATGGACATTTAAAAACATTTACTTAGATAAAAAGTCACTATAATTATTTTTAAACAATTGCAGTGGATTTAAGCTTGGTGATCTTTTCCTTGTTTGTTTGTTTTTCCATATTTTTTCAGTGATAATCTGAAACAATGAGAAAGTACTCCATAAAAATAACACTGCAACGATCTTTTTTAAATTTTTTAAAATTTTATTACCTTATTTTAATGAATTAAAAAATATTGTAGAGGTGATGTACAATTATGCAAGTTCAAGTAATGACTACATTTTTGAGAACAGTATCACCCCCTCCCTTGTTCTCTCCCAGTTTCCCCCCTACAAAGTTGTATAGTTCATTTCCAACATGATGTCTGAAAGAGTACAACAAGCTGGAAGTTTTACTGGTAACACAAAGAAAATAATGTTCTGATCTCTTCCAATTTAAACTTTCAGGTGTGTTACCACCCACTCTCTGCACCCCAGCTCCAAGTTCTAGAAGATTAACCAAAGCTCAGGCAGGTAGCAATAACACTGATGGTTTCCTGGGCTGTTGCTATTCCTAGGGTCCCTAAGGAAGCATCTAGCTGCAACAGTGACAGAAACATTCTTAAGACACTTTTGTTTGTTTGATTCCCAGCAGGTAGAACAGTGGGGGCTACCATAAGAAGTTTAAAGAATCTTCTTAAGCTTGGTAAGTTTAAATAAACATTAAGTTATGCCTATATGTTTTAGACAGAAACAACAGGTTGAAAATTTGTCTATAAAATGTACCCCTTGAACTGAGATAATTGAATCAGTTATATTGCACACAACAAACAACATTCTTAATCAGAGAACTACAGACACACACATACACAAAATTTAACCAATTTCATATATTTAAGTTTCACTTGAAATCTACTAGATAAGAAAAAGCTACATGTGATGGAGCCATGAGAACATAGTTTTCATAGCCTCTCTCAAATGTAGGAACCTCACAGCTATGGTTTTGTTTCTTCATAGTTATTTTGACATGGAACCCAAATCCTGTCTAATATATTCCTACAGGCTGATAAGGCTTTACTCAGCATAGTGAACTCCAATGTTCAGAAATCAGTCATTGAAGCAGGTACAAATGGAGGCTATTGAAAAGGCACTTGATTTGTAGGCACCACAAAAGAACTTCCACTAGAGAAAACCGCTCTTATGCTTCAGATTAAATTTTCCTGTGTCTAAGTAGAAGTGAAAATTAATCAGTCTCATTTAGGTCACATTAGTCTTTCGGGTTGATATTTCAGAGTAAAATAAGTAGAGTAAAATAAGGTAATACTGAGTACAGAGTTGCATTCTCTGTCTCAGAAAAAAAAAATTTCTAACCCCAGGCTCTTGCCTGAAGTGGTTTTGGAGTCCACACCAGGCCCAATAGCCCTATGATTCCATTCCTTTGGAATGGCCTTACTATACTAGCAAGTAAACATATTGTAAACATTCTGCTTCAAGCATAACAATGAACAGATTTCAAAAATGTACTTGCTTTTTTTCTTTTTTTTGAGGGGGGG
>NW_012267300.1:3059186-3074749 GCF_000151885.1 Dipodomys ordii
ACAACATTCTTAATCAGAGAACTACAGACACACACATACACAAAATTTAACCAATTTCATATATTTAAGTTTCACTTGAAATCTACTAGATAAGAGAAAGCTACAGCTCTTCAGCTCAAGGTGAGTGCTCTACCGCGTGAGCCACAGCACCACTTCCGGTTTTCTAGTGGTTTATTGGAGATAAGAGTCTCATGGACTTTCCTGCCCAGGCTGGCTCAGAACCGTGATCCTCAGATCTCAGCCTCCTGAGTAGCTAGGATTGCAGGCATGAGCCACTGGCGCCTGGCCCTGAACTTGCTTTTTATAGCATTCATTACTGAAGAAGTGGAGAAAACCTCAGGTGACTTGGTAGGAGACAAGGATCCAGTGTGAGTTTGGTAAGGATGCCATGTCTTTGAAATCTAGGTTTTACTCACCTTCTTCCCCATTCTTCCATAGTGTCCTTTAGGCCACAGAAGTATGCATTTGTACATCTTGATGTCCCTTCTACATATTAAGAACATTGCTGGGGTTAGATACGTGGTCCAAATAATAAATATGCCAGCCAATGGGTGAAAGACTCAGATACCGTGTTTGAGTCCTGGTCTCAGACAAAAGGAAAACAAAAAACTTAAGAACAAGAACAATGATAACAACTAAAAGAAACAGGAACATTTTTTTCTATTTTTCCATTTTTTACATTCATTTTCAGTCACTGGAAATTAATATTTCATGTGTCTTAATAATTGTGCTAAGGGGAAGTTTAGCTTCAAGTAAATCTAAAATTTGGTCCCTTGCTACTCTTTGCATAACCATTCAACATAGCTCTTCAAATTCTGTATGAATTAATTCATTTGATACATAGACAAGGAAGTAGCAGTCCATTGTTTTGTTCCAAAAAAAAACCAAAAAGCAAATGAGATGTGTATACTGTTTCTGTTACCATGGAGCTGGTCCCAGTGCAGAATTGGAACGAAATTACACTGTATCCTACTGACCGGAAGCAATACTTCTTGATGCAGTCTGAAGTGAATAATTATACCAAATAGCTTTCTTTCTCTAGCACTTGGAAGAATACAGTTTAGTAACCTTGTAGCCCTTGAGTGTGAGCTACTATTACATTCACAAGATCCAATGTATTAGAGGAAAAAAAAAGCCTTCATACAAATTAAGAATATTTATAAGGAAAAAAATTGAAAAGTTTTTCTTCTTAAGTAAAATTTTCTCTGACTGTTTGGCCAAATATCAAGGAATGTAACAATTAAGGAAAAAGAAAAACAAAAACCAATAAAACCGCCCAGACAATGGAAAATTTCTTTCCATATCATCTGCTGTTACCAAGAAAGTGTTGGCATTCTGGAATCTTTATTAAGAACCCTAAATCTCTGAGGAATCGATGTCTAATGTTTCCATTTTCGGTAGCATTTAAGTCTTAGAAATATTTCCCAGTGGGTTTGCCCTACCTTACTCATTTTTATCTTCTATTCCTTGGGGAGGGTGATATTAAAGATGTTCAAAAAGTCAGATCTCTTACTGGGCTTCCAATGGCCTTTTGACATTGAATTGGAATCACCACCTTAAGAATAAAACCCCTCTCCTTCCTCTGAATTTCCATTTGGCACTAAGGTAGGAGGGAGAATGGAATTTTCCTAAATTAAAGCACAGGGTGGGGTAGAATCTAACTCAAGTATTGCAGCTACTCCAAGGTCATTCACAAGTCCCTTGAGCAAACAGGTAGAAAACCGAACCTAACAGGAAAGCAAGTGATAATGACTACACCAGATATTTGCTTGTTAGTCTTTGAGTATTTTTGAGTATTTTTTTTTGTATTTTGTTTGTTTGCCCCCCACCCCCACTACTTTGAGTAGCAGAAATCAGAAGACTCTTGCTTTGCTGCTTTTCCTTTCTTTCTTTCTTTTCTTTTTTTCTTTTTTAGTTTCTTGTGCTTTTAGATTTTTTTTATTGTGAGAATACAATACAGAGGAGTTAGAATTACATGGGCAAGATAACGAGTACATTTCTTATCAAGCATTGTTGCCTCCTCTTTGTTTCCCCTTCCCATCCTGTCCAATACTCCCCCCTATCTCCCCTCACCCTATCCTCCCCCCCCCACCAAAGTTGTAAAGTTCGTTTTTAAACATAATGACTTGTACATCTCATTGTTACAATGGGTCCACCTGTATCCCTAGTTAAACAATTTGTTTTTTCCCTTCCCCTCCATAAATTATACCAACATCAAATACAGTGAAAGCAGGGGTTATATTGTGGGGGAGGGACATACAAAGCAACACAGAAATCATTTTATAAATATGTTAGAAACAATTGCATGAAAGAAAAAAATTTGAATACTTATCTTGGGGTTCATTCCCTTGCTTTCTTACCTTAGCATGAGAAACATGTCACTATTAGCTTTATGAAATTAAACAATTTCTGGGATCATTTGTTACAGATCTATACTACAAAGTTCTAGTCCTTATCAGGTCCTCATTTCCTCAAGTCATTTGTGTTAGCTAACACTACTTGGAAAACCTAGCTTATGCCATAAAATAGACGTATAAGTTATGAAATTATCTTTATTAGTGAAATGAATAGAGCTTAACAATTTAGAAATGTATTAATATGATGTAATGCTGAAAAAAACCCAATAGTAAAACAAACCAATGCTTTATATGGGCTAATTGTCAAATACATGCACATACTCTTCTGGTTTCTGTAAAATCTCAATAGGGCAAGATTCCTAGAAGGTGGTGTGCAGTGTAAGACATTATGCTTATGAATATTTACTATAGGTTTCAAAAGAAGAATTATGCAGTATAAAACAAGGAGTGTACACTTTCAATATTATCTAAGGAACAAAAATAGTTACTTATGTAAAAATCTGAAGGTTTTCACCCTATCAGAACAACCTTATTAGAAGATCATTCACTCAGACTTTCCTATTCACTGTCAGCAACCTTCCTCACCATTGTAAGAACTAAAACCAAACCTCAATTTTAAAAAAAATGAACAAAACAAAACAAAACAAATACAACACCAGCCCTGTGTGGTGAGAGTGTTGCAATGTTTCTTCATTTCTACTAACTATTGGAGTTTTGTCTTTCTCTCAAGGAATGAGAAGGCAGGCAGGTCTCCAAGGCTATGCTTTTGGGGGTGAGAATTTTCTCACTATTCTACACCTAATTATCTGTGTGTACCATCAGCAGAGATTCTCAAGGCACTATTGTTTTGAAACTGACCTGGTAGGCATCCCAAGTCTTAAGGATGAATGAATAAATAACTTTGCTGAATGCTGCTGAATATGGGATAATGTAATTAGTGTTCCTGCCAACAGAATTGAAAATGAGATGTTGCATCTCTAGGGACTTTTATACTTCTCTGTAAATAGTTTCTCTTAAATATACACAAGATACACATGAGCTAAGCAAAAAGATTCCCTCTAAATTAAAATGTTATTATGCTTCAGATGATGGGGGTGAAGGACTTACTGAATCATCACTCCCTGATTGACAGGGGAGAGCCATCATTGACATATTTTCCAAGTACATCGAACCCCAAAGGCCTTTGGTTTCTTCAAAGGATGCACACACACACACACACACACACACACACTCACTCACAATGTAAGTTATTTGGGCTAGAAATTATCCAATAGAGATACACCATTGTAAACTGTTACTAATATCTCCATGACTATAAAAATAAACATTAATATTCATTGGACACTAAAGGAAGGAAAAAGAACTGATTGAAATGAGGTGCTTTCTTCCAGCTTTTAAAGTTAAGGATTTTTAGGAAGTGTGGTATTTCAAAATCATGGGAGATTGCTGCCTCAATTGGTTTCAAACAGTAAGGCATTTCCCATATTGGCACCAAATGAAGTTCAATCTAATCAGTTTTCCCTTGGATAGTTCAGTAACTTAGAATTAAAATGTTAATCAGTTCTATTTGGATTATTTACATACAGGTGCATAGGAAATAATCTGGTGGGTTGTGGCCTGATAATTTGCTTAGCTAAAACTGCACACACAAGAATTATATTTTTCTTCCTTCAACAGTATTTGCAAAGGATGGGTGAACTTCCTTCATTCTCAGCAGGACTTCCTCTGTCTGGCTGCGTTTTGACTCACAATGATTTCTTCTTTAGAAACAAGCAAGAGGATGCCAGTTCATCTCTTACTAAAATCAAGAAGGAAGATGTATGTCTTGTGGGTAAAGACTCAAATCAGGAACAGAGCTAAAGAACAGCTGTTACTGCGTCTGGTCACTCAAACAGTGCTGCTGCAAACTAGAATAAGCAAGGGAATTCAGTCTGCCAGAATCAAAAGGTTGCTTATGGTTGCCAACAATAAACTCTGTGACGTTAAGCTCGCCCCTGAAGCTCCATGGGCTCCAATTTCTGCTTGAACGAAGAGCATTGATTTCTTGAATGAAGAACATTGATTTCTTCTTCAAATTCAAGTTCAAGTCTACTGATGCTGGTAATTTGCCTGTTGCTGTGGGAGAGCAGTAGAACATATCACTTCTAGTATGTAATGTTGGGATATGGATTATTTTGAGATAAAGGCAACTGAGAAGACACAGAAATAAAGCAAACTCTGCATTTTCCTCCCAGATGCCATACTACCCTCCTCATTGACAAAGGACCAAGTGGCCATCTTCAGCCTCAAGTGAGCTCTGGAGGAACAAACTTTACTAACTTGTCTTTATCTACCAAGGGTTTGTCATATATTTACTGTTTCTTAACTTACTGTCACCAGGAACTCAGTCCTTCTCCTGTGTCTTTGTCACTTCTCAATGTATTATTGATGGTTGAAGATGCCATATATTTCTTGGATTTTAAGCTGCATATCTCTTGGCATTTTCCTTCTTCCCTGAGTCACATCAATTTATAAGATACACATGTTAATACACTTCTTATATTTCTCCTGTCAATATGCTCTCTGTAGAAGTTGTGGTTGAGAAGTTGGAAGATTCTAGGTTTAAATTCAGGAGTTAGGAATATTACTGTAGAAGCAGGTGGGACCATTATGCAGTTATAAGGAATCCTCCCTTGTGCATATGCTTAAAGCCCTTACAAAAGGAGCTTCAGAGAGTGTTTAGTTCTATTGTTCTCTCACCTCCTGCCACGTGAGGACATTGCATTTGTATTCTTTGGAGGATGCAACAGTGAGGCAGAGGACTGCCATTGCCAGCTACTGAGTCCATTGGTGCCTTGACCTTAAACTTCCTAAAGTAAATTCCTTTCCATTAATTTACCCACTCTCTATGCTATAGCAACATAAACTAGCACAGAAACAGAGTAAGCATGTTTTTTTTTTTCTCCTCCGCATTGACTGCTGCTTGTGAAGTGCTTCATGGAGTCTGTGCTCTCGTATACAGAAACAGTATATTTTCCCCTTTTTAAATTTTATTTTAATTATCAATGCCTTTGTTTATTTTTCTCAACATAGACTGGGAAGAGGAGATTATCACAAGTGAGCATGAATTACACTTTTTAATGTCACAAAAATGGAGCTAATCTTGCTTCGTTAAAAGCTGAAGGTACATATGAAAAACAAATGAATTGATAAAGATCGGTCTTTCTTCAATATCTGTGATTTTCCACACTTCCTAAAAATGGCATTTTATAACTGTTTTCATGATTAAAGATGGTCTGTGCAGTCACTATTTTATAGCTATTAACTAATTTGCCTTTATAGAGAAGTATATACTTTTGACCTCTTGGTATTCAAGTAGTGTTTTTTCTCTGCTTGGGTGTTTTTCCCCTGAAAAATCTCTGTATTATACTTGAAACTTTGTCAGCCAGAGACGTTGGAACTTCTTCCTACACAAATATTTGGTTCCATCCAATAATATTAGGTTCCATGTATAAAAGCAAATAATCATTATTTACTGAGCAATTGTAAGTGACAGATATTAAAATTGAATTTCTCTTTTTTTCCTAATGTTAGATTCTTTTTAAATTTAATTCATTGTATTGTAAAGGTGATATACAGAGCAGTTAAAGTTACATAGGTAACTTTGTTACCCACTCCCTCACTTCCTCCCACTTTCTTCCCCTGACTCCCATCCCCACATAGTTCATTTCCAACATAGCATCTTGTATCACTGTTGCATTGGTTCCCCTCTTGTCCTTTGTCTTGCCATTTTAAACTGGACTATATATATATATATATATATATATATATATATCAGGGCTCTATGGCCCTGATGCCATCTCTATCTCACTTAATTTATTCAGCCACTCATCCAGTCATCCATTCATTCACTCAATTATTGCATCATTTCATAGTTGTTAACTGTATTCCACATGCTAGAGGTCCTGCAGGAAGGTAAGTGAACTTTTTGCCTCTGTGGCAAGCATTTATATCGACAACAAATTTCTGAAAGTCTGGGTCCATTTTTTTCTTTTCATTTTTAATTTGTTTTATATACAGCATAAAATAAATATTTGTTGAATGACAAGCTTGTATCAATGAGAGATAAATGTAGAAATCTAGAAGAAGAGGCAGGTGTGCTGTGGCGATGAATAATAATTGTCATATAGCTATTCTCAGCTATTTTATTAAAACTAGTTGATTGTTCTTTGCAAAGTTGCCCCTATATCTATATGGAGAGATCTTGGTTGAAACTTGTCCTAGGAACTGAGATTTAAAATGGTAACTTACTAGAGACCACATCACTTGCCTGACTGGCTCCTTCTCTTTTTTCTTCCTTAGTTCTTCCTTCTTTTTACTTCTTTCCTTCTTTCCTTCTTTCCTTCCTTCCTTCCTTCCTCTTCCTTCCTTCCATCTTTCCTTCCTTCTTTCTTTCCTTCTTTCCTTCCTTCCTTCCTTCCTTCCTCTTCCTTCCTTCCTACCTTCCTTCCTTCCTTCCTTCTTTCCTTTGTTCCTCTCTTCCACCTTTTCCTTCTCCCTCCTTGTCCTTTACTCCCAGAATCATCTGATATTATTGCTATAAACCTTGTAGTACTCATTTTAAAGTATTAGCATTTAAGAGATATTTAGTAGAAAAATATAAAGGTAATATGTTATCAAGATACAACATCTCAAATCCTGTGATTGAGGAATAGGAAAATTTCATGAAAAAAAAGACAAATCTTTTCCATAAATCTTAAAATTATTATGCCTGCTAGTTACAAACAGCCTTGCTGGTAGAGGAGTTTATTGTGTTTCAGCATTCACAATGTCTTAGCTTGAACTTCATAAGCTCAAAATACAATGACCTGATAGATATTTAAGAAACATTAAGAAAGATGGGTTGAAAGATGGAAGGGATAACATTGATCAGGATCCATTGTACTTGTAAATTGATTTCTAAATTGAATCCAAACCCCTTGGTAAAATTATTTAAAGATAAAAATAAACTATAAAAAGCAAGAAATATTTATTCCAGAACTGAATCATCAAGTTGCATAACATCTTACTGGCTTGGAAGTTTTATAGGGACAACTAAAAGAAAGGGAAATGAATGCTTTTGTAAGGATATCACCAAATGATCAAGTCTTCACTCCCCACAGCACACAGATTTCCTGACTTTCAATCTGACACCCATAAATATTCCAGCTCAGTGGGTCTTTGGGTTCCCTAGTCTCTATAAATATACCATAGCTTTTGATTGTTTTATGATGGAAGTTTATTTTATTTTATTTTTGCCTGCACAGTTGGCTTTGTTTTTTTTTCCTGTGCTTTATAGACCCTTGTCTTTTTATTAGTTCACTGTTCCCTGTTGATTTTGTGTTTTATATTCCTGCTGTCACCACCAGAACCTCACTGTAAACAAGAATGTTGTATCTCAGTGGGTTATTTTCTGTTAATGACCTGTGATACAGTATATAAATAAACCAGAGAGCCATCCACAGGTGCAGTTTATTAGAGTTATTGCACTGTGGCTTGGGTAATGTTCCTTGGTTCTTTAAAACTTTGCTGCTTTGAAAAGCAAAGGGGCCAGCTAGCTGGCATTTTTTGAAGAAAGGAAAATGAGCACATCATTTTGTAAGGGATGGAAACCCAGACTAATAATGATCATTTTAATCTCTCAATGTCAACATCTAGGTTACCATGTGACTTTAAAAAAATTCTACTAAGCCAAATTACTCAGATAACAAGGTATAATCTCACTAGCTGTCTCTAGCAGGCACAGAGTAAACACACAATGGTCCCTCCTCACAGATAAGAAGAAAAACATATAGAAAACACACACACACACACACACACACACACACACACACAGGCACTACACTGCTCAATTAGAACAAGAGGAATTGTTTGGAGTTGTACACAGGTGCATGACAAAGACTGATAATGATAGCTTATTAATGAATTCTCATAACCCCTAGTGAGGTAAGTGTTATTAAGAGTCTAGTTTGGGTGGGCCAATAGAGGCTAAGTAACTTGTCCAGGGCCACAAAGTGAAACAATCTCTGCTGGGGAAAAGAGCCATCAAATGAGCTCCTGCCACACCTTGTGCTCTTACAACTGGATCATGGTCTGTTTTTTGTCTTGAGATGAAATTAGCAGAACAGACACTGGAGTAGAAGAGTCAAAAGACAGAAAGAATGTTTGGTAATGATTTCAAAAGAGAATCAAAAGAAAATAAAAGGCTGTGAGGATACTGGAGTGGACTACAGCCAAACAGATATATACTTCTGGCTTTGAAACACATGGGGAACAAATCCCACCATATCTCAGGCAAATCCAGCTTCCAGAGAAGACAAGATAGGGGAGGCAGGTAAAATGGAAAATGCAGTAGAGGAGACTAACATTCTCTACTATTATGTGGGGCACTGAAAACAATTGAGTTAGATAATCTGATTTTTGTCTGATTTGTGGAGCTATATAGAGAACAAGATTTCAGGCTTCTACTTTACTGATTTTGAATAGAATAATAGTAGATATTCCTTTGCTTTTCCTTATTATTCAAAATGATAAAGTAGTGCTTACTTATAAATCTTCATAATTATCTCTCAGTCTTGTTAAGAATGTGTGCATGATTGTCACAGGTATCCAGGATGGATCTATTCTAAACTAACAACAGCAACCCATGCATAATGAATCCTTAGTAATTTATTTAACTAGTGTATGCACATGCAGCCATACCTGTCATCAAAATAATGTTTCACTTGGATGCATCCCAATCTTCAAATTTGTTCCAGATCCTTTATCAGACCAATATACATCTTACCAGTGTTTGTTCTGAAAATATTTTTGCCCAATGGAGCTACATGATCAGTTAGCTCCATTCTTCTATCAAATGTATCATAAACATTCATTCCATGCCACTGTACAGAATTACTTTTGTAAGTACTCTTGTGCAACTTGCTTGAATTTACTAACCAGGAATTAACTATTGATATATTAGAAGAAAATATCAACAGAAAAAACCCCATACATTTCATAATAGCCAAGTCATAGTCATCCTCAGTTACATGTTATATTACATGTTTATCATCCTATGGAGTTGTCATCAATTAATTCTTGGTGTTTGCTGTGAGTTGGTGGCTCATGCCCTTATTCCCAGATACTAGGAAGCTGAGATATGAGCTAGATCAGGCAGAAAAATTTGTGAGACTCTTATCTCCAATGAATCACCAAATAGCGAGGAGTATAGATCTTGTTCAAATGTTAGAGTTCCATCTATAGCAGAAAATCCAAGCAAGATCTCAAGGTTCTGAGGTCAAGCTCCAGTACTGGCACCAAAACAGAAGAAAACCTTGGAGAATTAAGAAAGGGTGGGAGAAAGTAGGTAGGGAGAAAGGAAATATTTATTCAAAAAGATGGGAAAAAATAGAAAAGTAATAATTGCTAAATAGTGAGCCATTGCATTTATTTGTAATTTTTCTTATCAATGAAATATTTATGATAAATTTAACAGTGTAGGTAGGTTCCTTGAGGTTATTTTTCTTACTAAAATGTTAAAAGCACTATCATTATATAGAAGATAAATAAATATTAATGATATCTTTGAAATGCCTATACATCCACAAATAAATTGATCTTTATCCTTTAAAAAAAGAAAGCCTTGGAATATCATTAATGTGCAATATAAAGGCTTCTGTTATTTTGGGTGATGATTAGGACATTGGCACACTAATGATGTTGGAAAGAGAACTAGAGTTTTCAGAGTGAGATGATACCAGAAGCTTTGTTTCTCTTAAACTTTTCCTACATAATTTCTCATCAATGCAACACTTTCAGAGACTCAATGGTCAAAGATCATCATGCATACACTCTTCTGTGTAGAATTGTCCTTGGGACTTACATCTCTACTTTGTCATGTTAAGATGGTAAGAGAGAGAAAAGCTGCTTGTAAAGATGACTTCAGCTTTCATTGCCTCTGGAAACTCTTTTTTTGTGATTTAGCTTTATTATCAAATACAAACAAAAGAAACGTTCATTAAAATAATATGCATTTTGACGTATACATTCCTTTTTTAAGTTTTATTTTCTTGTAAAGATGCTGTAAAGAGAGGTTACAGTTACGTCAGTAAGGTAATGAGTACTTTTCTTGTTCAGCATTGTCATCCCCTCCTTTGTTTTTCTCCTACTACGTCTGTCCTTCCCCACCTTCTCCACTTCTCCCCCAACAAAGGGGTAAAGTTCATTTCCAACTTAGTGTCTTGTGAGTATCATTGTTGCAATGGGTCCTCCTGTGTCTTTGTTTCAGCATTTTGTTATTCTCCTTCCCCTCCCGGTATTATGTATATGCAAGATGCAAGGTACCAAAATCAAATACAGAGACAACAGGGATATACCATAGGAGGAAAAACATACAAATGAAATTATAAAAATCATATAATACATTAAAAACAACAACAAAGAAAAACCTCTGTGTACATAACTTGGGGTTCATTTCACTGGGCATCATCTTATATGGTCATATGTACATAGCTTTTGAGCTTTTCTGCTCATCTGATAAGATTATCCTGGACATATATTAATTATTGAAAATAAGGGAAACCATGGGACCCATGTGTCCTTGGGCCAGGCTTACTTCACTTATTATAATTTTTTCCAAGTCTTTCCATTTCCTAACAAATGAGGCGATGTTAGTCTTTCTGATGGAGGCCTAGAATTCTATTATATATATATATATATATATATATACATATATTATATATGTATATATAAATATATTTATAAAAATATATAAATATATTTCTCTATAAATATAATATATATGTAAATTGTATATCAATATATAATTTATATATTTTTTTTCTTGATCCATTCATCTACAGAGGGGCATCTGGGTTGGTTCCATATTTTAGCTATGGTAAATAATGCTGCAATAAACATAGTTGTATGGTCTTGTTTGTGATCATTTGGGTAAATGCCCAAATATGGGATTGCTGGGTCATAGGGGAGCTCTATGTGGAGTCTTTTGAGGAACCTCCATATGGCTTTTCAGTGCGGTTGAACAAATTTACACTCCCACCAACAGTGCAGTGGAGTTTCCTTTTGGCCACATCCCCTCCAGCATCTGTTGTTATTATATTTCTTGATAATGGCCATTGTAACTGGGGTGAGGTAGAATTTCAATGTTGTTTTGATTTGCATTTCTTTTATGGCCAGAGAAATTGAGCATTTCTTCATGTGTCTATTGGCCATCTTTTTTTTTTTTAACTTTTTTTTGTTGGTTGTGGGGTCTGAACTCTGGGCTTGGGTACTGTCCCTCAGCTCTTCAGCTCAAGACTAGCACTCTACCACTTGAGCCACAGTGTCACTTCTGGCTTTTTGTTCTTATGTGGTGCTGAGGAATCAAACCCAGGGCCCCCATCCATGCAAGGTAAGCATTCTACTACTGAGCCACCTTCCTAGTCCCAATTGGCCATGCTTATTTCCTCTTAAGAGAAGTCTCTCTTTAAGTCTTTAATGGGGCAGTTGTTTCTTAGAGGATTTGTTTTTAGTGGATTTAATTTTTTTAATTCTAAGTATAGATTAGATATGAGGACCTTGTCTGTTGTATGGCTAGTGAAGATCTTCTCCCAATCTGAGGGCTACTGATTTGCTTGCTATGTCCTTTGTTATGCAGAATCCCTGCAGCTTCAGGCAATCTCAATTGTCCAAAATTTCTTTGATTTGTTGTCTTTCTGGGTCTTTATTAAGAAAATTTTGGCTTGTTCCAAGGAGCCCTAGAGTTTCTCCTATTCCTTTCCATACTGTTTCAGGGTGTCTACTTTTACTTCAAGGTCTGATTCATTTGGAGTTGATTCTGGTGCAGGGTGATATATAAGAATGTCATTACCTAATATTTAATTTATCAAGTAGTCAGCATTGATATTTTGTTTCCTTACTTTCTAGAAAGAAAAAAGAAGCACTATAAACACTAATTTACCAGCAAGAAAATTATTTTCAAAAGATACATGTGTAGCATGTCTACAATACTTCTTTAACAACTAACATGTAAAAGAATTACTGACTGCAGTATATTCCAGCTGAATGAATTTTTCTCATGACTTTTATTTTTGTTCAACTACTACACTCATTATCTGTGGAGTCGCTTGCATTTTTCTTCTTTCACATCTAACTTCCATTCTCACTAATTCAATTTCTAAATTATGAAACATAAAAAAGAAAATATCACTTTTGCTTGTTTTGAGAAATGATTTCAGAGTAGTATTTGAGGGAAATATTTTGTTTAATTAGATGCAAATATGAATGCATATTCATATAATTTTATTTAGTGCTTTGCACATATAATATTCAATTTAAAAATAAAAGTTAACATAAAAAAGCACTATCAAAAGGGCCCCCAGAGGATGGAATGGTGAGATAGTTCATAGAAGCTCCTCAGCTGGCTCCTCCCAGTTTCTTTACTCAACTATAATTCTGAAGAGCATCAAGCAAGAAGTTCAGGCCAAAGTGGTTCAAGCCTTTGTTAGGAAATTACCTGCTAGGAAGATGCATCAAACTGGGCTATGAGAAAGGATGGATCCACTCTACAATTAGGCCCAGAACACTTTGGATGTAAGGTTATAAAGATAGAGATAGAGATAATAGAGATTATCTTATCTATCTACCTATCTATCTACTTACCTATCTATCTAGAAATCTCCATGAATATGTAATTTATGGATGTATTTTTTTCTCCTATTTCCACCTCTATATTTCCTTAGTCTTGGTAAATTGTCTTGAATAATAATTACAAAAGCTTAGAATTGTAAAAGGATATTGGAAACTTAATGACAGAGTGATTGCTATAGAGAAGTGCACCTTTTTACAATGCTTGCAGTGAAAATAAACTTACTGCCTCATAAAGTATTTCAAAATGTACCTCACTGTAGCATTTGCTTGTTTGTCTAGTTCTACCCTATTGGACAGCCAATCACAGCAACTCTTTTCCAGGGGTCAGGCTCCACAGTTCGAACAATAGCCATCCCTTCTCGCCTCCTCTAACACTGGCCTAAAGCACCACGTTATTTCCACAGTTCTTCAGCTCACACAGCATCATTGCCCTGTCTACTATTTGAACACAAACTTGTTTATCAAGATTGTAATAAACGTTTTTTCGGGAATGGAATTGATATTCCAGGTACGGTTTAAGCAACAGAGTATATAATAGACATATGGATGGCTAAGGTTTAGTTATTACACCTTTACGACTGCCATTTCAATTTGCTGAAATGATGGTCAGCTACATCAGAGAATTGGGTCATGGTAAAGTTGTTCAACTACATTCTCCCTGTCCTGCCTTTATGTATCTTATGATTATATTAACAGAGAGAGTGAGAAAGTGTTGTTTACCTGTTTCATAACAAAACTGTGTTAATTTTGTCATCCTGCAGTTTGAGTCATATTTCTGTGTGGAGAATAGTCATGGAACATGAAGAGATTTCTTATGAGGAATGTTCAATGGAATTGGGAAGGTTGAATGAAGAAATGGTGAAAGGATTCTTTTAGTCAGCTTTCTTCAAATATGAATGGCTGTTATCTGCATGTAGAATTTATACCAAGAGATTTATGTTCAAGGAAAATTGAACCCAATGCTATGAAGAGGTTTTTCAATATTAGATTTTCTTTTTCTAAGTGTGACATAGGTATGACTATTGAAAGATTTATTTGTCACTGTTAGCATCTTGTACTCCATTGGCTTGCTTGCTTGGGCTTGTGCTCTACCACTTAAACCATGCCTCTAGTCAGATTTTCTGCTGGTAACTGTATTTTCTGCCTGGGGTGGCTTTAAACAAGAATTCTCTGGATCTCAACTTTCTGTAACTATGATTACAAGTATGAACCACTGGTGCTTGACTCTCATTAATATACATATTTGCAATCCTGGGGACTGAACCCAGAGCCTGGGCGTTGTCCCTGAGCTTCTTTTGCTCAAGGTTAGCACTCTCCTACTTGAGTCACAGCACCATTTCCAGCTTTTTCTGTTTATGTGGTAGTGAGGAATTGAACCCAAGGTTTCATGCATGCCAGGCAAACACTCTACCACTAAGCCACAGTCCCAGCCCTGATGTTTTTTCGAAAAGAAAAAATTTCTGAATGATGGTATTTAAGAGCATTAATTTCTATAATGGAGCCATAGGATAGATTATTTCTTCAAATTTAGAAGATAATCATTTGGTAACCAAGTAGTGTTTATATTTGTCTTAATTGCATGTTATTTTATTATGTCGGTGCAATTTTTATTGTTGTGTCATTGCTTCAGTGCTGAAATTGAATTTAGGACCTGATGCAGACAAGGCAAGTAATTAACAATTCCCTGATTCTTATTTTGGCATGCCTTGTAATATGGGATCATTTGCATATTTTATGAATGTTGACTTTTGGTTCTTACTTGTTATTGATATAAAATGTGAAGTAGCATATTTAGTGTGTTAACATTTTATGGGGATCCTATAGAAAGCCATTAAAGAAAAAAATGGTTAAGTACACATTTTACTATTTTGTCATGAGAGAATTTACTCATTGCTTTCTCAACACAGTTCTTGGGCATATCAAACATGAAAGTGTACTGCCATCTGAGTTATAGAATAGGAAGAAAGAAGGAAGCTAGTTTGGTAAGGGTGTGCAAATGAACATGCTTGTGGGTGGGTGCTTGGCATGGACTTACAGAGGTGAGAGGTGGGGTCAAGGCACAGTGGTTGACGACTTTTGTTTTGCCTACAGTGGACAAATCCAGTAACAAGCTCCCTGGAATTAAGAAGTAACGGGGCATAAAATATCTGGCATAAGAAAAGGTCAAAAGCTATGTATATGTGACCAGATAAAATGATGTTAAGCGAAATGAACCCCAAGATAGGGATACAAGTGGTTTTTTTTCTTGCTTGCTATTGTTTCTAACACATTTATAATGTGCCATGTGATTTTTTTGTTTCTTTGTATGTTCCTCCCCCATGGTATAACCCCTGTTTTCATTGTATTTGATGTTGGTTCCCTGCATCTTGTATATAAATTTTTCTAATTTGGGGAGGGGAAGGAAAAAACAAAAGGCTTAAATAGTGATATAGGTTGACCCATTGTAACAGTGAGATGATGCACAAGACACTATGTTGAAAAATGAACTTTACGGGGCTGGGAAGGTGGCTCAGTGGTAGAGCGTTTGCCTTGCATGCGTGAGGCCCTGGGTTCGATTCC
>NW_012267300.1:3081134-3086074 GCF_000151885.1 Dipodomys ordii
TGGGAAGGGATGTGAAGGGTAAACAAAGGAGGAGGCTGCAATGCTTGATAAGAAATGTATGCATTATCCTGCCCATGTAATTGTAACCCCTCTGTACAGTGTGTTCACAAAAAAAATTAAAAATAAAATAAAATTTTAAAAAAAAGAAAGAGAAGTGAAAAGTCTAGGAAATTCATTTAACATGATCCTAGCAGAGAACTTCCCAATCATGCAAAACGGCTTATTCAGATACAAGAAGCCTTTAAAGCCCAAAATAGACCAGACCAGAACAGGATATCCCACCATCACATTGTAATCCACACAGGATCAATAGAGACCAAGGAAAGGATCTTTTAAGGTGTAGAGTGAAAAGATCAATCACTGATAAGGGGAAAGCAATCAGAATAACCTCAGATTTCTCAGCAGAGACAATTAAAGCAAGAAGAGCTGGGAATGATGTGTGCCAGGCCCTAAAGACAAACAACTATCAACCAAGAATACAGTACTCACTTAAACTCTCCTTCATAAAGGAAGGACAATTAAAACCCTTCCACTGCAAAGAAAAGTTAAAACAATATACCTCCACCAGCCCTACAAAAGATACTTAAAGATGTCCTACACATAGAAAACCAACAAGAGCATGATAAAGGCCAAGAAACAACCCCTAAACAGAGAATCCAAGAAACATGGGAATAACCCAGTTGGCAAAGCCCCCAAGAAACTGGATAACATGGCAGGAACTACTAAAAATCCCTCAGTCCTAATTCTTAATATTAATAGACTTAACTCTCCAATTAAGTGACATAGATTGTCTAGTTGGATCAAAAAGCAAGATCTTCTGTCTTCTATCTTCAAGAGACCCACAAAACAAACATACTCTGGGAGATTTAGTATGGCCTTGTTTGTGATTATTTGGGTAAATGCCCAGAAGTAGGATTGCTGGGTCATAGGGGAACTGTATGTGGAGTCTTTTGAGGAACCTCCATACTGCTTTCCCACCAACAATGCAGTAGGGTTCCATTTTGGCCACATGCCCTCCAGTATCTGTTGTTATTAGATTTTTTGATTCTAAACATTAAGGTGGAATCTCAAGTTTGTTTTGATTTTCATTTCTTTTACGGCCAGAGAGTTTGAGCATTTCTTCATGTGTCTATTGGCCATTCTTATGTCTTCTTCAGAGAAGTTTCTCTGTAAGTCTATAATACTTTTGTTAATTGTGAAGTTGTTTCCTTGAGGATTTGTTGTTGTGAGATTTAGTATTTTGAGTTCTAAGTATATTTTAGATATGAGGCCCTTGTCTGTTGTATGGCTAGTGAAGATCTTCCCCCAATCCATGGGCTTTCTATTGATTTGGGTATCTATGACCTTTGCCATGCAGAAGCTCTGCAGTTTCAGGCAATCCAATGTGTCCAATCTGACTTTGATTTGTTGTATTTCTGGTTTTTATTAAGAAGATTTGGGCCTTTCCTAAGGAGCCCTAGACATTCTCCTATTCCTTCCTATAATGTTTTCAAGGTGTCTGCTTTTACCTCAAGTTGCTTGATCCATTTGAAGTTCATTCTGGTGCAGTGTGATATATAAGGATCTAGCTTTACTTTTTCACAGGTATTTAAGCAATTTTGCCAGCACCATTTACTGAATCTATCGGTCCTGGACTTTTCTTAGATGGGAGGCCTCTTATTGCTGTTTCTATTTCAATGCTTGATATGGGTCTGTTATTTTGGTGTAACTCATGTTTGTTTAGTTTTGACATGTCGATATTTGCTAGCAAATCATCCATTTCATCCAGATCCTCAAACTTATTAGCATCAAGGTTTGAGAAGTATTCCCTTATAATGTTCTGAACCTTGGTTGTTTCTGTCATGATGTTTCCATTTTTATCTCTGTTTTTGGTTATTTGGGTGTGTTCTCTTATTTTCCTGATAAGATTTCCAAAGGTTCCATCAATTTTGTTAATTTTTTTGAAGAATGCACTCTCTTTGTTTTGTTGATTCTTTCTATTTTTTTAATTCTAATTCATTTAATTCAGATTTAATTTTAATTATTTGCTTCCATTTACTGTATTGGGGTTTATCTTGCTGCTCTTTTTCAAGGAGATTTAGATGTCTCATTAAATTGTTGGTTTCAGATCTCTCCAATTTGTTGATGTAAGATCTCAGAGCTATAAACTTGCCTCTGAGTACTGCCTTTACTGTGTCCCAGAGGAGCTGGTAATTTGTGTTTTTATTTTTGTAGAATATCATGAACATTTTAATTTCTTTCCTTATCTCTTCCATGAACCCCTGGTGGTTCTACAGTATGTTGTTCAGCCTCCAAGTGTTACACAGCTTTCTTTGATGGCTTTTGATTTTGAGTTCTAATTTTATTCCCTTGTGGTCTGAGAGAATGCAGGGCATTATTTCAATGTTTCTGAATTTGGACAAATTTGCTTTGTGATCTAAAATGTGGTTTATTTTGAAGAATGTTCTATGTGCTATTGAGAAGTGTGTGTATTCTGATGTTTCTGGGTGAAATATTTGGTAGATATCTGTTAAGTCTCTTTGGTTTATGCAGTTGTTTAGAACTGTGGTTTCTCTGTTGAGTTTTTGCTGGGTAGATCTATCCAGTGAGGATAGTGGTTTGTTAAACTTCCCCAAAACCAATGTCTTTGGATCTATGTGAGATTTGATGGTAAGTTGTGTTTCTTGAGTAAATTAAGGTGCTCCGTTGTTTGAAGAATAGATATTTAGAATTGTAATATTCTCCTGAAGGAGAGATCCCTTAATTAGTATGTAGCAATCTTCTTTATCTCTTCTTGCTAATTTTAATTTGAAGTCTATTTCATCTGCTATTAGGATTGCAACTCCTGCCTGTTCATGGGGACCATTCACTTGTTTGTTTTTATGGGCAAAGTGTGTCTCTTGAAGGCAGCAGATAGAAGAGTCATACTTTTTAATCCAACTAGACAGTCTATGTCACTTAATTGGAGAGTTAAGTCCATTGGTATTGAGAGTTAGGACTGAGAAGTGTTTGGTTGTTCCTGCCAAGTTATCCACATTCTTGGGAGCTATGAAAACTAGGTTCTTCCTCTGTTTCTTGGATTGTCCATTTGGGTGAGGTTTCTTGGTCTTCATTGTGCTCTTGTTGGTTTTTTATGTGTAGGACATTTTAAAGTATCTTTTTAGGGCTGGTTTGGTAGAGATATGTTATTTCAACTTTTCTTTGCTATGGAAGGTTTTTATTTGATCTTCCATTATGAAGGAGAGTTTAGGTGGGTACAGTATTCTTGGCTGATAGTTCTTTGTCTGTAGGGCCTGGCATACATCATTCGGGGCTCTTCTTGCTTTAATTGTCTCTGTTGAGAAATCTAAGGTTATTTTGATTGGTTTCCCTTTATAGGTGATTGATCTTTTCTCCTTGAAACTTTTTTATCTGTACTATACATACCAAATCCATTCCCAGATTAGGACTTTTGCCTCTTTCTGGTCTTAATAATCATCTTTTAAAAATTCATGACTTTGCTCTCATAGTAAAGAATTGTTAAATATGTATGAAAAATTATTTTAGACCATAAGAAATAGCCCATTTATATCAGTACATTTTACTAGTTTACTTAAACAATCTCAGAGCAACTTTAATCCCACTCCTATGACTCTGAAGAACTTTTTTCCCCTTAAAGAATTGTTGCCAACTTTCTTTTCAATCTGAAATGATAAAAGACATTAATTTTACCACACTCCACTACCATGTCCTGCATGAATCTGCTGAACATGGGTATTTTGTGGCTGTTTTGCTGCTTTGTGACTTTGTGTGCAATTGTATTAAGAAGTGACAGAGAGGGTAAAATGCTTCCTCAGGTGACCACAGAGGAGAGAACAAGCTGCCATCTGTAAGTATCAATAGTATAGAAAGTAGAGTTGCTATAAAAGACTGCACTGTGGTGTGGCTGTAAGACATATAAACTGATGATTTTGGAAAAAATACCACAAGAGGCTGTATGACAAAGACAGATGTTAAAAGTTTTCAGTAATAGTGTTCAGTGGAGAAACAATAAAATCAAAAGTGACATTATGTAGAGTGTAATCTAAATAACTTTCAATAAATAAATATAGATATGTATACAGATAAAGAGTGATGGATAGATATCAAGTGTGTGTGTGTGTGTGTGTGTGTGTGTGTGTGTGTGTGTACACATGCACAAATTGGTCTTGGGGTTTGAACTCAGCACCTGAGTTCTGTCCTTGAGTTTTTTGTTCAAGGCTAGCACTTGAGTTGTAGATACATTTCTGCTTTTCTGTGGTTAACCTGAGGTAAGAGTGTCACTTGGATTTTCATGCCAAGGTTGGCTTCAAATATTGACCTCAGGTTTTAGTCTTGTGACTGGCTAGGATGACAAGCATGATCTAGTGCCCAGTTTGGTATATATTAATTGTAAAAAGTGATGGTTTTCATTATGATATTTTCATATATGTATACTTTGATCAGATTCATCCCTTTTATTACTCTTTATTTATTATCCACCTCTTCCAATCTCTCTCTCTTACAATTTTGCATGTGGGTGTTTGTGTGTGTATGTGTGTGCTCATCTTGGGGCTTGAACTCAGGGCCTGGGTGCTGTCCCTCAGACTTCTTTGCCCAAGGCTAGCTCACTACCATTTGAGCCATAGCTCCACTTTTTTGTGGCTAATTGGAGATGAAAAGTCTCATGGACAGGCTTCCAACCCCAGACTGACTTCAAATTGCAGTCCTCTGCTTTCAGCCTCCTGAGTAGCTAGGAATACAGCCATGATCCACTGGTTCTTAGCTTCTCACAAAATTTTGATGTGTTTCATAACGAGCTTTTCATACAAGCATATAATATAATTTGGTCAGATTTACCCCTCAGCTTCTCTTTTCCATCCTTCTACGTCTAATTTCACATGAGATTCTCACTCAAAACCAGTGTTATGTGTACTTACCAAATGAAGACATCTGGAACTAAA
>NW_012267300.1:3086124-3089837 GCF_000151885.1 Dipodomys ordii
GGGACAGTGCCCAGGCCAGAGTTCAGACCCCATGACCGGACCCAAAAAAAAAAAAAAGGAAAATGAACTTTACAATTTAGGGTGCGAGGGGGAGTGTGGTTGTGGGGGTGGGTAGGAAGAGATGGTAGGGGAAAAACAAAGGAGGAGACAACAATGCTTGATAGGAAATATACTCATTACCTTGCTCATGTAACTGTAATCCCTCTGTAGAGTATTTTTACAATAAAAATGTATAAAAAACATCTGGCATATAAAGTGAAGCATTTCATGGCATTCACTTTCTGTATCCTCCAAAATGAAAATGTAAAGCAAGAAGACATAGAAGAGTTGGGAATAGCTGGACAGATACTGAGCAGGCAGAAATTAAGATAGGTTGGCATTTTGAGAATATGTCTCCAAAAATCTTGTGGTCAAATCAGCTTCTGCTCCAGGACTTGTGAATACTGAGGGTGCAGCCAGTAATAGACATTCACATTTCACTTGGTCTGTAACTTTTTTTTTGTGGTGTTACTAGGGTTTGAACTCAAGACTTCTCACTTGTTTGGTTTGTTTGGCTCTATTTGAGTCTTGCCTCCAACTCTGGAAGTGCTTTTGCTTTCACACCCAAATAGACAGAACAAGTTGGAGAAACACAAGAAAAATGGCAAGTCCAGGTATTTCAGGTCCTGTTCATGATAATCAGGCAACAGAGCAATTAATAAAAAAATCCAGAGGAAAGCTCCTAAAATGCTCTATAAACACTACTGGTAAATCTGCTGAATGAAAAAATTGAAAGCCTGCAAAAGGCTCTGTGTCAGCATGCTAGGAAATGTGTGAGCATGATGGATCTAGCCAAAGATTAACAGGAATTTTGCAAGCATGAGGAGGCTAATCAAAGATTAATAAAGGAGCTGAGTGAGTGGGATGAGAATTAACGAAGATTATTAGGGGCATTCATGGATTCCACAAACAGAAAGCTGGAGGAATCCAGGGAGGCTACAAAGAAAATGCTGAATGAAGTCCAACAGAAGAAAAGGGAGTCCAATGAAACTATAACCAATCAACTAAGGGATTTGAGAATGAACACTGAAAACAAAATTAAGGAGTTAAAGAAGTCTATACAAGATCTAAAAGAACAAAGCTCCAACAAAGAATTTAAAGCCATCAAATCTCATTAATTAGAAGGAAAGGAAATTATAAAAACAAGGTAGAAGTATTAGCTTTCTACTTAGACCATGCAGAAGATCAAATCTCTGTGACTGAAGACAGCTGGGACATTACAGAGAAAGAACAGACAAGGATTCAAGGTAAATCCAAGAAATATGATCAAGCTATTCAACATATAGAAGACACCATCCAAAGGCCTAATTTAAGGATAATGGGTATAGATGAGGGCTTAGAAAGAGAAGTGAAGGGGGAGTTCCGGGAAGATGGCAGAGGAGAAGCTGGAGGCTAAACAAGCTCTCGCATAGAAAGCAGTTTTAGAGTTCCAGTGAACTGTCCTAAGCCAGAGAATCATACCAAGTGTGCCATCACAGGACAGAGAGTTAGGCCAGAGAGGGTAAATCCAGGCAAAGAGACACATCTGAGCTCTTGCCAGCAGCCACCGCGGCAGCGGCAGCGGTGGTGGCGGTGACAGGAGCCATATTGAGCCACAGAGAGTCTGGGACCAAGGAGCCAGATGCGGCGGGTGAGCAGATTCTACTCAACACCAGCAAGAACTGACAAGGAGCAGACTTCTTCATCCTGCAGTTTGCAGACCAGAGAGGGCCCAGGAACCAAGACTCAGCATGAGTAGAAGCCTGACGTCCTCACTCCTTCTCAGGGAGCAGAGGAGGGAAGGCCACCCCTCCCCCCACAGCACCGGTGATCTCCATCTTGGATACCGACAAAACTCGGAGGAGCTGCTAGCTCCAACTCAGGCCTTGGAATAAAATGAGTCATTTAACAGGTCATAAGAACTTAACGGTGGTGTGACCTGCCAGACTCAGCTCCACCAAGGGAAAAGTCAGCCAGCTCGGGCACCAGCCCTTGGAGTGGCTTTCCTCACTGGGTAATCAGAACCAGAGGCTGCCTCTCCCTCTAGCAGCCTCGACAATCAATTGAAATTCAGTAAACAGAAACCCTGAGAATGGCTCGAGGCTGGGCTCTGTGAGTTTTTCACAAACTAGCCCCCAGGAAAAGCTACTGTCTGTTGAAAGGCCTCAACTCTACCCAGAACCTAGCCTCATCACTGCATCCCCCTCTTTTGTGATTCTCAAAGCAGATCACCCTCCCATTAAACTAACCTGGGAGGGGGAATCTCAAAATCTTGGGTAAAGCAGAGCATTTTTCTGCCTGTTCGAACAAACTGACTTAAGAAACCAACCAAGCCACAGGCCTCCCATTAAACTAGCCTGGGAGTAGGATCGCCAAATCCTGGGTAAAGCAGAGCATTTTTCTGCCTGTTCGAACAAACTGACTTAAGAAACCAACCAAGCCACAGGACCACAAGCAGAACAGAGACTCCAACAAGAGGCTGGTTATGGACACAAGGGAAATACAGGATTTTTCCCACCCCTCCCCACAAATTCAAAGAACCTTTTCTTCTTCTTCTTTTTTTGGTACCTTATATAAATTTTTTTAATTTATTTTCTAAAACTTTTTTTAATCTTTAATTTTTGCTTTTTTTGAAAAAAAATTGTTTTCCAGTAACTTTTTTTCTTCTTATAATTTTTTATTTTAGGGATACGTGAGTGTGCGTTTTTTTTCTTTTTTTTTTTCTTACTCTTTTTTTTCTTTTTTAATTATCTTTTTGTTTTTTGTTTAGCTCTACTGAATTTCTCATCTTTTTTCTTCCTTTCTTATCCTTTTCACCTTCTCCTCTCTTTTGTTCTTCTTTATGTGACTTAGTTCTTGTCCTGCACATCCTCAGATAACCCCGTAGTTGATTATTAGACCCTATCCCCCATTGTGTACACACTTAATCCACAAATTTATTACTCAATTCAAAACCTCTGAGACTTAAATTCCTTAATAGCAGTACTACGTCTTTATACCTATATAATATTTTAAGCATTTTTATTTTTAAGTTTTGTACATCTTCTTTATATCCCTCCCCTTTTATTCACGTTCTTCTCTAAATAGATTGTTTTCGGAATCTACATAATATTATTAATTTTTACTTTTCTATTTTTTCTGGTCTCTTTTCTTTTTCCTTTCCCTTTCTTCTTTTTTTCTCTCTCTCTACTTTCCTCCTACCCAACCTATTTCCTGCTTTGTGATTAGGACTTGGTTAACTCTCCCCGTGCCTCCCCACATCAATCTATTCCTATTTTTTACCCACATCTCTCCCTAACCCTAATAATTTCTAGTCTTCCAAATTCTTCTTTGCGGTTCATAGCCCATTAACATATAGTTGATTGATGTTGAATAGATGTATCTGTTGAACTAGATTGTATCTGTAGACTATTGACTGTGCAAATTCAGACTTGGGTTGATGCTTGCCTTAAGATAGTGCTCTAGCACAAAACTGGTGCTATTTTCATCTCAAATGGGCAGAGTAAGCTGGAAAAACACAAGAAAAATGTCAAATCCTGGTATCTCAATTCCTAATCTTGATAATCAGGGGACAGAACAGATAATGAATAATCCAGAGGAGAGTTCCCAAATAGCTCTACAAAGACTGCTGGCAAACATGATAAATGAAAAGATTGAAAACATACAAAGGACTCTGTATGAGTGTGATAGGGAGA